>NC_091452.1:26380057-26717801 GCF_964237555.1 Oryctolagus cuniculus
AAAAATAAATAAAGAAGGACATTATATTTTGATTAAAGGCTCAATTCAGCAAGAAGACATATCATATATATATATATATATATATATATATACCTGACACAAGACCATCCATATATATATATATATATATATATGAAAAATACTATTAGATCTAAAGGGAGTGATATATTCCAATATAATAATATATGTTGATAGACAATAAAGGAATAAGATCAGAAAGAAACAATAGAACACTCACAATATTTGGAAATTAAACATTTTCTAGGATATCATATTGAGTGAAATAAGCTGGACCTAGAAAGACAGAATTCCAGATGTTCTGCCTTATACGTGGGAGCTAAAATTTTTTAAAAAGAAATTTCTGTGTGTTACCAGTATTGCAGCAAATATAGTTTTCTAAAACTTTGTCCTATACCTTTGTCAAACCAATGGTTAGGAATGTTATACTACTGTAGTCTTAAGGATCTGTGATTACTTTAAGCTCTACTGTATATGGGTGAAACAGTCATTTTTGTGTTCAAGTATTATTTATAGCCATTGTCTATATTCCCATTAAATTAGGGTCTTTTTGCTTTTTACTTGTTAAATCCTTATTGGTGAGGTATTAAGCCTTTTTATTCTAAAGTTTAAAATATGTTATCTCAAAAACTAAAAAAACGGGGGGAAGGAAGGAGGTGGAAGGAAGGGTGAGAGGGAGGAAGGGAGGGAGAAAGGAAGAGAATATCTTTTTGTTGTTAGAATTGTGTATATGAATCATTGAATGTGTTAAAAAACTAAGTAAAAATTAAAATTAAACCATTAAAAAGAAGATGAAACAGGGGATGATGTTGTGGCACTGCAGGTTAAGCCATGGCCTGTGACACCAGCATCCCATATGAGCACCAGTTCAAGTCCCAACTGCTCTACTTTCCATCCAGCTCCATGCTATTTTGCCTTGGAAAGCAGCAACATATTGTCCAAGTGCCTGGGCTCCTGCCACCCACGTGGGAGAGCTTGTTGGATGTCAGGCTCTGGCTTCAGCCTGACTAGGGGGGGCATCTAGGGAATGAACCAGAAGATGGAAGATTTCTCTCTTTCTCTCTCTTTTAACTCTGCCTTTCATATAAATAAATGTTTTTAAAAAGAAAAGTATACATTTGAAGGAATTGCATGCAAATTTTATAATGAACTTGTAAAATTCAATAAAAGAAGGAAATTCCCCAATTTAAATACTGATAGAATACAGACACCTTAAACATATATATGTTTATATGTATACACGTATTAAAATAAGCACATAAAGCATTCTGAACATTAAGAGAATTATTAGGGGAGGAGGCAAGATGGTGGAATAGGAAGGGAGCACACTGATAGTCCGGGGAGAGACAGTTTAATAAAAGTGGAGATACTGCAGGTTCAAGGAAGAGTAGGGGAGGAAACAGCAGAAGAAACTCTTCTGGAACGCATGATCCACAGTGGACCTGCATGGAGAGCGTGGGAACCCACAGTTCAGGACACCAGTGGCAGACTCAACACACCAGTGCTGGAACACGAGGTGAGCCGAACCTCAATAGCCCGAGACACCAGCAGGCAAGTGGAGAGAGGAGACTAGAGGGAACGACCCCTGGGGGGGAGGGAAAGTTCACCAGGCTAACTGGAAGAGAGAGAGAGAGAAAAAAAAGGTGACTGGTACGGACACGGGTTTCTCTCTCTCCGCTCACCTCTCAAGGGCGAGCAAGACAAAGAGCAGGCGCCATCTTGGACATACGTCATAAGCAGAGCGACCTCAGGTCTGCACCGGCCCTGAGCCTAGCAGAAAAACCTGACTCTGGGCGGGGCGAATTAACAGGAGATTAGGACATAGTAAATTTGTGGTGTACTGAACTGAGACTGTGAAAACAGAGACGGTGGGGGAGAGAACTCACAGAATTCACGTGAGTACTCTCCAGAGACGCTACAATTCCGTAACTTTGGCAACCCAGTGGGAGACTGAAGGAGAATCTGAGCCCACCCTGAGGGCAGAACAGATTCCCTGTGTGGTCCTTGGGAAAGAGCTTCTGATCTCTGGCTCCTGTGGGTATATCATTTGCGTGCTAACTACCTCCAACTTCGTTCAGCTGTGCAGAATTACTTCCCTTTTGAATCAAAAAAAGAAAGAAAGAGAGAGAGAGAGATCTATCACACCTAACCTGGGAGTGTCACCTTTGGCACACCAAACAGAGCTCTCAGGCCACACCCATCTCAAGCCTCTAAGGCTCCATCAAAAACAGACAGTCCACTTAATCTAGAGTCATAGTATAACAAGAGAAAGCACCACAGTGAAAAAACCAAATATCTCCAATATGCCAAATAACAAACGCAAAAACCGAGATAATAGAAACAAGGAAATCACCATGACGCCCCCAAATGAAAAAGACACCCCAATTCAAGATTATGAAGATGATGAGTTAGAAGAAATGCAAGAAGCAGATCTCAAAAAATTGATAAGAACATTAAGAAGTTCTCAAAAACAAATTCTTGAACTACAGAAATCCTTAATGGACAAGGTAGAAAATCTCTCTCTCGTGAAAATGAAATATTAAGGAGGAATCAAAATGAAACGAAACAACTAGTACAACAGGAAACTGTGATAGTGATGAGAAATCATAATGAAGTGAAGAATTTAATAGATCAAATGAAAAACACAATAGAGAGACTTAAAAACAGAATGGGTGAAGCAGAAGAGAGAATATTGGACTTAGAAGACAGAGAACAGGAAAACATACAGTCAGACCAAAGAAAAGAAGAGGAAATTAGAAATCTAAAACATATTGTCAGGAATCTTCAGGATACTATTAAAAAAACCAACATTCGAGTTCTAGGAGTTCCTGAAGGCATGGAGAGGGAGAAAGGATTAGAAGGCCTTTTTAGTGAGATATTAGCAGAAAATTTCCCAGGTTTGGAGAAGGACAGAGAAATCCTAGTACAGGAAGCTCACAGAACCCCTAATAAACACGACCAAAAGAGATCCTCACCACGACACGTGGTAATTAAACTCTCCACAGTGAAACATAAAGAAAAGATCCTAAAATGGGCAAGAGAGAAACATCAAATTACTCTCAGAGGATCTCCAATCAGACTCACAGCTGACTTCTCATCAGAAACCCTACAAGCTAGGAGGGAATGGCGAGATATAGCCCAGGTACTAAGAGAGAACAACTGCCAGCCCAGAATATTATATCCTGCAAAGCTATCATTTGTGAATGAAGGTGAAATAAAGACTTTTCATAGCAAACAGAAATTGAAAGAATTTGTTGTCACTCATACAGCCCAGCAAAAGATGCTTAAAGATGTGTTACACACAGAAACACAGAAACACGGTCATCAATATGAAAGAAGGTAAAGGAAGGAAACCTCACAGCAAAAGATCACAGGGAATTCAAAGCATATATTAGAACTTATCTTTGGCAAATGGCAGGGAAAAGTTACCACTTATCATTAGTCACATTGAACGTTAATGGCCTGAGCTGTCCAGTTAAAAGACACACATTGGCTGATTGGGTTAAGGAACAAAACCCATCTATTTGCTGCTTACAAGAAACACATCTTTCCAACAAAGATCCATACAGACTGAAAGTGAAAGGCTGGAAAAAGATATACCATGCCAACAGAAATGAAAAAAGAGCGGGCATAGCCATCTTAATATCGGACAACATAAACTTTACCACAAAAACTGTTAAGAGTGACAAAGAGGGACACTATATAATGATTAAGGGATCAATACAACAAGAAGATATAACAATTATCAATGTATATGCACCTAACTACAGGGCACCGGTTTATCTAAAAGATTTGTTAACAGACTTAAAGGGAGACTTAGACCCCAATACAATAGTACTGGGGGACTTCAATACTCCACTCTCAGAAACAGACAGATCAACAGGACAGAAGATCAACAAGGATACAGTAGATTTAAATGACACTATAGCCCAAATGGATCTAACACATATTTAGAGAACTTTCAATCCTACAGTAAAGATTTTACATTCTTCTCAGCAGCACATGGAACCTTCTCTAGGATTGACCACATACTAGGCCATAAAGCAAGTCTCAGCAAATTCAAAAGAATTAGAATCATACCATGCAGCTTCTCAGACCATAAAGGAATGAAGTTGGAAATTAGCAACTCAGGAATCCCTAGAGCATACGCAAACACATGGAGATTGAACAACATGCTCCTGAATAAACAATGGGTCATTCAAGAAATCAAAAGAGAAATCAAAAACTTTCTGGAAGTAAATGAGGATAACAGCACAACATACCAAAACTTATGGGACGCAGCAAAAGCAGTGTTAAGAGGGAAGTTTATATCAATAGGTGCCTACATCAAGAAATTGGAAAGGCACCAAATAGATGAGCTTTCAATTCACCTCAAGGATCTAGAAAACCTACAGCAAACCAGACCCAAATCTAGTAGGAGAAGAGAAATAATTAAAATCAGAGAAGAAATCAACAGGATTGAATCAAAAAAAAATACAAAAAATCAGCCAAATGAGGAGCTGGTTTTTTGAAAAAATAAACAAAATTGACACCCCATTGGCCCAACTAACTAAAAAAAGAAAAGACCCAAATAACAAAATCAGAGATTAAAAGGAAACGTACCAACAGACACCACAGAAATAAAAAGAATCATCAGAAATTACTACAAGGACTTGTATGCCAGCAAACAGGGAAACCTATCAGAAATGGATAGATTCCTGGACACATGCAACCTACCTAAATTGAACCAGGAAGACATTGAAAACCTAAACAGACCCATAACTGAGACAGAAATTGAAACAGTAATAAAGGCCCTCCCAACAAAGAAAAGCCCAGGGCCAGATGGATTCACTGCTGAATTCTACCAGACATTTAAAGAAGAACTGACTCCAATTCTTCTCAAACTATTCAGAACAATCGAAGAAGAGGGAATCCTCCCAAATTCTTTTCTATGAAGCCAGGCAAGAAAAAGAAATTAAAGAGATACAAATTGGGAAGGAAGAACTCAAACTATCCCTCTTTGCAGATGATATGATTCTTTATTTAGGGGACCCAAAGAACTCTGCTAAGAGACTATTGGAACTCATAGAAGAGTTTGGCAAAGTGGCAGGATATAAAATCAATGCACCAAAATCAACAGCCTTTGTATACACAGACAATGCCATGGCTGAGGAAGAACTTCTAAGATCAATCCCATTCACAATAGCTACAAAAACAATCAAATACCTTGGAATAAACTTAACCAAGGATGTTAAAGATGTCTATGATGAAAATTACAAAACCTTAAAGAAAGAAATAGAAGAGGATACCAAGAAATGGAAAAATCTTCCATGCTCATGGATTGGAAGAATCAATATCATCAAAATGTCCATTCTCCCAAAAGCAATTTATAGATTCAATGCAATACCAATCAAGATACCAAAGACCTTCTTCTCAGATCTGGAAAAAATGGTGCTGAAATTTATATGGAGGCACAAGAGACCTCGAATAGCTAAAGCAATCTTGTACAACAAAAACAAAGCCGGAGGCATCATAATACCAGATTTCAGGACATACTACAGGGCAGTTGTAATCAAAACAGCATAGTACTGGTACAGAAACAGATGGATAGACCAATGGAACAGAATTGAAACACCAGAAATCAACCCAAACATCTACAGCCAACTTATATTTGATCAAGGATCTAAAACCAATTCCTGGAGCAAGGACAGTCTATTCAATAAATGGTGCTGGGAAAACTGGATTTCCACGTGCAGAAGCCTGAAGCAAGACCCCTACCTTACGCCTTACACAAAAATCCACTCAACGTGGATTAAAGTCCTAAGTCTACGACCTGACACCATCAAGTTATTAGAGAACATTGGAGAAACCCTTCAAGATATTGGCACAGGCAAAGAGTTTCTGGAAAAGACCCGGGAGGCACAGGCAGTCAAAGCCAAAATCAACTATTGGGATTGCATCAAATTGAGAAGTTTCTGTACTGCAAAAGAAACAGTCAGGAGAGTGAAGAGACAACCGACAGAATGGGAAAAAATATTTGCAAACTATGCAACAGATAAAGGGTTAATAGCCAGAATCTACAAAGAGATCAAGAAACTCCACAAAAACAAAACCAACAACCCACTTAAGAGATGGGACAAGGACCTCAATAGACATTTTTCAAAAGAGGAAATCCAAATGGCCAACAGGCACTTGAAAAAATGTTCAAGGTCACTAGCAATCAGGGAAATGCAAATCAAAACCACAATGAGGTTTCACCTCACCCCGGTTAGAATGGCTCACATGCAGAAATCTACCAACAACAGATGCTGGCGAGGATGTGGGGAAAAAGGGACACTAACCCACTGTTGGTGGGAATACAAACTGGTCAAGCCACTATGG
The DNA here is from genome assembly GCF_964237555.1 of Oryctolagus cuniculus. Taxonomy (NCBI): domain Eukaryota; kingdom Metazoa; phylum Chordata; class Mammalia; order Lagomorpha; family Leporidae; genus Oryctolagus; species Oryctolagus cuniculus. The sequence continues at coordinate 26,386,436 of NC_091452.1, forward strand.
AAGTCACTCTGGAGATTCCTCAGAAACCTGAATATAACCCTACCATTCGACCCAGCCATCCCACTCCTTGGAATTTACCCGAAGGAATTTAAATTGGCAAACAAAAAAGCGGTCTGCACCCTAATGTTTATTGCAGCACAATTCACAATAGCCAAGACCTGGAACCAACCTAAATGCCCATCAACGGTAGACTGGATAAAGAAATTATGGGATATGTACTCTTTAGAATACTATACCGCTGTAAGAAACAATGAAATCCAGTCATTTGCAACAAAATGGAGGAATCTGGAATACATCATGCTGAGTGAAATAAGCCAGTCCCAAAGGGACAAATACCATATGTTCTCCCTGATCGGTGACAACTGACTGAACACCAAAAAGGAAACCTGTTGAAGTGAAATGGACACTATGGGAAACGGTGACTTGATCAGCATAGCCCTGACTGTTAATGAACAACTTAATACATTATCCCTCTTAGTAGTTTTTTTTGTCTGTTCTACTTAATATGACTGGTTTAATTCTGTAATTAATACACAGTTATTCTTAAGTGTTGAAATTTAACTGAAATGTGATCCCTGTTAAACTTAAGAGTGGGGATAAGAGAGGGAAGAGATGTACAATTTGGGACATGCTCAAGCTGACTTGCCCCAAATGGTAGAGTTAGAAACATACCAGGGGACTCCAATTTAATCCCATCAAGGTGGCATGTACCAATGCCATCTCACTAGTCCAAGTGATCAATTTCAGTTCACAATTGATCATAATGAAAGGACTAAGAGTCAAAGGGAGCACATAAACAAGTCTAGTACCTGCTAACACTAACCGATAGAATAAATAAAGGGGAGAGTGATCCAACATGGGAAGTGAGATATTCAGCAGACTCATAGAATGGTGGATGTGAGTGAGATCCCAGTGGAAAGAACAGGTCTTCAAAGAAGGAGGTACCTTTCGCTGAAGGGAGGAGAGAACCTCCACTTTGACTATGACCTTGTCTAAACAAGATAAGAGTCGGAGAACTCAAGGGGCTTCCATAGCCTTGGAAACTCATGACTGGTGCATAGGGAGATTACTGATGCCATAAACAGGAGTGTCAATTTGTAAAGTCAACAACAGGAGTCACTGTGCACTTACTCCTCATGTAGGATCTCTGTCCTTAATGTGCTGTACATTGAGGCTTAATGCTATAACGAGTACTCAAACAGTTTATTTCACTTTGTGTTTCTATGGGGGTGCAAACCATTGAAATCTTTACTTAATGCATACTAAACTGATCTTCTGTTAAAAAAAAAAAAAGAAAAAATTAGCAATTCCCAACTTGACTCTTGCTGGGATTAAACATGACAATAGGTCTGATCTGATTTCATCATCATTTAAAAATCATCTATTATTTTTCACTTTATGTTTCTGTGTGGGAGCAACCTGTTGAAATCTTTACTTAATGTATGCTAAACTGATCTTCTGTATATAAAGAGAATTGAAAATGAATCCTCATGTGAATGGACGGGGAGAGGGAATGTGAAAGGGGAGGGTTGTGGGTGGGAGGGACGTTATGGGGGGGGAGCCATTGTAATCCATAAGTCGTACTTTGGAAATTTATATTCATTAAATAAAAGTTAAAAAAAGAGAATTATTAGGAAGTTAAATGCATTGTACATTAAGGACAAGCATATTTGAACAGCAATAAGATGGACACATCATGTATTAGGATGGTTTTATTTAAAAAGTCAACACAACAACAATATTTTTGCAAGAATACAGAATAGCAGTATATCTCATTCATTACTGGTGAGAATATATAGTGGGACAGCCATTTTATCAGACATCTTGATGTGATATTAGAAATCCAACCATAGTATCACCATATCATACAGCATACAGGTTCCAATATACTTAAAATGAGTAGATAAAAACCGATGTGAGGGGCCAGTGTTGCAACACAGTAGGTTAAAGCCCTGGCCTGAAGTACCAGCATCCCATATGGATGCCAGTTCTAGTCCCAGCTGCTCCTCTTTGATCCAGCTCTCTGCTATGGCCTGGGAAAGCAGTAGAAGGTGGCCCAAGTCCTTGGGCCTCTGCACCCATGTGGAAGACCCAGAAAAATTTTCTGGCTCCTGACTTTGGATCAGCTCAGCTCCACTCTTTGCAGCCATCTGGGGAGTGAGCCAGTGGGTGGAATACCTCTTTTCTTTACCTCTACCTCTCTCTGTAACTGTCTTTCAAATAAATAAAATAAATCTTTAAAAACAATAAAAACTGATGTGAAATATATATAGCAACTTTTTTCACAATGGCTAAAACTCATTTAGAATCAATTTCTTCTTCAGTAGTTAACCAGAAACCAAATATTCAAAGTGGGTAGAGACCCTGGGAGAAAAACAGGAGATACAGACACATGGGATGCTTAAGTTATGGGTATTGGGCATGGGGACATAGAGGAAAAACCTGGCTGCAGTCAGAGGCATTCTAGAAACCTAAGTATGACAGGGATTCAAGCAAAGAGCAGAGAGGTACATAAAGGTTACAATGAGCTGGAAGCACAGGCAGTGAAGTTACTCCAGGGTAGTAGAAAGATTGCTCTGGAGAAGGAAAGCAAACAATTGCGGGAAGATCTTGGCATCATGTAAGAGGGGCTGGAGGACATGATGATTTACATGGTACAGGGAGACACTCAAGGAAATATGTGCTGGAGATGCAGGGAATGGAGACTCATGCAGGTGGCATATGCTGCAGGCACGAGAACTAGGGAATGTTGAAAGCTGACATCAAAGTCAGAGATTTTATAAATGACAACACACCAAGGGTGAATAGGGGTCACAGTTAAATGAGAGATAGACACTGGAGAACATACATGGGTTTCAGACATAGGAATGGAGACACATGGAGCCCAATATGGCTGCAGGCAGAATGGGGATGGCGATACTGGGGCAGATAGGACCCGCACATACAGGGTTTGGAAATGTGAGAAAATTAAGGGGTTGCAGAAAAATCAGTGCTGAGAGAAAATCTGCATCCTTAAGTGAATGTATTAGGACACACAAATCATCCCAGCTTCCTTCTTAAGAATTAAAAAAGAAAAATATTTGAAGAATATTTAAATAAAGTCAGGAAAAAGGTAATAGCAAACATCAATAAAATGCTGGTTTCACAAAAATACTACAGAAACATATAAGCAAGGAAAAACATTTTTAAAATATTAAGAAATTAATAAGCCAACAACCAATTTTAAGAGGTTAAAACATGGAGGCTGGTGCTGTGGCACAGTGAGTTAAAGCCATGGCCTGTAGCACCAGCATCCCATATGGGCGCTGGTTCAAGTCCCAGCTGCTCTGCTTCTGATCCAGCACTCTGCTATGTCCTGGGAAAGAGGCCAAGTGCTTGGGCCCCTTCTCCAAAATGGGAGACCCAGAAAACACTCCTGGCCCCTTGCTTTGGATCAGCTCAGCTCTGGCCATTGCAGTCATTTGGGGAGTGAATCAGTGGATGGAAGACCTCTCTCATTCTCTGGCTCTACCTCTCTCTGTAACTCTGTCTTTCAAATAAGTAAAATAAATCTTTAAAAACAAAGAAAAAAAATTAAAACAATGCTGTTCTTTACAGAGCTTATAGAAATCACCAAGATATTAAGATTTTGTTAAATTCTTATGAGTAAAAATTTGACTCCAAAGAGACAGAATGGGAGAATATATTTCCAAACTATGTAACTCATAAAGAAACTCAACAACAACAACAAAGCAAACAATCCAGTTAAGAAATGGTTCAAAGGACTTGAACAGATATTTTTTTCAAATAGCCAACAGGCACATGAAAAAATTATTAAGATCACTAGCCATCAGGGAACTGAAAATAAAAACCACAATGAGGTTTTACCTCACCCCAGTTCAAACAGCTTCATATAGTAACCAAAGAAACAATAAATTCTGGTAGGGATGTGGGGGAAAATACACTCTTCTTGGAATGTAAATTAAGACAGCTGTTGTGGAAAACAGTATGGAGATTCCTCATAAATCTGAAAATAGATCTACTATATGACCCTGCCATCCTATTCCTGGGAATTTACCCAAATGAAATAAAATCAGCATGTGAAAGTTATCTGTACCTCCATGTTTATTGCAGCTCAATTTGCAATAACTAAGATATGGAATCAGCCTAGTTGTACACCAACTATTGACTGGATAAAGAAAATGTGTTATATATACACTATGAACTACTACTCAGCTATAAAAAATAATGAAATTCTGCCCTTTGCAATAAAATGATGCAACTGAAAGTCATTATACTTAATGAAATAAGCCAGTCCCTAAAATACAAATATCTTATGTTTTCCCTTATTTGTGATAATTAAGAGAACAAAAAATGTAATATATGAATGAAATTGATGTTTTGATATCTGATTATTGTCTACAACCCTTATCTCTACTGTTGAGGAATTGGCTTTTTTTTCTTACTATTTGTTGAATTCTTTACTTAGTGTTAGGGTAAGTTTATGAATATAAAATAAACTGAAAATGTGTCACTGTAAAAATTAAATGAAAGAATATGACAGGAAGCAGGAGGGAGGATGGCAGCATGAATGGGAGGGAGGGTAGGGTAGGAATTAGCACTATGCTCCTAAATCTATACATATGAAATATATGAAATTTATTCACCTTATATAAGTAGAAAATTATTTAAAAATTGACTTCAGAGTTCAAAATCTGCTATATTTTTAAATCCAATTTCCAAAAGCACAAATATAAGATGAAATAGGAAAATTCCTATATAATTTAAAAAGTTGAACCAATATTTGAAAATCCATACCAGCCAATCAAAAACAAAAATGTTCCACAAGCAAAAATCTGGGTCCAGACTTATGGAACATTATACACTTCTAAGAGAAAAAACACTGAATTTTCCTGACTTGTTCCAAGTGTGGACATACACAAAATGTTTTTCAATCTGTTTTGGGAAGCAATGTGCAAATGAGACCAGGATATGCAATGAAAATGAAATAAAAAAGCATGTCTTTCCTAAACTGGGGTACATATATTCTAAGCAAAATATGATTATATGAATTCAATCACATAGGAAGGCATACCAGATAAATAACAAGTGAGCTACACTAAAAAGTGAAGATTTTTAGCATTCTCAAACAAACCCTATATATCATCCAGATAGGTGAAAAATATGAGGAAATTACATGACCATTTAGATTAAATATTAAAAAACATTTAATAAAATTCAATATCCAACCAGAAAATAAATCAACTTATCGCAGATTAGGAAAACACAGTGACTTCCTTTATGTGATCAAGATAGTATAAAATGGACCACAGTGCACTACTTAATACAGGGCAGTGAAAGCCTTCTTCCTGGAAACAGACCCGGACATGACTAGCTTCTCTCCCCATCCCTCTTCAACACTATACTGGAGGAGTGGTCAGGGAAATCAACAAAAAAGAAACATAAAGTTTAAATATCAACTTTTAAGCAATAAAACTCAATATATGTGGATGACACCATTATATGGAGAGATAATCCCATCTAACCCCAAGCCAAATACAACCAGTAAAGCTACCATAGCAAGAAACAAACAGACAATATTAAAGGACAAAAGGCAAACTAGCACACACATATCTACAAGAGAAATTTAAATTATGTAATATGTTTAAACATTATTCAAACACATATTAAACACACAGGCACACACACAAATGACACAACAGAGAAATAACACCAGAACATGGAGAGAAGCAAAGACCCAGAAGTCAATAAAATACCAGTAGGTCAGGAAATTGTATCTCACCTGAATGGGGTTTTATATCACAAGAGCTGTGCAGGAACATGGAGGTGATGGCGTCCACCTCTGGGGAGCCCAGCAGCAGAGGAGGCGGCTTCAGACCCAAGGTGCAGCTCCTCACTCCCCTCACCTGGCAACAGTTCCCCACGCCCACTATGCCAGGGAGCATACTGATTGGCTACGGCTTTATGACCTCATCCATGCCCACTCCCCCCCTTTGCAAACTGTCCAACCAGGCACACCTCAGGGGAGGGGAACCCATATAACCTCGCGAGATCGTCACATCACAGTCCCTTCCAGGCTGCACTGGGCAAAGCGTCCGTGTGGTGGCGCATCTTTCTCCCCCTGCAAAGAGGAAGCCAGACACTTGAGAATCAGGAAAGCCGGAGTGCTTAGGGCCAGGTGTCTGAGAAGGGGGAGGTGGAACGGCTGGATCCTGATGGAACTGATCATCGAGTGACTCAGACTTCCCCATGGTGAGTTCTTGAGTCTGCGGACTCCAGAGGTGAGGGCTGGGCTGGCCCTGGAATATGGGTGACATGCCTTGTCCATGCACACAGCGACTTGGGCTCAGCACCAGAGCCTTCCCTTCAGAGTGGCTGCACTCCCAACTCTTCTCAGGTTGTGCAGTGAGGACAGGAGGGTGGTCAGGGAGAATCTGGACTTGGAGTACAGGATTCATGCATGAAGGAGCTGTGATCTGTTGGATGGCGCCTGTCTCTCCTTTCTCCCAAGCAGCATACTATACCACAAACTCTGTAAATCAGAGAACCAGCTTGGACTCAGCTTTTGGGTGCAGGGATTGGGAAGGGCATCTGATGATGAACTTGTTGGCTGAGTTCTGAGGCAGCTGCTATATGTATCCAATTTCGTTTCCTTCTGTGATTTTTACTCTTCACCCTCACATAGTCTCAATGTTTGTCATGATCAATATTTTTTATTGTGCTGTGATGCCAAAAATTGGAAAAAAATTTATGAGGCCACTTTTCCCAACGACCATCAGGATGACAGCTGTTGTCTAAAGAAGAGTAAATATTTTGAGTAATAAATATGACTGCAGACCATAAGTGATTGTGTAGTGTATCACTCAGAGACTACTCAAAAGAGCTTCTTAATGGATTTGCCCATTTCACATGTAATGATTATTGCTCAAGGATGCTTCTCGGTATTGGCTATATTGAGGAAGTTCATTCTGCCCTTGGTAATCCTAATAGTTCAAATAAGAATGCAGAGAGAATGCAGTAGAGCTAAAGCTGATTTATATGGAGGACCAGTCAGTTATGGTAGTGACAAGAGGGACTTAATGGGCATTTTCATGTGTCCCTTTCCCATTTATTTGTTTACTTGAAAATCAACTGCAGGCAGAGAAAGGAAGAGAGAGGAAGGGGAGGGGAGAGAGAGAGAGAGAGCTCCCATTCAATGTTTCACTCCCCAGATGGCCTCAGTGGCCATTGTTATGCCAAGCTAAAGCCAAGAAACAGGAGCCAGGAGGTTCTTCCAGGTCTCTCACATGGGCGGCAGGGCCCAAGCACTTGAGCCATCTTCCACTACTTATCCCTTGCCATTAACAGGGAAATGGATCAAAGAGTTACATAGAAATAAAAAGAGGGAGAGAGAACTACACCATTTTTGAGATATATTTACACAATGCCCTTCTTTGTCTTGATTTAACAAAGTGACTGAGAAGTGTTGCCTTTGGTTGAGTGTGTGACATACTCACACATGACATACTCATACATTTTTTTTGACAGGCAGAGTTAGACAGTGAGAGAGACAGAGAGAAAGGTCTTCCTTCCATTGGTTCACCCCCCAAATGGCTGCTACAGCCAGCGTGCTGCACCAATCTGAAGCCAGAAGCCAGGTGCTTCCTCTTGGTCTCCCATGCAGGTGCAGGGCCCAAGCAGTTGGGACATCCTCCTAATATATTTCTTTAACAGCGTAAGTCTAGGCCTTTTACTGAGGTGAGGCCAGCTCCAGTCTTCAGGGCTTGTTTTGCCTTTCTTACTCATTAGCTCAATATGGAAAGAGTTCCTGTATTGTATTGTGTTCTGTTTTCCATTATGTACTCCAGTTAAAATAAACACTCATATTCTTTAGAAAATTATGTAACATTTTATTAAAAATTACCTTTATAATTCACATGAAGCCAAAACATTGGTGTAAATTTCCAGAATGCAAATCCAGCAAAAAAAGAAACATGATCATGATTGCAGTCAGGTCTTTGTGGTTTAGGAGATACGTTCTTGATACTAATTTATCAGCATTCCCTCATATTCCAAAATTGTAGACTGAAGTTGTATTGGACTGAGCACAAATAATGCAAGCATTAATCCTATATATATATATATATATAAATCTTGTACAGATTTTAAGGATAGTGTTTCTTCTCCCCCATTCCCACCCTCCCACCCGCACTCCCATCCCACCTTCCACTCCCTCTCCCATTCCATTTTCCATTAAGATTCATTTTAATTGAGTTTATATACAGAAGATCAACTCTTTACTAAGGAGAGATTTCAACTATTTGCACCCGCACAAACTTAAAAAGTATAAAACAGAGTTTTAAGACAAGTTTCACCATTAATTCTCATAGAACAACTCATTAAGGTCAGAGGTCCTGCATGGGGAGCAAGTGCACAGTGACACCTACTGCTGATTTAACAACTGACACTCTTGTTTATGCTGTCAGTGATTGCATGAGGCTCTTAATATGAGCTTCCAAGGCTATGGAAGATGTTCACAAACTACATCGGTTTTTAGACAGGACCATATTTAAAGTGGAAGTTCTCTCCTCTCTTCAGAGAAAAGTACATCCTTCTTTGATGACCCCATCTTTCCACCAGGGTCTCATCCACAGAGATCCTTCATGCAGAACCATTTTTGCCACTATGTCTTGGCTTTCCATGCCTGAAATGCTCTTATGGTGTTTTCAGTCAGGACTTAGGGGCTAATTTTGAGGTCAGATTGCTGTTTAGGGTGTTTGTCATTCTATGAGTCTACTGTGTGGACTGCTTCCCATGTCAGAACTTTCTCTTCTTTGTAATTCTATCTATTGTTATTACCAGGCACTTGGTCTTATTTATGTGATTCCTTTGACTGATGGTCCTATGTATATGATCAATTCCATACTTAATATGATCACTTTATCACATAAGATGGGATTAGTGCCACCCAGTTAAATGGAATTTGGAGTCCCATGGCAAGTTTTTAGCTTCACCCTTAGGGGTAGGTCTGTGGGAATGTGTGCTGTTCTGTACAGCTCCTCCCTCTCTCATTCCCACTCTTATTTTTAACCTGGACCTATTTTCAATTGACTTAATACATCTATGATTAATTCTATGTTAAGTAAGGAGTTCAGCCAATGATATTAATAGAAAAGAAAAAAAGAATATAAAATAGATAAAATGAAATAATAAAATGTTCCTTAACAGTCAAGACAAGAGCTATTCAAGTAATTGCTTCTCATAGTGTCTGTTTCAGTTCTACAGTTTTCCCTTTGGGTGCTCTTTTGTCACAAATCAGGGAGAATATATGGTATTTGTGCCTTTGAGACTGACTTATTTCACTAAGTATGAAATTTTCCAGATTCATCCATTTAGCTATAAATGTCCAGAATTTGTTATTTTTTAACTGCTGTGTCGCATTCTATAGAGTACATATTCCATAGTTTCTTTATCCAGTCTTCCATTGATGGGCATTTAGGTTGACTCCATGTCTTGGCTATTGTGAATTGAGCTGCAATAAACATACAGGTGCAGATGTCCCTTTTGTTTGCTGATATCATTTCCTTTGGGTAAATACCAAGGAGTGGGATGACTGGGTCATGTGGTAGGGCTATCTTCAGATTTCTGAGGTATCTCCATACAGTCTTCCATAGCGGCTTTACCCATTTATATTCCCACCAACAGTGGATTAGGGTACATTTTTTCCCCACATCCTCACCAGCATTTGTTGTTTGTTGATTTCTGTAGGAAAGCCATTCTAACTGGAATGAGGTGAAACCTCATTGTGGTTTTGATTTGCTTCTCCCTGAATGCTTGTGATCCTGAGCATTTTTTCATGTGCCTTTAGGCCATTTGGATTTCCTTTTTTGAGAAATGTCTATTTAAGTCCTTTGCCCATTTTTTGACTGGTTGTTTGCTTTGCTATTTTTGATGTTTTTGATTGCTTTGTATATTCTGATTATTAACTCTTTATCAGTTGCATGTTTTGCAAATAATTTCTCACATTCTGTTGGTTGCCTCCTTACTTTTCTGTTTCTTTTGCTGTACAAATGCTTCTCAATTTGATATAATCCTACTTGTTAATCTTGGTTTTTATTGCCTGTGTGTCTTTGTGCCTAGGCTGATGTCTTGCAGGGTTTCCCCAATGCTCTCTAATAATTCAATGATATTGGTTGTAGATTTAGGTCTTTATTCTATTTTGAATGGATTTTTGTGTAAGGTGTAAGGTAGGGGGTCTTGCTTCATATTTCTGCATGTAGAAATCCAGTTTTCCCAGCACCATTTGTTGAAGAGACTCTCCTTGCTCCAGGGAATTGTTTTAGTTCCTTGATCAAATATAAGTTGATTGTAGATGGTTGGATTGATTTCTGGTGTTTCTATTCTGTTCCATTGGCCTATCCATCTGTTTTTGTACCAATATTAGGCTGGTTTGATTATAACTGCCTTGCATGTCTTAAAATCTGGTATTGTTATGCCTCTGACATTATTTTTGTCATATGAGATTGCTTTAGCTATCCTAGGCCTCGTATGTTTCCAAATAAATTTCACATCATTTTTTCTAGATCTGAGAAGAATGTGTTTGATATTTTGATTGGTATTTCATTGAATTTGTAAATTATTTTCATAAGAACCAACATTTTGATGATGTTGATTCTTCTGATTCATGAACATAGAAGTATTTTCCATTTTTTAATGTCTTCTTCTATTTCTTCCATTAGAGTTTTGTAATTCTCATTGAAGAGGTCTTTGACCTCCTTGGTTAAATTTATTCCAAGTTATTTAATTTTTTGTAGCTATTGTGAATGGGATTGACCTTAGAAGTTCTTTCTCAGCCATGGCATTGTCTGTGTATAAAAAGGCAGTTGTTTTTTTTGTGTGTTGATTTTATATCACACTATTTTACCAAACTCTCATGAGTTACAGTAGTGTAATGCTTTCTTAGTAGTTTCCCCAGACCTTTTATTTTTTGCAAACATCTTGGGCCCTGAAAACCTTGTGTGTTATAGACTCTCAAGTTAGAAGTTCTGTTATCTTTGGGCTGTTTGTGAAATTTCAATTTTCTCATAATGAGACTCCCTTTACCAGGGCCGTAACAACAGATGAGGAACAGAATGTAAGAGCTAAGACAAGTGAATTTTGAACATAGGACACTCTTTTTTGTGAATACTTTGTTAATATTTTTAGATTCTTGGACTTTGATTAATGACTGAATAACTTCCTGCAAGGCACATTGCAGGGAAAATTGGATCTCCCAAAGGAAGAGATGGCACCACATTGCTGATTACAGTCTTCACCTGAGAGAGCCATTTGTCGTGGAAAGGAGTAATGAACAATTCTGATAATGGCAGACTAAATGCTCTCTAGAAAACAATCAGATATTTTCTAATTGGACTCAGATTCCTGTCCCATGGCTTGGACTGAGGAGATTGGAGAGAGAAACACACTTCATATGCAACACCAAGCACTGGGCTCTCACTCCTTTGCTAAAGAAGCTGTGATTCCCAAGCTTCCTACAAATACAGACACCATTTTTCTTCTTCCCCTCTCTCTCACTTCCCTCCTTTCTCATTCTAGCAAACCCAGATGATATTTTTATTGGAAACATCTATCTTTAAACTTTTCATGATAAAAAAATCAATGAATTGACTGCAAACTCATCCAATCAAATCTTTATTCATGTTTATCTTGGATTAATGTGTAACTATGGTTACAACAACAATACTGAATTATAAGTCTACCATGTTTCATGGATCTGGCCTTTTATGAAAAGCTATTTATAGATTTCTAAGCCGTATGGTCAAAACATTAGCTGCCTTCTCACTCCAAGGAAAATGAGTACATGTAGCCTAAGTTGTTTCTTGGCTTTTTGTTCTTTTGTCTGAGCATCCTTTTGGTGTATTGGAACCTCAACTACTTGTCAAGACATGTTCTTTTAATCACTAGACAAAAGAACAAGGATGAAAAACATTTTCTCATGTAGTGACATTTAGAGATCACATTCCAGATGATAACGTATAAGAGTGCTGTGACTTACAGGCTTGTGACAGAAAAGTCAAGTTTATAAAGGAATGTTTAGTTTATAAAGGAATGCATGAGGCAAAAGTTAAATGCAGCTCTGAAACACAAGGAAACAAGGCTGCTACACAGAGAGGTTTAAGGAATTGCCCAAGGTCAGACAGCTGATAAGTGGTCAAGGAGGAATTTAAGCTCTACTCCTTGTGACCATGATAATCTAGTTGCTTAACCACAAGGATAGTAATTGCAAAGATTCACTGAGTACATGATATGAGCCAGTCTACAGTGACTTGGAAACCACATCCTTTACTTCACACTGAAATTACCAGACTCTATGTGTCTATGCAGTGTGTTAGCTCAAAAACAGTGTAAATGCACCTTTGATGGGACTAAAAGACAGGATGAGATTTTGACAGAAGTAAGATGGGGGTTGGCATCTGGGTGGTGGGGAGAAGACCTGCCCTGTAGAAATTTCAATGAGAACACCTGCTCTGTGTGGCTACTGCCTCTGTTCCACATCATAGCGATCATCCTCTGCAGGGGCAGTAGAAGCCAGATCCTTCCTTCCCCTTTTCAATAACAGATTCCTTGATTTCTCAGTCGAGCACACCTGTTGTCACAGTGTCTGAGTCCCAGGAAATGTTCTTTTAAAGTACTTATTTATTTGAGAGGCAGAGAAAGGGAGAGAAGTAGACATAGAGAAATCTCTCATCTGTTGATTCACTCTTCAAATGTCCACAGTGGTCAGGACTGGGCTGGGTCTAAGTCAGGAGCCAGGGACCCAATCTCCCAGGAGGTCTCCCAGGAGGGTGGCAGGAACCCAATTACTTGGTTCATCCCTGCTGCCTTCCTGTGTAAACATTAGGCAGAAGTTGAAATTGGGAGTTGAAGCCAAGAGTCAAAGCTGAGCACTCTGATATGGGACAAGACATCTTAACTGCTAGGCCAAATGCTGAACTCAAGGAAGTGTTCTTAAAGAGTAGCAACATACACTTCTTTCTTTTTTTAAAGATTTATTTATTTAATTTGAAAGATAAACACACAGAGAGAAGGAGAGGCAGAGAAAGAGAGAAAGAGAAGTCTTCCATTTTCTGGTTCACTCCCCAATTGGCCGCACCAAAGCCAGGAGCCAAGAGCTTCTTCTGGGCCCAAGGACTTGGGCAATCTTCTACTGCTTTCCCAGGCCATGGTAGAGAGCTGGATTGGAAGTGGAGCTTCCAGGTCTTGAACCAGCACCCATATAAGATGCCAGCACTGCAGGCAGTGGCTTTACCCTCTACACCACAGCGCCGGCCCAGGAACATGCACTTATTATTTGCTGTTGTCCTCCTGGGTGGGATGGAAAGTGGGCGACTGGAGCTGTGGGGCCCAGTTTGTACCATGAGGGAACCTTTGTTTGAAAATGACTTATTATTTATTTGAAAGGCAGCATTTCAAAGAGAGAAGGACAGTAATACAGAGAGAGAGGAAGAGCATCTGCTGGTTCACTGCTCAAATAGCTACAACTGCCAGGCCTGACCAGGCTAAAGCCGTGAGCTAGGAGCTTCATCTGGGTTCCCAAGCACTTGGGCCATCCTCCACTGCATTCCCAGTTGTATTAGCAGGGAGCTAGCTCAGAACTAGAGCAGCCAGTAATGGAACTGGCACCATTATGGGATGCCAAAGTCTTAGAATGTGGTTTAACCCACTACACTACAATGTCAGCCCCTAAGTTACACTTTTAAAAATTTATTTTTGCTTGCTATTCATAGCTGAAATAAACTCAAATAAACACTATGTTGACCAGAACCTTCTAAGGCAAGCACTGTGATTAGCTCCATGGGCAGGTGAAAAAATGAGGCCCCAAGAACCTGAATATCTTTCTCAGGACCACACAGCCAAGTGGTAAAGGTGTGTTTCTTCTGCCCCTTTTTATGCACTATACTACATTCACCAAATATAAGACTAATCAAATAGAAGAAATCCCAGTGGTCTTGTGTCCTTAGGTAGAACACCTACCTAATGCTGCCTTTCAAATAAATAATAAGTCATTTTTGTAGTAACACAAAATTGTGAATACAACTCTAGTGGCTTATTAGCTGTCCATGGGTAGTTTAGTTCAAAATCCTTCCACAAACACCATGCAGATAATACATGGTATTTTGCTAAAGATGGTTTTGACTTCAAGTCGCTAAAAGCCCAACTCAAACTGGGTTGAAGAATGAGAAAATTCAGACACAGAGTGGACCTGGGGTTGATGAATTCCATAGCTGAGTGATGTTATTGAGAACATGGGTTCTTTTCACCTCTGCCCTGTGACACACAGCATAGCATTATCTGAAAGTTGGTTCTTTTTGTGGCAACAGGAAGGATGGCTTGGAGCAAGCAATTGATATTATCTACTCTTCTATTTATAGCAAGCAAAAAGAGAAATGGGTTTTCTTCTCTTTCTTTAAAACTAAGGTGGGGGTGGGTGTTTGGAACAGTGCTTAAGATACCTCAGGACACTTGCAACCCAAACTAAAGTGCCTGGGTTCAACCACTCAGCACTTCCAATTCCAACTTCCTGCTAGTGTGTCCTGCCAGTGTGCATCCTGGGAGGCAAAAGGTGATGTCTCATGTAGTTGGATCCCTGCCACCCATGAGGGAAACTAGACTGAGCTGTCCACTTCCAACCTCATCCTGTCCCAGGCATAATCATGGAAGTGGATGGAAGATCCCTGTCTTTCAAGTAAATAAATAAATATTTAAGTACATGAATAAATCAATTGATAAAACAAAGGTAAAAGGTGTCATGGTGCAGTGAGTGGGTTAAGCTGTCACTTGGGATGGCCACAACCCATATTAAAGTACCTGCAATCAATTCTCACTTCTGCTTCTGACTGAGCTTCCTCTTAATGCCCCAGGGAGGCAATAGGTGATGGCCCAAGTATGTGGGTTCCTGCCACTCATGTGGGAGACCAGCATGGAGTTCCTACCCTCAACCTGGCCCATCCCTGGCTTTGCAGACATTTGGGGAATGAACCAGTAAATATAAGATCTGTGTTCTCTGTCACTCTGCCTTTCAAATAAACAAATCTTAAAAAAAATCTAGGAAGAATTTTCCCACCAACTATCTCTTGTCCAATAGCAATGGTTGGAAGTATATTTTGAAGTAAGACATTAACAGACAAATGCTCATCATGGCCAAAGAAGTGGACACATTGCAAGGCTGCTTGTGGCAGACAGATCTATAATGTTTTAAGAGGAATGCTCCCTCTGGACTAAATACTCAGTGATCTTCTTTTCACCCTTCCTTCCCTGCCCTCGCAGTGGCCTTCAGTAATGGCTAAATGTCCCTGCCCCAGGATACTGCTTTCAAAACTGTCTATGGCCACAGAGAAGAGGTGGCCTGAGGAGTGGTCACTGAGAACAGAGGAAAGCCTGGGAACCTCAGGGACTCCTTTTCCTGGCCTGGAGTCCCTGCTCCTATGTCACAGGTCTGCAGCAGAGCATGCCTGTCACCTCCCTCAGCCTGTGACACCTCTATTAACATTGCCCATGACTACATTAGACTTGGGAATCACAATGGACTGTCCACTATCTCAAGTCAAACTTCTAGATTTGCCACTAAGTCAAATCCTCAGTGTGTCCCTCCCAAGCAGTGAGGTTGGGAATCAAGTTCTCAGCTGGTCAGAGGCTTCTGACCTGACCAGCATTTGGTGGAGTGTGGCCTGTCCCCACCTGTGAGTGGGACCTATTCCCTCAGCTGCAGATGTACAGAGGCTGCTGTGTTTAGCTCCTGGTCCAATCTTTGGTGTCTGGAAGGATTCACCAATTAAGCATCTGCAGTGTGTGTGGGAGGTGGGGGGGAGGGAGAGTGGTTAGGCTGTTGCTGTCCCCATTAAAATGTAGTAGTAGAAATACTGTCCCCAGGCACTACTGGATGAGCTCTGCACTCGCTCTGCCCTCTTCTCCAAGGAATCATCCAGGAGGTACCACTTCTCCTTGGGCCCCTCTGACTTTTTCTTTTTTAAAAGATTTTATTCATTTATTTGAGAGGTAGAGTCACAGAGAGAGTGAGAGACAAGGAAGGAGATCCTCCATCCACTGGTTTACTCCCTAAATGCCTACAATGGTAAGAGCTGTGCCCATCCGAAGCCAGGAGCCAGGAGCTTCATCCAGGCCTCCCACATGGGTGCACTTGGGCCATATTCCATTGTTTTCCCAGGCCATAGCAGAGATGCATAGAAAGAAGAGCAGCTGGGACTTGGACCAGCACCCATATGGAATGCTGGTGCCACAGGTGGAGACTTAGCCTACTAAACCACAGTGCCAGTCCCCTAAATTTTTCTTTATCGGGGATGAGGGTATGGGTAGCATAATGCTTCAGGCTCCATCTGTGTGCTAAGGGGAAGTAACCATGGGGGGCAAAAGGGGCTGTACCATAGAATCTCAAGGTTCTGTGCCTGTTCCTATCTCTGTGCTTCTTCTCAGGTAGTTTTCTTCTCTTTCTGGTTGTGAAACGTGTCTGTCACCTAAAGACTGTGAGTCCTGCACCAGCTGCACAAACACTTTTGTCAGGGCTGACTGGTTCAGGTGTTTTGCATTCTTCTTCTGCAGTCTCCATGCTGCCTCAGGCAGTGCTGGCCTATGGTCATTCAAACTTATTACAACTGGGGTCTCACCCACAGTATTTAGATAAATACATGTCTAAAGCCATTTAAAATAATTTCTGTGTTTAGAAATGAAGACGTTGCCATTACTTATTTGACTACATGCCTGTTAAATGACTAGCTCTGGAGCTGGTGCTGTGCCATAGTGGGTTAAAACCCCAGCCTGCAGTGCTGGCATCCCATATGGGTGCCAATTCCAGTCATGGCTGCTCTTCTTCTGATCCAGCTCTCTGCTATGGCCTGGGAAAGCTGTAGAAGATGGCCCAATTCCTTGGGCCCCTGCACCTGTGTGAGAGACCTGGAAGAAGCTACTGGCTCCTGACTTCAGATGAGCTCAGCTTTGGCTGTTGCAGTCATTTCAGGAGTAGACCAGCAGAATGGAAGACCAACCTCTCTCTCTCTCCCTCTCTGTAACTGTCTTCCAAATAAGTGAAATGAATACCTAAAAAATTACTAACTCCACCTTGACTTAAGTACTGATCTTCCAGTTGGAAGTTAATGCATAACTTTCAAATTAATACAAAAATTTTCAAAAATAACACTTTCTCTTCAATGCTAAAACACTGGTGCCTGGCTTCTGCATAAAAATCTCTTGAGTGACTTGCCCAATTCTCTAATAATTTACCAAGGCATCCCTGATACCAGCACTTCTGGCACCTGCATTAGCATTTCTGTTTAGCAAGTAACTATGCACTTAGATTGCAACAGGTCTTTTAAATGTTCAAGAATTTTACACCATTTATTAAGTGTAATAGTTTATTATAAAAATTCTTATTAGTACAGAATATTTAGAAAGATTTTATTTAATAAATATAAATTTCATAGGTGCAAATTTTGTGTTTTTTTTTTATTTGACAGATAGAGCCAGACAGTGAGAGATAGAGAGAAAGGTCTTCCTTCCATTGGTTCACCCCCCGATGGCCACTATGGCCAGAGCTATGCCCATCCAAACCCAGGAGCCAGGTGCCTCCTCCTGGTCTATCATGTGGGGGCAGGGGCCCAAGCACTTGGGCCATCCTCCACTGCCTTCCTGGCCCACAGCAGACAGCTGGACTGGAAGAGGAGCAACTGGGACTAGAACCCAATGCCCATATGGGATGCCTGCACCGCAAGCAGAGGATTAACCAAATGAGCCATGGCACCGGCCCCATCATAGGTACAAATTTTGTAATATAGCAGTTCTTCCCCCCATACCTGCCCTTCCAATCCCAAGCCGTTCTAACTCCTACTCCTTCTCCCATTCCATTCTTCATTAAGATTTATTTTTAATTATCTTTATATACAGAAAATAAACTCTATACTAAGTAAAGATTTCTTTTTTTCTTTTTTTTAACTTTTATTTAATGAATATAAATTTCCAAAGTACAGCTTATGGATTACAATGGCTTCCCCCCCATAACTTCCCTCCCACCCGCAACCCTCCCCTTTCCCACTCCCTCTCCCCTTCCATTCACATCTAGATTCATTTTCGATTCTCTTTATATACAGAAGATCAGTTTAGCATACATTAAGTAAAGATTTCAACAGTTTGATCCCACACAGAAACATAAAGTGAAAAATACTGTTTGAGTACTAGTTATAGCATTAAATCTCAATGTACAGCACACTAAGGACAAAGATCCTCCATGAGGAGTAAGTGCACAGTGACTCCTGTTGTTGACTTAACAAATTGCCACTCTTGTTTATGGCATCAGTAATCACCCTAGGCTCTTGTCATGAGCTGCCAAGGCTATGGAAGTAAAGTACTATATACTAAGTAAAGATTTCAACAGTTTGCATATACACAGACACACAAAGTATAAAGTACTGTTTGAAGACAAGTTTTACCGTTAATTGCAGTAGAATAAGCGTGTGATATTGGCATTCCATATCAGAATACAGTTGGAGTCCCAGTTGCTCCACTTCTAATCCAGCTTGCTGATAGTGTACCTGAGAAGGTTTCAACTGCTAGAGCCACTACCACTCATGTGGGAGACTCAGATGGGATTCTGATCCCCAGCTTCATCCTACCTCAGACCTGGCTACTCTGGTCATTTTGGAAGTGAAACAGTAAATGGAATATCTGTATCCTCTCCCTCCAAACCCCCAATATAATTGCTGTTCAAACAAATAAATAGATTTTTTTAAAATTTTTGAATTCCATGTATCATTTTTACATAATATGCATTTTCCATGAAGTTGTTGAGGAATGTTTACGTATATGGATTTCAAAATTTGTTGCACAAAATAAAGATATTTTAATTCAATTTTCCACTAGTTTTTTTGAAAACCTCTCATATTTTCTGTTATTTCTACTTTTCTATAAATAATATATGTATTTGCATTTTTGCAAAACATTGATTGTATTTCCTTCCTCATTTTGTCCCTACTGATATCACTCTAATTTTTATTTCTTATCTGTGCAATTGTATTCTGTCTTGCAATTTCTTCTCATCTCATTCTGTCCTATTTGAAGTGATCAGATCAAACTTCTTTGAGAGCAGTTTTTAACTTGTTACTCTCTTGTACAAAAATGGTTAAAAAAACAAAAGAAATATTCATATTTCATTAAGAATAAAGTACATAATATTTAGTCAGATGATTATTTATACCATAAATCCAATGGCCTGTTAACTTTTTTTTTTTGAAAAAAAGACATCTATTTGAAAAGTGGAGTGACAGGGAGGGAGATAAAGGGAGGGAGGAAAGGAGGGAAGGAGGGAAGGAAGTGGAGGGGGACAGGGAGAGGGAAGGAAAGGGAGAGAGAGAAAAAGAGAGAGTGCGCATGCAACCTGGGGTGGGGAGAGGTTCATCTGACGATTCACTCACCAAATGCCCACAACAGGTGGGTTGGGTAAGGATGAAGCAAGGAACCAGGAATTCCACCCAAATCTCCCACATGGGTGTTAGAGACCTAAGTACTTGGGCCAACATTTGGTGCCACCCATGCACATTAAAAGGAAGCTGGGTCAGAAGCAGAAGCAGGGTTCAGTCCCAGGCATTCTGATATGAGTTGTAGGCATCCCAAGTGGTAGCTTAACCCACTGCACCATAATGTCATCACTAGTATTTTATTTGACATTTCTTTGATATTTGATATTTCTCTAGCATTTTGAATTATTTTACCTAGTTGGTACTGTGATACTGCAGATTAATATGTTGCCAGTGATGCTGCCATCCCATATGAGCACCATCTTGAGTCTCGAGTGCTACATTTCCCATTCAGCTCCTTGCTAATACATATGGAAAGAAACAGAAGCTGATCCAAGTTATTGAGTCCCTGCCATCCACATGGAAAACCTAGATGGAGTTCCAGCTCCTGGGTTTGGCCTGACCCAGCCCCAGATCATGTGGCCATTTGGGGAGTAAGCCAGCAGATGGGAGATGATTGATCTCTCTCACTCTGCTTTTCAAATAAGTAAGTAAATTTTTTAAAAATAAATTTATTTTCAATTGTTTTCTCTTTAGCTTCTAGAATAGCATTTTCCTTGGTGCTACTGTTATCTGTTGACTTGTCTTTCTCGGTCTCTTAATAGAGCACAGCACACCTCCTAAATGTTGACACCCTGTCACAGATGTTTGGCCACTTCTGTTCTCTAAATTACAGACTCTTGAGCAACCTAAATAACTCTCATGCATAAACTCGCCTATACATACCTGAGGACTCCAAAATCTTGGATTTCAAGTCTGAATTAACTTTCATTTTCAAATGACTGATGAAAAAACATGTCTGAAAGACAGCATTTAACCTTTTGGTTAAGATGCTGGTTACACACACTGGAGTTTCTGGGTGTGATTCCTAGTTCTGGCCTCTGGGAGGCAGCAGTGTGATGGCTCAAATAATTGGGTTCTCTACTCCTGGGCCATCCCTGCACATTGTGGACATTTGAGCAGTGAACCAGAGGGTGAATACCCCTTCTCGGTCTGTCTTTTTTCCTCTCAAATTAAAACACAAAACAAAACAAAAAATCTATCTCTATGTCTTCCAATAAAATGACTGACTTAATGGCTAAAGAGCAGTTTCACTCTTAAATTCAGCAAAAATAATTCTTGGCTGTAAATAATATTTGAATAATGTATAATTATAAATCAAACTTACATGAAAGATATGGAAGAGAGAGCTGTGGCAATAATTTTTACATTTGGCTTTGATACTTTTTTTCATGTAACCTTAAAAAATCCATGTGAATTCATTGTGCCTAAGTTTGATGTCCTTAAAATTATAGGCTCATCTAGTTGAGGCAGGTAGTATAAAGGGAGGTGGCCAGAATCTGACAGCTCATCTTGCTTCTGCCCCAAAACATCTATGAGACACTGGCAAGTCATTTTACCTCTCTAGTTCTTTCTCCCTTGTAACATAAGAAGACCGTCTTTCTATTTAAAGGATTTATTCTACACATTCCTATCTTAAGGTAAGGTTTACATGACTGTGAAACATTCTGTGACTGTCAGATCTTCTTCAATTCTACTGCATTGTTAGCAGTGTAATAATCAAGCTGGCACTGAAGATGAAGTGCTAAACAACATAGGACTATCAGCATAGGTACTACTACAACATAAGGCTTCTGATTCTATTAGGAGCTACAAAGATAGAATCATTTGAGTTCATGGAAATGTTTAAATTTAAAAATAGAATCACTATATTATTTTTCAGAATCAGTATAGTTACTAAAATTTTTATTTATAATAATTGAATATTAGTAGTGTAATTTCTGATAGTATATTCCGAGTATTATATATTGCAATATTGTACAATAGTATATATTGTAGTTCTACAATACTTATAGACTAACTAAAAGTATAGGTAGCAATATTTATTGCTTTTCTTTATTTCATTGAGTTTGATCATAGCATATGTCAATAAATCTTCCTATTTTAAATTAATGACTAAAGAGATTATCCACTGTTCAGCCTCCTGGCTTTGGCCTGTCCCACTCTGCAATACTGTGGATATTTGAGGAGTGAACCAGAGGATGAAAGATCTCTTCCTTTTCATTCCCCCTTTTGCTATAACTCTGCCTTCAAGTAAATATCTAAATTTATAAAACAAAGAGCTTATCCACTGCAAATTAAACACCATCAGAAGGAAAAATTCAAATTGGAAAGTATAACAATTTGGTAAAAGATGAAGTTATTTGTTATACAGTAAAGAGACTATTATGTGATCCAGAATTCTTCAAAATTGTGTGGAGGAAAAGGAGCACTGATCACTGACTCTCACGCTTGGAGGTATACTTGATTTCTCTATCTGTATTTTCTGGTTTTTTTATGCACCAGTATAATTGTCAATCCAAGTCCCTGCCACACACAAAGGAGATCTGGAAAAAGCTCCTGGCTTCAGTCTGGTTCATCCCTGACTGTTGTGGCCATTTAAAGAGTGACCCAAAGGATGGAATATCCTTCCCTCTTTCTGTAACTCTGTTTTTCAAATGAATCTTTATTTTTCAAATAAATCTTTAAAAAAATGCTGAAAGGTAGAGAAATAGGGCAAACAGCTAGAGACAAGGACCCGAGGAATGAGATGGTGGAAATTTCTCTAGCTTGTCCTTTTGCCTAATATATGTCAGATTTTGAGTCCAACAATTGGTATCTCAGAAATGCCAGGAAGAAGGCAAAAAAAGGCACAACAAAAGCTCTATCTCTTAAGCCAAATGATTAGGAAAGAGGCAGCCTCACAAGACAGAGCTATTTAAATAACTGCCCACCTCTACTGAGGCCAGCAAAGGCTGAAAGCAGAGTGTAAACTGCAACTCTGGGCAAGCTGTCAGCCAGGACCATCCATGGAAACCAGCAGAGAGCTGCATCTGCACACCTGTCCAAAAGTAAAAGAATTGTCTCTCCCTGTTGGGTGTCAACATAAGCCAGCAGGGATCCTGGATTTATTTCCCATCTGAGAATAAGGCAGGACCTCTTCTATTCATTGGAAGAGCATAGCCCAAACCATCTATAACAGGTTTGGCTAAATAGGATGTAGGTTCTCATCATAATCACTCGGACTCAGAAAATCACCTGTCATACCAAGAACCAGGCAAATGTCTACTTCAATGAACTCAATCCGTAGATAGCAACAATGAGAAAGCAGAGATGTTAGAATTATCTGACAGGGTTCAGTGAGACAGTTATAAATTTGACTGCCTATATTTGCAAAAGACATGGCTGTCTAAATAAAACAAAACAAATTGAAGAATCTACAAAAATAAAATCTTGAAACCAATAAGTCCAATGAGGGGTCTTAGAATACAAAATAAACATGCAAACTTAGTAGTGTTTGTATAAAGTAGCAATGAATTACGGGCAACAAAATGAAAACTCTAATAGCAAGTATAAACACTCAAATGAAGAAAAGGGGCCAGCATTGTGGCATAGCAGGTTAAGTTGCTGTGTGTGATGCTGACGTCCCATACGGGTACCGATTTGGGTCCCGGCTGCTCCACTTCCAATCAAGCTCCCTGCTTATTGTGCCTTGGGAAGCAGCAGAAGATGGCCCAAGTCCTTGGTTCCCTGCACCCACATGGGAGACCCAAATGAAGCTCTTGTCTCCTGGCTTCCTTCGACCTGGCCCAGCCTTGGCTGATGTGGCCATTTGGGGAGTGAACCAGTGCATGGAAGAACTTTCTGTTTGTGTGTGTGTGTGTGTGTGTGTGTGTGATGTGTGTGATGCCTTTTAAATAAATAAATCTTAAAAGAAAAAAATACCATAGCCTGCAAATCTAACAAAAAATGTGCAGAACATGTAAACTGAAAGCTACAAAACACTGATTAAAGAAAAAAAATTCAGGTAATATTGTGATAAAATAAACAAATAAACTGGACATTGAACAATCTTATTCACAGAGGAAATATCTCTAAAACTAAGTACATAAAATGATGTTTTGAGATATATTATTTCAATAAAAATGTTATAATTGAGGTATGAACAAAATACTGCAAGAGATAAGAAATTATTCACATGCCTAGAATTCATCTGTGAAATTTTGAAGAAGCCAGACTTTATCAAAGAGCTGAATAATGCTAAGATCATCTCAACCAAAGGAGCAAAGGGCATTTTAGGCACAAGAACAATGCATGCAAAGGGCTAAATGAGTGTCACCAACCAAGAAGCTGACACTGACATAAAACAGTGAGATCTCTCCCTTGGTGGTGGGCAAGGTGCTTCAAGGCAGAGCTTGAAAGATAATTCTTGCTGATGTGAACTCTGGGAGACAGCAGGTGATGACTCAAATATGTGGATCCTCACCATCCCTGTGGGAGATCCAGATTGAGTTTCCAACTCCTGGTTTTGGCCTGTTCCAGCCCAGGCCTTGGTGGGCAACTGGGGAATGAACTATTGGATGGGAAGAGCTTTCTTTATCTACCTCCATCTCTCTCTCTCTTTTAATATCTAAAATAAATAAATACAAATGTAAATAATAATCATAAGGATGAAGGTTATCTTGATCATCAGCCTAGTGTATCATCATAACATTGGCACAATAGTTGGATAAGCCTGTTATTCCTGATCATTTCAGAAATACTTCAAGATATTTTTATTTTTTAGCTCATTAAACTTGATGATTTCTTTATTTATTGGAGGATTAAGCTTGTTATTATGAAGTAAATTGAAAGTATGTCATCACAAAACTTAAAAGAAAAATAATTAAGGGGGGGAAGAAGGAAGGGAGAATGAAAAGTATTATGTTAAGGTTGTATATTTGAAATACACCAAATACTTTTATATATATATATAAATTCTAAAAAGTAAATAAACCAATGACTCCAAATTTTAAAATATCACATATTATATTTTGATTAAAAGATTATTTTATAGACAAAATTATTTTGGAACCAAGAGAAAATTATGATCCAGCTAAAATAACTTTTACATTTATCCTATTCAAAGAGGATTTGTTATTAAAAGGCAGAGTCTTTAGTTCAGTTATTCAGTCACTACAAATTCATGGAGCATATAGAATGTGCCTTTCCAAGCATTCAAGTCTCCCCTTTGTCTCACCACTTAGGTTTTCTCTTCTTTTCTCACAAGCATTTGTCATAATCCAGAACTACCTTGTTGCTTTATTGGTAACTTGTTCATTACCTTTGACTCCATTGGACTGTAAGTTCCACAGGAGCAGGAATGTCTTTTATTCCCCTGGGTGTCACTAGGGCCTTGTTTGAGTAGGCATTCAACAAGTATATTTTGAATGTGAGCTTGGGCCAGAGATGTTGTGCCTTAAGAAGTTGAGCTGGGTCTTGAAGAATGTATCAGATATGGGAAGATTAAGGGAAGAGGGAGCAATCCAGACAGAAGGTCATCATGAGTAAAATCATGATGGTTTTGTTTATTCTAATTGGGAAGGCAGCAAATGGGTTGAAGCCATGATTTTATGTTAGATGTTTTTGGAGAAAAAATAAAGTTGTCAGAGTAGGGACAGATTCCAAGGAACTTCCAAAGCCAGGCAGGATTTTGGAGCTGGAAGTGTTTTAGGGATCCAATCAATTCCCTTAGAGATGAAGTAATTGAAGTCCTAAGGGGTGATAGTCACTAGGTTAACAAGAAAGTTAATGCTGTAGGATCAGAATCTTATTCATTAACTTCTAATCCAGTGCTCTTTCCATGGTAATTTGGAACTATTAGAATACAGAACAATATATGATAAAATGGGTGTTTATGATAAGAAATCTGGCCCCATATGTAAGGTGAATTGGTAAAAGGAAACTCTAATTCCAGAGAACACGCAAAAGACTTTGAACTAATATTGGCATGACACATATGAAGCCTTGATGATGGTAGGGAATATGTACAGGGGAAAGAACAGACACTCATTGTAGGGTAAACAAGAAGAACAAAATCAAGTGCTATTCCTGCAATGGGACTGCCTATGAGAAAATAGGTCTTGCCCTGAGAATATCTTTGTTCAATCCCACCTAGAATATTTACATGATGTGTTTTCAGTTACATTTTGAGAATATATTTTGATTGACTTATTTATTTGAGATGTACAGAAGGGAGAGAGAGAGGTCTTCCATCTGCTGATTCGCTTCCAAATGACCATAATGGCTGGGATTGGGCCAAGTCAAAACCAGGAGCCAGGAGCTTCTTCCAGGTCTTCCATGTGGCTTCAGGGGCCTAAGCACTTGAGCCATCCTCTGCTGCTTTCCCAGGCACATTAGCAGGAAGCTGAATTGGAAGTAGAGCAGCTGGGACATGAACTTGTGCCCATATGGGATGCCAGCACTGCAGGTGGTGACTTAAACTGCTACACTACAGTGCTGACCCCTTGCGGGGTTTAAGAGTTTTTTGGGCGCTGTTGCTATGGCATGGCATGGCATATAAAGCCACCACCTGCATTGCCGGCATCCCACATGGGCCCTGGTTTGAGTCCCAGCAGTTCCACTTCCAATACATCTCTCTGCTATGGCTTGGGAAATCAGTAGAAGATGGCCCAAGTCCTTGGGCCCCTGGAACCATGTTGGAGAGCTGGAAGAAATTCCAGGCTCCTGGTTTGAGCCCAGCTCCAGCCATTGCAGCCATTTGGGAAGTGAACCAGCAGATGGAAGCTCGCTCATTCTCTCTCTCTCTCTCTCTCTCTCTCTCTCTCTCTCTCTCTCCATTTCAAATAATTCTGCCTTTCTAATAAATACATTTTAAAAAAAAAGAGTTTGCATCATTCAGCCAATCAATGAATCAATTAGATCATCAATGAGCAATGGGTCCTGAGTATCTTCCAAGATTGGAACTTGACTAATTACTTTAATTATAGAGTATAATAAGTCAGAATGATACAGTTATTGATCATTTACTTGAGAAAGAAAACTTATATACCCTTGAGGATAGTTCATGGAGGTGAATCGATCTGAGCCTTGACAAATGAGTAAAATTCAAGGGAAGAGAATATTTTGTTAAAAAAAAAAACTTCTTTAAAAATATACTTGAAAGGCAGAGAGAGGCAGAGGGAAATTGGATCAATAATAGGAGATAGTTTATCTTGGGTCTCATAAAAAAGCCAGTATCAAATATTGCTGATAGGAGTAGCAAGGCAGAAAACAAACCAAGCTATTAGAAAGACATTGTAGTTTTAGGCAGAAGAGTTTACCATGATTTGAGAGCCAAAAGAGTTCAAGTTTTCTGAGCATAAATGTAAAATGAGAAAAACACTGTTCAAGTAAATTTTCAAGAGCAGGTCAGAAGCAAGACACAGGTACTGAGGCTTCTGATAACTAAGTGAAGGGTGACAACAACATTACCAAGGAAGCATGTGGCTGCAGTAAGAGAAGGGCAGGTGCCTGGGATATTCTGAAGGTAGATCTGATAAAGTCTGTCAAGTTGTGGAGGATGACTTTACCCTTGACGATCTTATCAAAATCTGTTTCCAAAAAATAAGATTCGAGTCTCCATCCTTTCTCTCCCTTTCCTCCCCTATTGACAACCATGTCTTCTACTCTTTTTCAGACCACTGGCCCAGAAAAGCCCATCACAGATATTTGCCGAAATATGGTTCCATAGAACAGATTTCATAGAGACATTCCATCAAAAATGTCTGCCCATAAGAACTTTATAGTACAATGAAGGATGCCATCCTGCTTTTCCCTTTTTTTATTTAGAGGTTTCTCACCCAGAATGCTCACCTTTGTATCTTTGCTAAATGCATCATTCTTTTAAAAAATACCTTGAAATACACTACTTCCCCTTGTTTCTTGATTCATTCCATCTAAAGGTATTTGCACTTATTTATTAGTGACAACCCACCTTACATCTTAATTTTGGTATCAGCTTCTTAGTTGGTACCTCCTGCAAAACACGAAATGTGCCTTGAGGGTCTTAATGTTTATTCCTTGGTAGTTTAGACCAGTGTTCAGCACAGAGTAGGTGATGTGTAACTCACTAGTTACACTGAATTGTTGAGTGGCACAGTTTGGATTCAGGCACATGGAATTTTTTTCTTCTGAGCTGTCATCTCTTAACTCATCTCCCTGCCTCTAATCCTTCCTTCATGATACTGTATGAATTATTGTTGCAAATTTTCATTGAGATCCTATATTTTCCAAATATTGAATGGTCTGGTCATGATGGATTATGAGCCAAAAATCAGACCATTGCTTAATGCCATTTCCTCAGATTAGAGTGCATTTCTTCTTCCAGGCAATTTCTCTTTTTACCTATAAGCCCAAGAAGATCTTTCGAGTTGTTATCATCACCTTGAGTGACTCCAAACTTCACCTTAGCTAAGACATTAAAAATCAGATAAAATTCATGTGGTGAGGCTAGAACTGTGGTGCAGTGGGTTAATCTTCTGCCTGTGGCACCAGCATCCCATATGGGTGCCAGTTCTAGTCCCAGCTGCTTCTCTTCTGATCCAGCTCTCTGCTATGGCCTGGGAGAGCAGTGGAGGATGGCCCAAGTGCTTGGACTCCTGCAAGACCCGGAAGACAATCTTGGCTTCTGGCTTCAGATTGGCTAATCTCTGGCCATTGTGGCCATTTGGAGAGTGAAGCAGTGGATGGAGGACATTTGTCTCTGTCTCTCCCTCTCACTGTCTGTAACTCTACCTCTCAAATAAATGGATAAAATCTTTGAAAAAGAAAGGAAAAATATTTGTGGTTACCATGTAGTAAATTATTTTCTGATGCTGTCAAAAAGCATCTAAGCCAGAATCGAGGAATCTCCGTACATGTCAAAACTTATGGATTCAATGGTGGGGACACTCTAATATCAGGTTAACTCCTTTAGCTGTGATTTTGGGCTGACACAAGAAAACAAAGTTAGAAATATTATGACACCTGGCACAGGTAGGCACCTCCCTGTCTCCACACTGTCCAAATATATAATATGTACTTCCATCTATGATAGCTGGCATGTTCCAGAAATTCACTATTATTTCTCTTCTCTCCAACTCAGTGATATAAACTTGAACCATAAATGGTCAAATATTGTGGTTGAATAACAACACCTCTACAAAAGACACGCTCCAGTGAAAATTTTGCTGATTATTTCAAGTGAGGTCATGACAGATAACATACAATTTCCTATTTGTTTTTTCAGAGTTGCTGTAAATTATTCTATTTTGAAACATCTGTTTCGGAGTGACAAAACATTACCAAAATGAAGGAACTGTGCTTCTTTTGAGCTCTGAGAAACTGGAACATTAAGTGGTGTTTACTTGCACGGTTATGTGATTTCTCATGTTGAATCTATTTCAACTTGTTTCATACTAGAGAACACTGGGAAATATTACCTGAGAAAATGTTCTTTTAGCATCTCTGAAAAGTCAAAAGTCTTGTTTTTGTTGGTATCATCTGACTTCTCCTTCCATTAAAGCCCAGAAATCATAGAGAATGTGACTAGTAGGGGGAGTTTATTTCCTACCAAGGGATGATATCTTGCAGAGATTCTCAGACATTTGAGTCCATGGGGCTTCTAAAATCTTGTCCTTATTTCCCTGTGCATTAGTAGATAATTTTTGCATCACCAAAGTCTATCTGCAAGATCATTGAACACTCATACATTCAACAATGATTTACACCGCTTCCAGTGCAGCAGGTACCATGCTCAGTGTTGTGATGCAGCAGTGGGTAGAAAAAAAGCACAAGGTTCTGTCATGACAGCCACAATGTAGTGGGGACAGACATCAAATTATCAAATAATCATGAAAATTAATGAGAATATGTGACTGTAGAGAACATGGTGCTATGAGAACATCTGAAAGGGGGTCTATCCTCAATAAGATCAAGGATGCTTTCCCCAAGGAAGTGGCCACTACAGTGATTTGTGAGTGGTGGGAGAGAACTAAAACTGCACTGCATGCAGGGGATCCAGCAGATCAAGGGCCCTGAAGGTCAGTAGGCATGAGGTGGATTGCACAAAAAACTGGGAAGAAATGACAGGAAGGGCAGGAGGGGTCTGGCCATGCAGCTGTTGGCTTTATTAAGAGCATTGCCCTCTGCAGCAGGTTAAGCCACTGTCTGTGACTCTGGCATCCCACACAGGGCTGGTTCGAGTTCTTGCTGCTCCACATATGATCCAGTTCTCTGCTCATGCACTGGGAAGACAGCAAAAGTTGGCCCAAACGTAAGGACCCCTGACACCCATGCTGTTGTGGTCATTGAGGAGTGAACTAATGAATGGAAGACTTCTCCATCCTTTTCTCTATAACTCTGCCTTTCAATTAAATAAAATAAATAATTTAAAGAAGGATACTGCCTTTATCCTGATAGTCTGGGAAACTTATCAAGGGTTTACAAGCAACCAGAGACAAGATCAGGTTTGTGTCTTGAAAGGATTTCTAGAGATAAACAGCAGGCAATACAAGAAGTGGGGGTGGGGCATGAGCAGAGGGAAGTAATTTGAGACTATTGTAGTTGTTCAGCATCAAATGAGGCATCTTTGATGATAGTGGTGATGGAAAGTAAGCTGGGGGAGGGGAAATTTGAGGTAAATAGGACTCATCCAAGGGGGCAAATCAGATATATGGCACGATCCCTGGATTCTTCTGTGGGCTAAAATCTTCATAAGTGAAGGGTTTAGACATACTTATCCTTGAATGAGTTGTTTCACTGATCCTTCAGAATTCCTTTATTTAACTGTTATTCATGGAGCACCTATTACAAATTATTTTGCCCACAGGTGGTATCGGATTAGCCAGAGCATCTTTTGAATTTTGTACCTCTTGGTGCCAGAAAGTCTGGGTAAGGTAAAAATCATTTTGATCAAAATGAAAATGGAATTTAATTACCAAAGTTCATGTTTCACTTGGCAAATCAAATAAATGCACTCTTTAATTCTTTATAATTTGTAGAATTCCTAACTACCTCACACAAGGCAAGAAGGTGTAAAATGAGTCAGGGAAGATGCTAGAGACTCCCAAGGCCACAAAAGCATGGGAAGTCATTCTTGGGGGTCAGATCTTCCAAGTCTGAGACAAGGACTACAGAAGCTTGTAAGGCAGCCCTCTGAAGGAGAGGGTTTTCTGTTTTAAACAGTTACTCTGTAATGAAGAGATTCAGACCTTCCTCTTCCCACTAGGAAAAAGCACTTCCGTTGCTTTCCTCATTATCTAGAGTAACAGTGAAGTGAAGACATAGTCCAAAAAGCAGACGGTACAGCCGGTGCCGTGGCTCAATAGGCTAATCCTCCGCCTTGTGGCACCGGCACACCGGGTTCTAGTCCCGGTCAGAGCACCGGATTCTGTTCCGGTTGCCCCTCTTCCAGGCCAGTCTCTGCTGTGGCCAGGGAGTGCAGTGGAGGATGGCCCAAGTGCTTGGGCCCTGCACCCCATGGGAGACCAGGAGAAGCACCTGGCTCCTGGCTTCGGATCAGCGCAGGGCGCCGGCTGCGGTGGCCATTGGAGGGTGAACCAACGGCAAAGGAAGACCTTTCTCTCTGTCTCTCTCACTGTCCACTCTGCCTGTCAAAAAAAATAAATAAATAAAAATAAAAAAGCAGATGGTGGGGCCCGGCACTATGAGTTAATCCATCCAGCCATATTGGCAATGGTTTGAGTCCAGGCTGTTCCACTTTCAATCCAGTTCCCTGCTAATGCACCCGGGAAAGCAGTGGAGGATGGCCCAACTCCTTGGACCCTTACACCCTTGTCGAAGACCCTGAAGAAGCTTCTGACTCCAGCCTTGCCCAGACCCTGGTGGTTGTGCTCATTTAGGGGAGTGAGCCAGAGGATGAAAGACTTCTCTTTTTCTGCCTCTCCCTCTCTGTAACTCCGACTTTCAAATAAACCTAAGAAAAAAATTAAAAATTAAAAAAGTCACAGATGCTATTTCTGTTCTACAAAATGTGTCAGTTTCTTTGTAAGGTTAATTGCAATTTGGAGACATTTTGCACTTGATGGAAATCATTGGGGCATGCATAGGAGTGATGACTGGCCCGCAGCCTCCCATCCTCTGACCCACAGTGCTCCTTTGAGGAAGACACCGCAGAACAATGATTGGTTCCACAGTCATGACTGTGTGAGAACGGCTTTATCATGAAAAAGTGAGAAAGGACTCAAAACAAGGTTTTCAGCCAGAAAAAGCACTTTCCCTGATATGGGCAGGCAGAAAGGGTTAAATCAATCAGATTCATGAGCTAGGAAACCACGCCCCCACCCCTTAAGTAGCCCACCTGTCTTCTCCCACCTGCCAATCAGATTACCAACCAAGCCCAATTTGGGGCGTGCTCTCCCAAGCCTCCAGAAACCTCTTTTGGCTGCCCCTCATTGCCCACACTATGTGGTTTTGGGGTCATTCCTGCCTGCACGGTTTTTCCTCTCCATGTGGCTCTGGCCTGTAATGGCCTGCACATGGCCCTTGTTCACCCCACGCCTCTTGGTGTGGGCAGCCTTCTGGCTGCCTCTGGAGCCTGCTGGCTTGCCTTGCCGCTGTTCTGCCCACATGCTCTCTCTCCCTTGCAGCCTCTGGTCTACTCCCTGGAAAAGCCTGGTATTCAACAGCTGGTTTCAATTTCTGACTCCCTTTCTCATAATAAAACCCTCACCTTCCTGTGTATTTCACACTCTAAATGCTAAACAGTACCATGTTGTCTGTTTCATTTACAGAAACTCAATACTTAGAATTCTTATGTAAATAGACAAGAACCCTCAAGATATCAATCTTAATAATTTTAAAATAAAGGTAAATGATTCCCCCCTCACCCCCCACACCAGCAGCAGCACATGATGATCAAGGGCACAGTGCAGCCAGAGTCACTTGGGACACCATGGTTCTCAGCTGCCCTCTGAGATGCACACAGAAGGCCACTCCACAAGGTCCCAGCATGCCTTGACCCACCTCCTACCAAGCTCTCCCCGACTGTCAACACTCACAAGGCGAGCACAGCCCTTGAAGATATAATTTCCCGGAGTAAATTAGCATTGTGCACTTGATTTTTCTGCAGAAACTCAGGCTAAAGTGTTCCCCAAAGTGCCACGTGTGCAGCAAGCCAGCAGGAGAGAGTGGAGCCACACTCACAAGGATGGCTTTTTCTTCTCTCGCTTTTCCATGCTCTTGGTGCCACTGCCTATGCTCTCATCCATACCTCCACAGTTGGGTTAAACCTCCATAAAAACAATTCTCGGCACTCACTCGTCCTGTCCTGGCACACAGAGATTAGTGGCCTGCAGCTTGCCACAGCTTTTATAGCGAGCTGGGGTGGGGGGGTCTCTGGGAGCTGCAGACATCTGAGACTATAGCTTAGAGCACTGTCTGGCAAAATACTGTGAGCCACAGGGGCTCTCAGGGCAACGGACTTTTCCAGACCACAGTCCTGTGGAGCAGTCTGGCTTGGGCCCTCCTTTCCTCCAGCCTGCCAAACGCCTGCCCGCAAGCTGAGTGGGATTCCAGAAAGAACAGGCTGTGCCTCTGCTTCCCTCACTGGTGGGGGGGGGGGTGGATGAACCAGGAACTCTGCAACACCAGGCCAGGCAGTCTTTGGGGAGGGAGCAGGAGAAAGTGACTTTGTCTGAAGGCGACACCTGAACTGGGCCTGCTTTTTTGGGTCGGCTCTGGAGCCCAGCATCTGGTGGCCAGGGAGGGAGAGCAAGGCACAGTGAGCTTGGCACTGGTATGCACCAGGGTATTTGGGTTCCAGCAATGCAAGGAGTCTGGCTTAGAATTTACCAGAACCTTGAATTAGCAAAAACAATGCATATAGGGGTGTGGTGGGGGTGAGAGCAGCTTGCTTGAATGAGCTGCATCTGTGAACTCTTCAGAAACCACCCCTCCCTACTCCTGCAGACTTACAATGATTGGTAAGGACAGAGTTCCTCAACCATGAAGTGAGTAAATTTTGGATACTATGTGCAGAATTTGACAGTGCATCTTCCAGTGGTTCTGTCTCAGGCCTGTAAGTGGACAGTTAGGTTAACAGCAAAG
The DNA here is from genome assembly GCF_964237555.1 of Oryctolagus cuniculus. Classification (NCBI taxonomy): domain Eukaryota; kingdom Metazoa; phylum Chordata; class Mammalia; order Lagomorpha; family Leporidae; genus Oryctolagus; species Oryctolagus cuniculus. The sequence goes on from NC_091452.1 coordinate 26,419,903, forward strand.
CACTGATTACTGTAGACAGTCTCCTTTCTTTGCATTAGACCTATCAGAAGAAAACATGAAAATTGGATCCAGTCAGCATGTTCTTAGGGTGAGCTAGCAGTACTGGGAACTCCAGGTTTGACTTGGAAAGCAAAATCTGCATTGATACTAGGGAGAACAGTTAGGTGCAAAGGAAATTTACTCAGACATCAGGAAGACACTTAAAAAAAGTTTTGTGGGGCTGGCACTGTGGCGTAGAAAAGATTCTGTCTACAGTGTCAGCAGCCCATATGGGAACCGGTTTCAGTCCAGGTTGCTCCACTTACAATCCAGCTCCCTACCAAACTAATGAACCTGGGAAATCAGCCCAAGGTGGCCCAAGCACTTTGGTCCCTGCACCCACATGGGAGACCCAGAGGAAACTCCTGTCTTTGGCTTGGGCTTGGTCCAGACCTGGCTGTTCTGGCCATCTGGGGAGTGAACCAGCAATGGAACACTTCTCTGTCTCTCCTTCTCTCTCTCTCTAACTCTGCCTTTCAAAAAAAAAAAGCTTTGTGTATTTATTTTCAGTTATTTGAAATGCAGAGAGAGGTCTTACATTCATTATTCATTCTCCAAATGCCTGCAGCAACCAGGGCTGTGTCAGGCTGAAGCCAAGAACTCAATCTAGGTTTTCCATGTAGGTTGCAGGGACTCAAATACTTGAACCATCACCTGCTACCTCCCAGGGTTCTATTAACAGGAAGCTAGAATCAGAAGCATAACTGAGACTTGAACTCAAGCATTCTGAATGGGATGTGGAAGGCTTAATCATTGTGCCAAACAAGTACTCCAGTAACACATTTTAAAACATGTTTGCAAACTGTTAGGCTATAATTTTTAAACATGTTCTTCATCTCAAAATAGTCTTTGCATGGTATTCTTATATCTAATTTTACTTTCATGTGATTCAGTACTTATTTTAACTGTATGTATCACATATTTTATTTATTTTATTTTCTATTTTATTTATTTTTTAATTTTTTTGACAGGCAGCATTAGACAGTGAGAGAGAGATAGAGAGAAAGATCTTCCTTTTTCCATTGGTTCACCTCCTAAGTGGCCACTACGGCCAGTGCATTATGGCCAGTGCGCTGCACCAAACCAAAGCCAGGATCCAGATGCCTCCTCCTAGTCTCCCATGTGGGTGCAGGGCCCAAGCACCTGGGCCATCCTCTACTTCCTTCCTGGGCCACAGCAGAGAGCTGGACTGGAAGAGAAGCAAGCAGGACAGAATCCGGCACCCTGACTGGGACTAGAACCAGGGGTGCTGGTGCTGCAGGCAGAGGATTAGCCTAGTAAGCCACAGCGCTGGCCTAAAAGTATGTATTATATAGACACATGCTTCATCTCATCAATACAAACCTCAATAAATTTTTGACTGAGAACCTTGGCTATTAGAATTCACTCATAGGCTGAAATTCACTCATAGGCTGGGAATTCTGACACAGAGACCATAAGGAGAAAAATCTAGATGTGTGTTTGCCTGAGACCTAATTAGAGTTTGGACATGATCAATAGCATCTAACTGTTGGAACAGTCTCTTCATATCTCTTTCTCATCTGTAATGAGAAAACCAAGTTCTTTTTGCCAGTTTCACATGTTCAAGTAAGTTCAAGTCGTAGAAGCTAAGTTTTTACATGTTATGCAAGTCTTACACAAAAGGCCTTTTATAAATTCTAAAGTAGCATACTAAAGTTGATTTTGCATTTGCATGTGTGTGTAAAAAGCACAATGGGAAAGGCATAGCTATTCAAGAGAGGGAAGTTATGAGAATTATCTCAGGTTATAAAAGTGTAAGTACCTTAAATATCAAGATACTTGATACAGATTTGTAGAGTATGAAGCTCGTGATATTTAATAAATGCACTCTGGATGATAAGCAAATAAAAGGAAAGCAAATAGTCCAGCATTTAAACTCTTCAGAGAGCTCCATGCCAGGGAAATACATTGATCTTCACAGGTTAGCAAAAGTCAATCTGCGTATGTACATGCAAGAAACTGGTTTAAATGAGGGGTACCATAGAGTTTTATTTTAAATAAATAAAGGTATTTAATAGAGTTAATTGCTTTTATTTATGAACTCTTTTAGACTGATAGCTGATGCTGAATGGCAATTTTTTTCTGAAGATTATGTGGTTGAGAAATCTATCCTTCAGTTTATATTTTTGTGTCAATAAATACTGTTAAGACAATAACTGCTACAGTCAGAAACCTTATCCTCAAAAACTTGCCATGTCTATATCTCTTTAAAGACAAACTGAGGTATTTACAGTGAAACTTTTTATTTGATGACTTCTCTTTGGGCTTTTTGCTGCCCCGGCTTTTGGCTAAATAGGATGGCTTCATACTAATGTGGAGGAAGAAGAAACAAGGCAGTGGGTTGTTAAAGGTGGGCAGTGAAGCCACTGAGATAGGTAGATAAATTCACTTTGCATTTTCCACTTTGCATCTACCTCACCCTCTGCTGTAGAGATATCTGATACATGCATTGGTGGTGGAGGTTCTCAGAGTTGTTCTTGAAAATTTTCATAATTTCTTAAAAGTATAAATTATATAAAAAGGCAAATAAAAACTTACAAGCTTCTGATAATATCAAGGAGAGATTATAGATAATAAAAAGTATACCCCACCAAACTTCCTCTGCTCTATTAATTAATAGAAGTTAAAAATATTTATATATAATAATGCTCATGATTATACTTCAGAAATTTAGGAAACAACATATATGCCTCAAGAAACACCACAAAGTATCATTCTCTGCATTGCTATGTACTTTTCTTTTTCAGTCAGTAAAATATCTTGGGTCCTAAATGTATAAGTGCTGTAAGTCTCTTGCTTACCTTATAAAAGTTTAAGTGGTTAATTTTTTTTCTTTTTTAAAAATTTTGAAGAATTTTATTTATTTGAAAGCCTGAATGATAGGTGTGGGTGGAGAGATAGAGATAGATAAATAGGAGACAGATAGATAGAAATCTTCTATCTGCAAGTTCACTCCCCAGGTGGCTACAATGGCGAGAGCTAGGCCAGACTAAAGCCAGGAGCCAGGCACTTAATTGGGTCTGTCATGTGAGTGGCAGTGTCCCAAACACTTAGGTCATCTTCTGCTGCTTTACCCAAGCCATTATCAGGGAGCTGGATCAGAAGTGGAGCAGCTGGGATGCAAACTGGTGCCCATATGGGTTGCCAGCATTGTAGCTGGCAGCCTAACCTGCTATACCACAACACTGGATACCAGTGGTTAGTTTTTTAAAAGGAAAAAGAAAAGTAAAACCTAGAAAATTAAATGCATGTGGCAAAGGATGCAATGAGTAATTGGAAAAATTGAAAACTTTAGTACCTCTTTGTTGGTCATATGAAAGAAGTGTAATATCTGTCTTTATTATTACTTTTAGTCCATTTAATTTTTTACTTAATTAGGAGGCAGAGAGAGAGAGAGGGAGAGAGAGAGGGAGGGAGAGAGAGAGAATGAGAATGCGCTTGATTTGCTGGTTTACTCCCCAAATGCCAACAGTTGGGACTGGGTCAGGCTGAAGCCAGGAGTGGAAGCTCAGTCTAAATATCCCATGTGGTTTTCAGGAACCCAACTACATGAGCCATCACTATTGCTTTCCAGGATTGATATTAGCAGGAAGCTGGAGTCAGGAACCAGAGCTAAGCATTGAATGCAACTACTCTGATGTAGGACTTGGGCAACTTACCTGCAGGGTAAATGACTGTCCCTAATTTAACTTTTTGTTGGAGAAATCTTCATTAATAGAATGAGCCTATGACCCCACAAGATTCTTTACCTACTCATAACAGGATCTGAAGTATAAAAATCATGATTAATTTCTTAGAATGTAATTTGCATACCTAGAAGCTAAGAGAGAAAATTAGCTTTTTTGTCAGGAATGAATCAGAGTTAAAAATTAACCGTTGATTTATGTTATAGAGAAGTTAATGATTTTACCAATCCTTGTGTTAGAATTTCCACTTCATGTACTTCAAAGTTATACCTGAGATTTATCTGTGGTATGGAATATGTTATATCAAAACCAACATGACCTCCTTAAATTTAATAGGTACATCTTTTTAAAAAGATTTTTATTTATTTATTTGACATAGTTACAGACAGAGAGAGAGACAGAGAGAAAGGTCTTCCTTCCATTGGTTCACTCTCCAAATAGCCGCAATGGCTGGAGCTGTGCCGATCCGAAGCCAGGAGCCAGGTGCTTCCTCCTGGTCTCCCATGAGGATGTAGGGGCCCAAGCACTTGGGCCATCCTCCACTGCTTTCCCAGGCCACAGTAGAGAGCTGGACTGGAAGAGGAGCAACCAGGACCAGAATCAGCGCCCATATGGGATGCCAGCACTGCAGGCGAAGGACCAAGCCAGTGCACAATGGTGCCAGCCCCTTTAATAGGTACATTTTTAATAAGACATCTGGGGTTGGTAGTTTGGTACAGTGGTTAAGATGTCACTTGGGATTTCTTCATTCCATGTTGGAGTGCCTGGGTTCAAGTCCTGACTCTGCTGCTTCTGATTCCAGATTATGTTAATGTGCACCCTAGAGGCAGCAGGTGATGGCTCAAGTGTATGAGTTCCTGCCACCCATGTGGTGTGGCAAAGTGGGCAAACTAGGTGACCCCTATACTTACCTATTGAAGACATATTATTATCTCCATTTTGCAAGTAAGGAATGGAGGTGGCTCACAGATAGGTGAAAGGATAAAGTTACAATGCATGACTGGCAGAAATTCCAGCTCATTTGCCCCCATCTAACTCCCTGCCTGGTTTCCCCACAATGTTTTGTGTTTTTTGTTTGTCTGTTTGTTTGTTTGTTTGTTTTTGACAGGCAGAGTGGACAGTGAGAGAGAGAGACAGGGAGAAAGGTCTTCCTTTGCCGTTGATTCACCCTCCAATGGCCGCCATGGCCGGCGCGCTGCAGCCAGCGCACTGTGGTGATCTGAAGGCAGGAGCCAGGTGCTTCTCCCGGTCTCCCATGGGGTGCAGGGCCCAAGGACTTGGGCCATCCTCTACTGCACTCCCAGGCCACAGCAGAGACTGGCCTGGAAGAGGGGCAACCAGGATAGAATCCGGCGCCCCGACCGGGACTAGAACCCGGTGCCAGCGCCGCAGGTGGAGGATTAGCCTATTGAACCACAGTGCTGGCCCCCATAGTGTTTTGATCAGTAAAATGAAATTTAGAAAAAAAAATGAAAATCAAACAATATTTGACCAAATTTATATAACAATTTATTTTTATTTATTTTTAAGATATATTTATCTATTTGTTTGAAAAACAGAGTTACAGAGAGAGGGAGAAAGGGGGGAAAGAGAGAGAGGGAGAATATTCCATCCTTTGGTTCACTCACCAAATGGCTGGAAAAAGAGGGAAAGAATTGAGGTTGTAACTCCAAAGGAGGTGTGATGAAGAAAACATCTTTTTCTCTTCCCTCCCTTCTTCCCTCCCTTCTACTTCCCTCCCTTTTTTCCTTCTTTCCTTCCTTCCTTTCTGTATAAATACTTAATTGAAAGCCAAATTTTTTTCAGAAGTAGTTGGGAATGTGATTCGAAACCCAAGTGAGAAGCCTATAGGAGCAGGAACATATCATCTGTTGAAAGAGGAGGAAGAAAGATAGAATTTATATATGGGAAAGGTGTCTTGGATGATAGGAATATGAGAGAGTTCTCATCTCATTCATTATACTTGCTCAATGAAGTATGATCCAGGTCATCAGTGGACAGTAAGGGAAAGCCAGGGGTGTTACAAATCGAGGAGGAAAGGGGTGTGAAAAAGTAACATGGATAGTGGGGAAACCAATAGCCCAGAGCTGCCATCAAGCGGTCTCCCAAGAACAGCCTCACTCTCAAAATCAGTTTCCTTCAGTATGGTTCAAACCACAATGCCGCTCTCCACCAGCCCTGGCTCTGCCCGCAGGGTCTGAAGCAGGGCCTGCCATGGAGGCTGCATGGGAGAAGGGTGTAGCCCTGGAGCTGGGGTACAGCTGGATGTCCCTACGGTCAGTGGAGCTGATCCCAGGGAAGTTGGTCCTTTTGGGAAGCACCTGATGATCCAGCCTCAGAAGACCCTTTCATCTAGCTCCATGGCAACCTAGGCCCAGCTCTTAGTGGCAAACTCTATGTAGGCATAGCCTTGGGGCATCTGGAGAAGTCACACAGGATGGTCACGCAGTAGATCTCCCCACAGTGGTTGAAGTAGGCCCCCTAACTCCTCGGCCGTGCCACCGTAGTCCACGTTGCCTACATAGATGGACCTGTGGTCAGCCTCTACCTTCTCCTTGGAGGCACCGGGGAAGGGGCAGCCTGAGGTCTTGGGGCCTGGTGGCTACCCGGCCAGCACAGCCCCAGGGGCCCTCCTCCTCCTGGCCTTGCCCTGTGCTCTGGGCAGCTCTGGGGCACCCTCCTCCCACTCCATGGCCCACAGCTTCAGCTTGATGGCCTCCAGCTCCTGGTCAGGTACTGGGCACTAAGCCAGGTGCTCTGGCTCCAACAGAGAACACAGGAAGCCTGCATCTTCCCCAGTGTTGTCCACCGCATCCCCTTCCTTCCCTCCCCCTACCACTGACCTGGCCCCACTGGAGTCTTCTCAGTGCTGCCCCAGGCCCCCCAGCCCTGAGCCTTGGGGTCTGAGGAGACCATCTGGAGCCAGGCCTCGGTGGGTGGGGGAAGACCGTACAGCTCAGGAAAGGCCACATGGGCACACAGAGGGCATGGGCAAGGTGCAGCCCGGTTTATTCTCCTCCATGACTCAGGATTGTTCTTTAAACATCACAAGGTGAGACTAGTAAATAGAGTTTGCATATATAAATACACAATAGGAGACTTTCTCACCTTAACATGTGATCCAGAAACAAGAATTGTAAAAAACTGGTGATGAACATTTTATATTTTCTCTATAAGCTGCAAGATAAACAATCCATTCCACATGGCCCTTTTTTCTTTTTTCCTGCAGTTGGTAAATTCATTATTGTTTTTAATTGTGTTGGGCTATGATTTATTGTGGAATACTTCAGATGTAGAAACATTTATAAAGAAGAGCAAGGATACACACATCACTACCACTAAGATCCGGAACTAGAATCTTACACAAAGGGTTGCTGCTCTGTAGGCTCCTCTGACCCTATTTTACCTCCTTTCCCCAAGAAGTAACTATGCCCCCTGATTATGCCATTTAGCAGGTACCCATTTCATGTAGCATCTGCAAAAACCCCAGTCTATACTTGAGTATGTAGAGAATGTTGACAATGAGTATGAAAAATCAAGTGATGTGAAACTTATTTTGTTCCTGTAGCCCTCCTGGAAGGAGGGTTTCAGGGAGCCTCCCAAGCTGCCCAGGCTGCATGTGGGTGCAATGACCCAAGCACTTGGGCTATCTTCTACTGCTTTCCTGGGTGCATCAGAGAGTTGGATTGGAAGTGGAGTGCTCACATGTGATGATGGTACTGCAGCCAGTTGCTTTACCTACTATGTCACAGCACTAGCCCCAGGGAAAGAGAATGCTTGACATCCTTCCTTTCTGCCAAGTTTCAAGAACGGTGTAAATATTCATAGGGTTAAAAAAAAATATATTCATAGGGTTGTTCTCCAGGATAAATGGGCCTTGGTCAGTTTAGGTCTCTTCCTGACCTTTGCTAATTCTCCACCCAGAGGTGATCAAGTCCTGATTCTTTTGGATGTTCTTTGCAGCTTATTGTCAGTTTCTGCTTTTTTTGAATTGTGCAATTTGTTAGCCTATTGATACTATACTAACGCTTCTTGCCTCAGACTTTTGCACATGCAGCATGCTGCTGTTTGAGCCTGTGGTTCACCAAATTCCCTCACTGCTCTTGTTGTTTGTGGTATTTGGCTTGTTTTAAGTTTATTTTTGATGTTAATGACAGTGTTATTCTTTTTTATTATTTAATTCCCCAAGAGCTAATGCATGGTAAATTTTTGTACATAATGAGAAAATTTTGTTGTTTTGTACATTGTGAACAAGTTCAAATTTAGTAGAAAGTGTTGATAGATTAATATATAACTTTTCATGTGTGTATTCATTTGTTTTACAATTTTCCAAAACTTAGGGTGACCTTAATTATTGATTTTCCCATCTTCTATTAACTGTCCTTCCTTTATAATTATACTACATAGTAATAACTTGCTTATTATGTTTACTGTTGTGTTTATACACTTAACAATGGTGTATCAATATTTTCCCTTGCAATTCTGTAAGTTTTTGCCTTAGTTTGATGCTCTGTTACATGTATAGATATGAAGCACTTTAATGTCTTTTTAGACAATTGCCTGCTGTATCTTTATGTAACCTTTGCAAATTTTTTCTGACCTAAGTCCTGATTTGTCTGAATATAGATATTCCAGGTTTGTTTGGACTGGTGTTACAGTGGTCTATATTTCTGTATGCATTTAAATTTATATCTTTATGCTTATATCTTTTTTTAAAGATTTATTTACATGAATGAGAGAGAGAGAGAGAGAGAGAGAGAGAGAGAGATTCATCTTCCATATGCTTGTTCACTCCCTAGATGGCTGCAATGCCTGGGAATGGGTCAGGCCTAAGGAGCTCCTTTGAGGTCTCCTATGTGAGCGGCATGGCCTAAACACTTGCACCACCTCCCCTACTTTTTTAGGCTGTTATCAGAGAGTTGGATTGGAAGTGCAGTAGCTGGGACAGGAACTGGCACCCATATCAGATCCTGGTGTTGCAGGTGGTGGCTTTACCCCCTATCCCACCATGCCAGCCCTTATGCTTACCTTTTAAAATACATATTTTAATATATCTGAGTTGACAAACATTAGTTTACCATATAAAATGAAGTTTGGAAATATTTATACACTGTAAAACAGATAAGTCAAGCTAATTATAATATGTAGTTTATCACATATCTGTTTTTGAAGGTTTAATGTTTATTTGAAAGGCAAAGTTACAGAAAGAGGATGAAAGAGAAGGCAGAGAGAGAGAGAGAGAGAGAGAGAGAGAGAGAGAGAATCTTTCTTCTGTTGGTTCACTCCACAAAGGCCAGGGCTGGGATAGGCCAAAGCTAGGAGACTGGAACTCCACCTGGGTCTTCCACATGAGTATCAGGGATTCAGAGACTTGGATCATCTTCCCTGCTTTCCTAGGTGAATTAGCAAAAAACTAGATCAGAAGTAGAGCAACAGGGACCTGAACCAGTCATCATGGAATGTCAGTATGGCAGGTGGTGGCTTAACCCATTGTGCCACAATGCCAGCCTCCACATACCTATATTTCTTGTGGTGAAAATACTTAAATTCTAATCTCTTAGTTAATTTCCATAGTAGAGTACATTGTTATTATTTTCACTGTATTGTACATCAGACCTCTGGAACTCATTCCTCTTATGCAAATAAAATTTATTCTCCTTTGACCAACATGGTCTCAAATTCTCTCTATATTTAATTTTTGGTAGACAACACAAAATTATATACTTTTAATTTTCCTGTTACTCTTTTCTTAAAGATTTATTTATTTATTTGAAAGGTGGAGTTTACAGAAGGAGGCAGAGACAGAGAGAAAGAGGTCTTCATCTGCTGGTTCACTCCTCAAATGGCCATAATGGCCAGGGCTGGGCCAGGATGAAACCAGGAGCCAGGAGCTTCTTTTTGTTCTCCCATTGTGAGTACAGGGACCCAAGTACTGGTCCATCTTTTGCTTTCCCAGGAACATTAATAGGGAGCTGGATTGGAAGTGGAGCAGCTGAGACTCAAACCACTGCCCAAATGGGATGTCCGGGTTGCAGGCATCAGCTTTAACTGCTGTGCCACAGAACTGGCCCCTGTTATTCTATTTTTTATATATTAAGATAATATACATGTAAGGATATTGATGTAGTTGGATTAATATTTACCATGATTGTTTTCTGTTCTAGTTCTTATTTTCCTAAAGTCTTATTTTTTGTTTATATGAAAGACAGAGAAAGATCTTCCATCTGCTAGTTCAGCCCCATATTCCTCCAACAGTCATGGCTGGGCCAGGGAAGTGGGGAGCCAGGAACTCCATCTGGGTTTCCTACCTGTGTGGAAGAACCCAAGTATTTGAGCCATCACCTGCTGCTTTCTAGGGTGTGCATTAACAGGAAGTTGAATTAGAAACCATGTAACCAGACTCAATCCAGGAACTTCAATATGGGATGTGATTATCACATTGCTAGGACACAGCAACAGCCCCAATCTTTGGGTTTTAGATACACTTAGTTTTAGAACCCTAAATGATCATTTCACTCTAAGCCTTGGGAATTATTTTATACTATATGACACTGAATTAAATAAATGAATCATGCATCTTAGTAGAACTTTACTATGTAGAAGTAATACAGGCCAGCGCCGCTGGCTCACTAGGCTAATCCTCCGCCTTGCGGCGCCAGCACACCGGGTTCTAGTCCCGGTCGGGGCACCAGATTCTGTCCCGGTTGCCTCTCTTCCAGGCCAGCTCTCTGCTGTGGCCAGGGAGTGCAGTGGAGGATGTCCCAAGTCCTTGGGCCCTGCACCCCATGGGAGACCAGGATAAGTACCTGGCTCCTGCCATCGGATCAGCGCGGTATGCCGGCCGCAGTGCTCTGGCTGCGGCGGCCATTGGATGGTGAACCAACAGCAAAGGAAGACCTTTCTCTCTGTCTCTCTCTCTCTCACTGTCCACTCTGCCTGTCAAAAAAAAAAAAAGAAAAGTAATACAGTTAACCCTTTCTCTCTGTCTCCCTCTCTGACTAACTCTGCCTGTCTAATAAAAAAGGGGGGAGCGCCAGTGCCATGGCTCACTTGGTTAATCCTCTGCCTGTGGCACCAGCATCCCATCTGGGCACTGGTTCTAGTCTCAGTTGCTCCTCTTCCAGTCCAGCTCTCTGCTGTGGCCCAGGAAGGCAGTGGGGGATGGCCCGAGTGCTTGGGCCCCTGCACCCGCATGGGACCAGGAGGTGGTGCCTGGCTCCTGGCTTCAGATCGGTGCAGAGTGCCAGCCATAGTGGCCATTTGGGGGGATGAACCAATGGAAGGAAGACCTTTCTCTATATCTCCCTCTCTCACTGTCTAACTCTGCCTGTCTAATAAAAAAAAAGTTATGCAGTTAACATATAATTAATTACATTACTAATTATAGATTGATAATTGTAAATTTTTTAAAAGTTCTATGGCTATATATGGAGATAAATAAGTCAAATCTTAGTATATTTGTGGGCATCTAGCCAATAGTTAAGAAGCCAGTTAGAATGGCTACCTCCTGAATAAGAAAACCTAGACTTATTCTTGAAAGGGGCTCTTGATTGCGAATTCTTGTTATTGTGCTCTTTGGGAGGGAGAAGGTGATTGATGAAGTGGTTGATTCCATGCTGCGTATATGGAAGACCAAGACTGGTCTACTGGCTCTTAGGTGTATCATGGGACAGTATGGCCGATGAAGTCATTTTGAGAAAGAATTGTTAGATGGGACATCTTTCTGCCTCTACCTCACCAATCTAAAACAATCTTTTAAAAAAGGGAAGATAAGAAAATAAGTATATTTTATGTCTTAACATCAATAAAAATTGTTTGAAAATGTAAGCAGCAATGGACAGTTCCTCAGAATTCCCAGGAGATTATCTTGCTCTTCTCCAAATCCTAATGCAGATATCATGTCTATAAAATGTAGTTAATCGTTCATGACAAAATGTATACTGTTAATGTTAAATAATACACATTCATGTACTAAATACATGCAATTCATGAATATTCAACAACTAAAAGCAATAGCAAGAAAGAATTCCAGATGCTTGAAGCAGTTAAAGAATAAATTGCAGATGGATAGACCAATGGAACAGAATAGAAACACCAGAAATCAATCCAAACATCTACAGCCAACTTATATTTGATCAAGGATCCAAAACCAGTCCCTGGAGTAAGGACAGTCTATTCAATAAATGGTGCTGGGAAAATTGGATTTCCACGTGCAGAATCATGAAGCAAGACCCCTACCTTTCACCTTACACAAAAATTCACTCAACATGGATTAAAGACTTAAATCTACAACCCGACACCATCAAATTATTAGAGAGCATTGGAGAAACCCTGCAAGATATAGGAACTGGTAAAGACTTCTTGGAAAATACCCCAGAAGCACAGGCAGTCAAAGCCAAAATTAACATTTGGGATTGCATCAAATTGAGAAGTTTCTGTACTGCAAAAGAAACAGGAGAGTGAAGAGGCAACCAACAGAATGGGAAAAAATATTTGCAAACTATGCAACAGGTAAAGGGTTGATAAGCAGAATCTACAAAGAAATCAAGAAACTCCCCAACATCAAAACAAACAACCCACTTAAGAGATGGGCCAAGGATCTCAACAGACATTTTTCTTTTTTTTTAACTTTTATTTAATGAATATAAATTTCCAAAGTACGGCTTATGGATTACAATGGCTTCCCCCCCATAATGTCCCTCCCACCCACAACCCTCCCCTTTCCCATTCCCTCTCCCCTTCCATTCACATCAACATTCATTTTCAATTCTCTTTATATACAGAAGATCAGTTTAGCATACATTAAGTAAAGATTTCAACAGTTTGCTCCCACACAGAAACATAAAGTGAAAAATAATAGATGATTTTTTAAATGATGATGAAATCAGATCAGACCTATTGTCATGTTTAATCCCAGTGAGAGTCAAGTTGGGAATTGATAATTTCGTCTTTTTTTTTTTACAGAAGATCAGTTTAGGATACATTAAGTAAAGATTTCAACAGTTTGCACCCCCATAGAAACACAAAGTGAAATATACTGTTTGAGTACTCGTTATAGCATTAAATCTCAATGTACAGCACATTAAGGACAGAGATCCTACATGAGGAGTAAGTGCACAGTGACTCCTGTTGTTGACTTAACAAATTGACACTCTTGTTTATGGCATCAGTAATCACCCTAGGCTCTTGTCATGAGTTGCCAAGGCTATGGAAGCCCCTTGAGTTCTCCGACTCTTATCTTGTTTAGACAAGGTCATAGTCAAAGTGGAGGTTCTCTCCTCCCTTCAGAGAAAGGTACCTTCTTCTTTGAAGACCCGTTCTTTCCACTGGGATCTCACTCACAGAGATCTTTCATTTAGGTTTTTTTTTTTTTTTTGGCCAGAGTGTCTTGGCTTTCCATGCCTGAAATACTCTCATGTGCTTTTCAGCCAGATCCGAATGGCTTTAGGCCTGATTCTGAGGCCAGAGTGCTGTTTAGGACATCTGCCATTCTAGGAGTCTGCTGAGTATCTCGCTTCCCATGTTGGATCACTCTCCCCTTTATTTATTCTATCGGTTAGTGTTAGCAGGTACTAGACTTGTTTATGTGCTCCCTTTGACTCTTAGTCCTTTCATTATGATCAATTGTGAACTGAAATTGATCACTTGGAATAGTGAGATGGCATTGGTACATGCCACCTTGATGGGATTGAATTGGAGTCCCCTGGTATGTTTCTAATTCTACCGTTTGGGACAAGTCAGCTTGAGCATGTCCCAAATTGTACATCTCTTCCCTCTCTTATTCCCACTCTTATGTTTAACAGGGATCACATTTCAGTTTAATTTCAACACTTAAGAATAACTGTGTATTAATTACAGAATTAAACCAGAACAGACATTTTTCAAAAGAGGAAATCCAAATGGCCAACAGACACATGAAAAAATGTTCAAGATCACTAGCAATCAGGGAAATGCAAATCAAAATCACAATGAAGTTTCACCTCACCCCGGTTAGAATGGCTCACATTCAGAAATCTACCAACAATAGATGCTGGCGAGGATGTGGGGAAAAGGGACACTAACCCACTGTTGGTGGGAATGCAATCTGGTCAAGCCACTATGGAAGTCAGTCTGGAGATTCCTCAGAAACCTGAAAATAACCCTACCATTCAACCCAGCCATCCCACTCCTTGGAATTTACGCAAAGGAAATTAAATTGACAAACAAAAAAGCTGTCTGCACATTAATGTTTATTGCAGATCAATTCACAATAGCTAAGACCAGGATCAACCCAAATGCCCATCAACAGTAGACTGGATAAAGAAATTATGGGACATAATTTTGACAGCAGTCAAAAACAATGAAATCTGGTCATTTGCAACAAGATGGAGGAATTTGGAAAACATCATGCTGAGTGAACTAAGCCAGTCCCAGTCTAATTTCCTCTTCTTTTCTTTGGTTTGATTGTATATTTTCCTGTACTCTGTCTTCTGATATTCTCTCTTCTGCTTCACCCATTCTGTTTTTAAGGCTTTCTAATGTGTTTGTCATTTGATCTATTGAATTCTTCACTTCATTATGATTTCTCGTCACTATCACAGTTTCCTGTTGTACTAGTTGTTTCATTTCATTTTGATTCCTCCTTAATATTTCATTTTCATGAGAGAGATTTTCTATCTTGTCCATTAAGGATTTCTGTAGTTCGAGAATTTGTTTCTGAGAACTTCTTAATGTTCTTATCAATTTTTTGAGACCCGCTTCTTGCATTTCTTCTATCTCATCATCTTCATAATCTTGAATTGGGGTGTCTATTTCATTTGGGGGCATCATAGCATCTTCCTTGTTCTTGTTACCTCGGCTTTTGCATTTGTTTGTCATATTGGAGATATTCTTTGTTTTTTTCTTGTTATACTGTGACTCTAGATTAAGAGGACTGTCTGCTTTTGATGGATCCTTAGAGGCTGTGATGGGTGTGGCCAGAGAGCTCTGGTTACAGGGTTAGGGGTGTGCCAAAGGTGATTCACCCTGATTGTTCTCTTGCTCTCTCTCTCTCTCTCTCTTTTTTTTGACTCAGTTGGGAAGTAATTCCACATAGCTGAGTGGAATTGAGAGTAGTTGATGTATGAAATTTGGTCCCGGGCGGAGCCAAGATGGCGGAATAGTGAGGGCGCGCACCGATAGTCCGGGAAAATTTAGTTTAATAAAAGGGGAGTTACGGTAGCTGCAGAAAATAGAACCAAAAAAAAATTGCAGGGGAAACCCTTCTAGATGGAGCAGCCGTGAATCGGAGGACCTACTGGGAGAACAAGGTCGCCCACCGCACGGAAGCCAAGTCGCGGGACCGAGCCGCAGAAGCCCCAGGGTCTGCACGCCAGTGCTCCAAGGGGATTGCATGCCACACAGACAACAGCGGGGAGACTTGGGACGCTCAGGGCTCCGAGTCCACACATCGGCGCTGGAAGGGGAGGTGAGCTCAATAACCCGAGACATTGGTGGGGAAACGGGGGTCAGAATCTAGAGGGGGGCCGGAAAGTGCAGCAAACTCACTACCGGAAAGAAGGAAAAAAAAAAAAGCTTCGGGGTTTCTCTTCCCCCTAACCTTGCAAAGGTTACAAGGCTGCAAGGCTTGAAGAATTCCCAAGAGACAAAAAGCAGGCCTCCTCTCTGGATTTACATATCAATGGGGGAGAGCTAAGGAACTGAGTCACTACAATTCAGTAGCCTAGGCAACCCAGTGGGAGTCCAGAGGAGAAACGGAGCCTACACAGACTCTTTGGGTAGAAGCCAGAGACTGGAAGCTAAATACCATCAATTCTGCACAGCCGTGCCTTGCGGTATTACTTACCCACTGAATAAGTAAAATAAATAAATAAATAAATAAATACATAAATAAAAAGAGAGAGATTTACCACGCATAACCTGAGGGTGTCACCTTTGCAGGAAACTCATGACTGGAGCATAGGGAGATTACTGATGCCATTGACAGGAAGAGTCAAAATGAAACTCAGAAACTAGTAGAACAGGAAAGTGTGATAGTGAAGAGAAATCAAAATGAAATGAAGAGCTCAATAGATCAAATGACAAACACATTAGAAAGCCTTAAAAACAGAATGGGTGAAGCAGAAGAGAGAATATCGGACTTAGAAGATAGAGCACAGGAAAACATACAGTCAAACCAAAGAAAAGAAGAGGAAATTAGAAACCTAAAAAATATTGTTGGGAATCTACAGGATACTATTAAAAAACCCAACATTCAGGTTCTAGGAGTTCCTGAAGACATGGAGAGGGAGAAAGGATTAGAAGGCCTTTTTAGTGAGATATTAGCAGAAAATTTCCCAGGTTTGGAGAAGGACAGAGACATCCTAGTACAGGAAGCTCACAGAACCCCTAATAAACATGACCAAAAGAGATCCTCACCGCGACACATGGTAATTAAACTCACCACAGTGAAACATAAAGAAAAGATCCTAAAATGTGCAAGAGAGAAACGCCAGATTACTCTCAGAGGATCTCCAATCAGACTCACAGCTGACTTCTCATCACAAACACTACAAGCTAGGAGGGAATGGCGAGATATAGCCCAGGTACTAAGAGAGAAAAACTGCCAGCCCAGAATATTATATCCTGCAAAGCTCTCATTTGTGAATGAAGGTGAAATAAAGACCTTTCACAGCAAAGAGAAATTGAAAGAATTTGTTGCCACTCGTCCAGCCCTGCAAAAGATGCTTAAAGATGTGTTACACACAGAAACACAGAAACAGGGTCATCAATATGAAAGAAGGTAAATTAAGGAAATCTCACACCAAAAGATCACAGGAAGTTCAAAACATATATCAGAAAATATCTTTGGCAAATGGCAGGGCAAAGCTACTACTTATCAATAGTCACATTGAACATTAATGTCCTGAACTCTCCAGTTAAAAGACACCAATTGGCTGATTGGCTTAAGGAACAAAACCCAACTATTTGCTACCTACAAGAAACACATCTTTCCAATAAAGATCCATACAGACTAAAAGTGAAAGGCTGGAAAAAGATATACCATGCCAACAGAAATGAAAAAAGAGCGGGCGTAGCCATCTTAATACTGGACAACATAAACTTTACCACAAAAACTGTTAGGAGACACAAAGAGGGGCACTATATAATGATTCAGGGATCAATTCAACAGGAAGATATAGCGATTATCAATGTATATGCACCTAATTACAGGGCACCGGTTTATTTAAAAGATTTGTTAAGGGACTTAAAGGGAGACTTAGACCCCAATACAATAGTACTGGGGGAATTCAATACTCCACTCTCAGAAATAGACAGATCAACAGTACAGAAGATCAACAAGGAGACAGTAGATTTAAACGACACTATAGCCCAAATGGATCTAACAGATATATACAGAACTTTTCATCCTACACAGAAAGCATTCACATTCTTCTGAGCAGTACATGGAACCTTCTCTAGGATTGACCACATACTAGGCCATAAAGCAAGTCTTAGCAAATTCAAAAGAATTAGAATCATACCATGCAGCTTCTCAGACCATAAAGGAATGAAGTTGGAAATTAGCAACTCAGGAATCCCTAGAGCATATGCAACCACATGGAGATTGAACAACATGCTCCTGAATGAACAATGGGTCATAGAAGAAATTGAAAGAGAAATCAAAAATTTTCTGGAAGTAAATGAGGATAACAGGACAACATACCAAAACTCCACAAAAAAAAAAAAAAAACCACTTAAGAGATGGGCCAAGGACCTCAAGAGACATTTTTCAAAAGAGGAAATCCAAATGGCCAACAGACACATGAAAAAATGTTCAAGATCACTAGCAATTAGAGAAATGCAAATCAAAACCACAATGAGGTTTCACCTCACCCCGGTTAGAATGGCTCACATTCAGAAATCTACCAACAATAGATGCTGGCGAGGATGTGGGGAAAAAGGGACACTAACCCACTAACCCACCAACAGTGGGTTGGTGGGAATCCAAACTGGTTATGCCACTATGGAAGTCAGTCTGGAGATTCCTCAGAAACCTGAATATAACCCTACCATTCAACCCAGCCATCCCACTCCTTGGAATTTACCCAAAGGAAATGAAATTGGCAAACAAACAAGCTGTCTGCACCTTAATGTTTATTGCAGATCAATTCACAATAGCTAAGACCTGGAACCAACCCAAATGCCCATCAACAGTAGACTGGATAAAGAAATTATGGGACATGTACTCTATAGAATACTACACAGCAGTCAAAAACAATGAAATCCGGTCATTTGCAACAAGATGGAGGAATTGGGAAAACATCATGCTGAGAGAATTAAGCCAGTCCCAAAGGGACAAGTATCATATGTTCTCCCTGATCGACAACAGCTAACTGAGCACCAAAGGGGAAACCTGTTGAAGTGAAATGGACACTATGAGAAACAGTGACTTGATCAGCTCTTGTCCTGACTGTTGATGTACAATGTAATACTTTATCCATTTTAGTATTTTTTTTCTTGTTCTAGTACTATTGGTTGAACTCTGTAATTAACACACAATTATTCTTACGTGTTTAAATTTTAACTGAAAAGTGATCCCTGTTAGGAATCTGGAAAGCATTATGCTGAGTGAAATAAGCCAGTCCCAAAGGGACAAATACCATATGTTCTCCCTGATCAGTGACAACTGACTCAACACCAAAAAGGAAACCTCCTGAAGTGAAATGGACACTCTGAGAAATGGTGACTTGATCAGCCCTTGCCCTGACTGTTGATGAGCAACTTAATACGTTATCCCTCTTAGTATTTTTTTTGTTTATTTGTTCTACTTAATACTTTTGGTTGAATACTGTAATCAATACTCAGTTATTCTCAAGTGTTGAAACTTAACTGAAAAGTGATCGTTGTTAAATATAAGAGTGGGAATAAGAGAGGGAAGAGATGTGCAATTCGGGACATGCTCAAGCTGACTTACCTCAAGCAGTAGAGTTAGAAACATACCAGGGCATTCCAATTCAATCCCATCAAGGTGGCATGTACCAATGCCATCTCACTAGTCCCGGTGATCAATTTCTGTTCACAATTTATCATAATGATAGGACTAAGAGCCAAAGGGAGCACATAAACAAGACTAGTGTCTGCAAATACTAGCTGATAGAATAAAAAAGGGAGAGAACAATCCAACATGAGAAGTGAGATACACAGCAGACCCATAGAATGGAAGATGTCCTAAACAGCACTCTGGCCTCAGAATCAGCCCTTAAGGCACGCGGATCTGGCTGAAAAGCCCATGAGAGTATTACAGGCATGGAAAGCCAAAACACTCTGGCAAAAAAAAAAAACCCTACATGAAAGATCTCTGCGAGTGAGATCCCAGTGAAAAGAACAGGTCATCAAAGAAGGAGGTACCTTTTTCTGAAGGGAGAACTTCCACTTTGACTATGACCTTGTCTAAATATGATCAGAGTCAGTGAACTCAAAAGGCTTCCATAGCCTTGGCAACTCATGACAAGAGCCTAGGGTGATTACTGATGCCATAAACAAGACTGTCAATTTGTTAAGTCAACAACAGGAGTCATTGTGCACTTACTCCTCATGTAGGATCTCTGTCCTTAATGTGCTGTACATTGTGATTTAATGCTGTAACTAGTACTCAAACAGTATTTTTCACTTTGTGTTTCTATGTGGGTGCAAACTGTTGAAATCTTTACTTAATATTTTCTAAAATGATCTTCTGTATATAAAGAGAATTGAAAATGAATCTTGATGTGAATGGAAGGGGGGAGGGAGAGGGAAAGGGGAGGGTTTCAGGTGGGAGGGAAGTTATGGGAGGGGGAAGCCATTGTATTCCATAAGCTGTACTTTGGAAATTAATATTCATTAAATAAAAGTTAAAAAATAAGTGAATGAGGATATCAGGACTGAGCAAACAAAATCCTTGACCTTCGAGAGCTTACTATCTATGATTGTGGAAATTTTCTAGATCAAATCTGGATTGGTCTCTGAGAGTTGAAGAAGAATAATGAGGCTAAATGCGGTGGTGAGAAGTGGAACAAAGCTTTATTAAATAATAATAAAGCTCCCATCAATGGCAGAAGCTGGTGGAAAAGGACCAAGCTGAGGTAGACACAGTCCAGTGGTATTTATGATTCTCATATTGATTGGTTTCTAAAAGAAGATGGGACTGAAGCTGACTGGAACCTGCTATGATGGCTGTTGTTGTTGGGCGGAGGAGCTATGGTCAGGGTTGCAGAAGGAACTTTCCTAATTTATTCAACAGAACATTGGTGGTTAAACCAGTTGAGCTGGACTGGGCCCCTCAAGGTCAAGCACAATATCTTGCTTTTACAGCCTGTGTGTGAACATGTAGGCAAGAAGTAGGGAGATAGTAGGGGTCTGATCTGGTCTTAAGATGGAATTTTGTCTCTTGTTCCTGAGGTGTTGGGGTCCTTCTCACTAGTAGATGACACGAGGAAAAAGTTATAAGTCTATTTGATGGCTGCCACAATTAGGTGAATAAACAAGATTTATTTTCTAAGACAAGTTTGACAATTAAAAGGGGCATACTAATAATTACAAAGGGATGAAATGTGTGAACAAGAACCATCAGAAACAATGCAAGTTGAATGGTTACTCTAGATATGTCATTTATTAAACAAGAATTTATTGAACAGTCTTTTTTGTGGTGTGTTACAAGAACTACCAGCCACTTGATTTCCCTAGAAATTGAAGTAAGAGATACTAAGCAGCAGAATTTAGGATCTGGATATGAAGTGGAACATCTGGGACACGAACCAGCACCCACATAAGATGCTGGCATCTCAGGCACTACCTGCTATGCTACAATGCTAATCTTCTCTGTGTGTTCACATTCTAATTTCTGAATAAAATTTACTGTATTTCAGCAATAAGAATTCTTCTCTTTATGCATGACAATGATCTGGAATAAAAAATACATATATGCACTACCCCACAGAACTAACACCAAATTCACAGTGGCCAACTGCTAATCTTGTTTGTGTTTCCTGTGGAGGGGCAAAGAGGTCATACTATCTGCTATCTCCTTGTTCAGTTTCTATGCTGGCAAACCTCTTTTCATTTTCTCTCTTAGTCCCACATAAGAAGTCAACTTCCTTAACCAATTCATTCATCTGTCTAGCAAAATCATTGCCACACTTCCCTTGCCAGAACCTTGCTCAGATCATGCATCCAGGGTAAACACACTGGCCAGCAACAGAAGCTGCACAAAGTGTTCATGCCATGAGTCATATCCTGCATGTATTAACCAGAGGCCAGACTGAGGGAGCTGCTTGCCATCACCCACCCCAGAGTGTTGCCCCTAACTCAAGTTTATCTAAGTTCAGAGGAACATAAGAGGAAAGGCATGGGGCCAGGAGACCATCCCTCCTTTCCAAGGCAGTCCACAACCCCATCAGCTGTAGAAAAGGATGTCTCCATGGTGACATTCCAACCTCAGGGCCAGTGCATCAGAGTTCTTTCAGGTGCAGGCCTTGAAAGTCCTCAGTCTCAAGTTCTCTTAGTGATGGTGCGACAGGGCTAGTTCTGTTCACTCTCCACCACCCATTCCTGGACATCTTAACACCTTCAGTTAGCGTCATGTGCTCAAAAACATGACTAAATTTGCACACTCTGACCTCAATTAATGTGGTGGACAGGCAAGTGATGTAGCCACCTTCTGAACCTGCCATTTACCCCATTGACCAACAGGTCTTAGTGGCCCAGGCCTTCTCCCCAAATACTCTCTAAAGTATCTCAAGATCATTCCTCCCTTTGGCTGGCCTTATGAGTTTGTAGTTTTCCAGTTGTACCTCCTCACAAGGCAGGGGGCGCTTTTGAGCTGTGAAACAGAAGTTCTTATGTTGTTAAAGGAAGACATTTTAAGGCTTACCATGAACCAAGTCTTCCACCTCCATTTTCTCACCTTCCAGTATACCTACAAGTATTAGGCTCATAAAATGATGTGTTCTATTTAGATAATATCTCATTATTCTGTTTACTCAACAGGTAGTTATCATCTGCTTTCTAATGTAAGCCCATGGGAGATCTGATCACAGGAGAGGTTTAGGCTAAGTAGAAAATGCTTAGATTTCCCAAGGATTAGGGAACTTCAGAGTTAAAAAGATTCTGACCTCAATAATGGGAGTTTCCACAATGCCTCCAGTCAGCGAAGAACTCTGGCTACAACCAGAGATGCATCTCTCCCTCTTATTAGGACTCTCTGCAAAGGCATCAGGTTATACTGGGAGACCTTGGCCTTGGCCAAGCTAGTGATGGCCCTGGTAGCTTCTCAATCAGTCAGGACTCATCTTCTTGGCTCAGGTTCAGTTATCAAGCCTTCTGTCTAGCCTCTGCATTTCACTCAACACAGTGATGTTGGTGTATTACAGCATAGCAGGTTAAGCTAACTCCTGCAATGCCAGCATGTCATAAGTGCACAGGTGCATGTCCTTGCTGCTACTTCTCATCCAGTTCTGTGCTAATTCATTTAGGAAGACAGGCAGTGGATAATGGCCCAAGTGCTTGGGCTCCTGAAGTCCATGTGGGAGACCTGAAAGGAATTTCAGGCTCCTGACCTTGGCCTGGCCCCACCTCTTGCAGTTATGGACATTTGGGAAATGTAACTCTGCCTTTCAAATAAATAAAATAAATATTTTGAAAAAGGACAATCATATCAGTTCTCGGCTCTACCAGCTCTGAGACTTGACCTTAACCCAGTGGTTCCAACCTGACCTCGGCATGGCTAGAAATCACCGTATCAGGAAATGGTGCCTTAATCCCACCTACAAATGAAGCAGGTGATTCTACAGAGCACCTTCAGCATTTCTCACGTTGTTCTGTAATTGTCTAAAACTTTTCATCTCTCCCCCAAGACTGGAGGCACCTTTAGGGTAGGCATTATTGCCATATGATTCATGTAGCATCAATTATACACAGCACCAAGCATAAATCAGGCATGTGTCCTTCTCTATATTCCTCCTTGTCAACTCTGTCACTCCTGAAGTGCAAGAGGCTCTTGCTCTTCTCCTCCACTAGTCCCCATGGGCAGCTGCTACCGTGAGAACCCTATGCACTGCACATCCTACCCCCTCTGCACATCCGCACCCTCCATCCCAGAAGAGAATAAGATGGCCAGTGATCCCGGAATTGTCAAAACTGCAAAGGCCTCTCCCCTTACCATCACTGGCCTTCTGCTTTCTTTCCCCAAATCTGCCTCTTCTCCCTCCATCAACTGAGGCCCTACGGGAAAAGATAATTGGTAAGTCCAGGATTAGGAATGACTTCCTCTAACTCCCTGGACTCCCTCTGCCCCACACTACATGTCACACCACCCATGTGAGTGAAGAAGACCCAGGTAGTCCATCAAAAAGAGAGGCCTGGTGCCGTTCAGCTTGATGCCAAGTGGAGGGGGGAGCCTGGTCCATTCTGGCTGGTTTATGAGACCCTAACATGGCCACCTCAATGGCACATGATGAGCCATTGGATGATAAGCCCATGGAAGGTTCCAGTACTCAACTGAAATATCTGCAGGAAGAACCCATGGAGGGCTTCTAAATCATTCTGATTGATGAGTTTGTCCCCTGCAACTTGGAGATCACCACCTTCTGACCCCCCACTTCCTTCGGGAAGGCTGCCACTTCAAGGCACATATTACATTTCCTAATAACTACCCATATTTATAACTTACCTTCAGATTCTTAACCAACATATGGCACCCCAACATTTCTGAGAATGGTTAGAGATGCATTGCAACTCTTCATCCACCTATTGATGACACACAGAGTAAAGAACTGTTCTCTGAAAGGTGGATGCTATTCCAAATGTGAGGACTACACTGTTAAATGCAATCATATTGCATAATTGGCCCAATACCTTCTCCCCAGCCAATATAGTTGCTTTGGTTGTGTTCAGGAAATGGAAGGATATTAAAGAAAACAGATAAAGAGGATACTGGGTCCAGCACTGTGGTGTAATGGATTAAAACAGCCTGCAATGCCGGCACCCCATATGGGCAACAGTTTGAGTCCCAGCTGCCCCTCTTCCAATCCAGCTCTGCTGTTGCCTGAGAAAGCAGTAGAAGATGGCCCAAGTCCTTGGGCCCCTGTAACCATGTGGGAGAAACAAAAGAAGTTCCTGGCTCCTGGTTTTGGATCGGCTCAGCTCTGGTCATTTTGGTCATTTGGGGAGTGAACCAGCAGATGGAAGACCTTTACTCACTCTGGCTCTACCTCTCTCTCTAACTCTATCTTTCAAATAAATAAAAATAAATCTTTTTTAAAAAAAGAAAATACTGAAGTCACTAGGAAGCAGAATTGCTTCTTGGCTTTTTGGCTAAGATCAAGTTTAGTGTCGTTAGGAAGCAGGTTTCAGCTACTAAGGCTAAGACAGAAAAGGATGATGTGAAGGTCCCCACAAACCTGGCAGAATACTGCACGTAATTTAAAGGGCCATTCAATGACAATAGTTCAGATTTGCTTTATGCCGACTTATAAAATGATGGCATGGGTGATTATGAGGAGGAAGATGCTAACTGTTCTTTCAATTCTGGGAATGAGGAGCCCCAGTGAACTCGCTCAGCTTCTCATACTTCCCTGCCTCTTCAGGCCGAAGGGAAGGAAGCAAGTGGGGACTTAGCAGTGACCCATCAGCAAAACACTTTCACTGCAGGTGAGAAAAGCAAAAAACAAGCACAGCTCCTGCCTACTCCCCTTGTGGATCTCAGTTTTCTTTTTATGGACTTTCAGGGGAGAGCAAATACCACTCCATGAAAGAAGTTTTGCATTCTTCACTCTTCCATCACTTCATTCATTCTTTTTATCTTAAATGGCAGCAACCAATTCCTACCTGATGTCTTCCCTACAGAATGTTCTCAGCAATACATATTCATGTTCCTGAATAGTTATTCTTTCTGGATGTTTAATGTGTTTGAAGCTGAGAACTCATAAATGCTGTGTGTACTGAGTAGCAAAGGAAAATGGAAGTGAAAACACACAAAAAATTTAAAAAGCAAATTTTCCAAGGGGTACTTCATTTACATTAGTGTTTATTCATCCATTCTGCCCCATGGTGGTGAATTTTGCTTCTTTCAGCTCACCAGGCTGGAATATAGTGTGCACTGAGGACTTTATGCTTAGGTTAAGCCTTATGAAATATGGTCCTTTAGCCTCTATGAAAGCATCCTAACAAATGAGTCAGCTGCTTTGAAGAGAGGATCAGATTTTGTTTTATGAAATAAATTGGGACATAAAGCATGAAATAAATATTTATACATTAAAACAGGCATGCCAAAAATATTTGTGAGCAAGTGAGGGAATGAAGAGCAGTGAGGACAGATGGCACTTCCCTTAGTGCCAGGGGAGTGGAAATGTGTCTCCCTAGTTTCCCATTCTTGCAGTTGGGACAAGATCATCTTCCTCTGATTGTCACCTAGACATTACCTACACTTGCTCAATCAGCCAACAAAGATGCAGAGTACCACCGGTAAGAGATTCAGCAGTAAATATGACAATGCAACCTCTATCCTTAAAGAGTTTCTATACTGAACATGTGGTGGAAAAGGAAGAATAGGAAAATAAATAAGCAAGAATAAATAAAATAATAAATATAAGAGGCTATAAGATACCCTTTTCTGTCTCTGACTTTGTTATATCCCTAGTTCTGGAAAAAGAATAGTGTACAGTCAGGGCCAACACTGTGGTGCCATGGGTTAAAGCCCTGGCCTGAAGTGCCAGCATCCCATATGGGTGCTGGTTCTAGTCCCGGCTACTCCACTTCTGAATCAGCTCTCTGCTATGTCCTGGGAAAGTAATAGAAGACGGCCCAAGTCCTTGGGCACCTGCACCCATGTGGGAGACCAGAAGGAAACTCCTGTCTCCTGGCTTTGGATTAGCACAGCTCCGACCATTGCAGCCAATTGGCAAATGAACCAGTGGATGGAAGAGCTCTCTTGCTCTCTCTCTCTCTCTCTCTCTCTCTCTCTCCTCTCTCTGTGTAACTCTGACTTTAAAATAAATACATAAATAAATCTTTAAAAAAAAGAAAGAATAGGGTACAGTCAACCTTATCTGTTAAGAATAAAAAAACACACCTTCTATCTATATAAGAGGGCTTCTTTATGCCCCACCTTAAGCCTTTCATGGTCACCTTGACTTCTCCCAGAATGTGATTTTTTTCTTCTTCTTTTTTTATTTTAGTGCTGTAGAAATCAATTTTAAGAATTCCAAAACCTCATCAATCTATAACCTGTTTTGGACAAAGATAAGGCAAAATGCACTCAAATAATGGGACAGTATAAAAGTTCAGTATATACTTGTTGCTCTGCACTACAGTTTAACGTAACACTTGGCTCTCTTAAGTTTTTGCTCTGCTTCACTAGAAAACAGAACCTAAGGTGAAGCTTATTTGTTTAAACTTAATTGGAAAATACAAGCCTAGGACACCAAGAAGTAAAAGGAGAGGGGCAGGCACTGTGGCATAGTGGGTAAAGCTGTCTGAAGTGCTGGAATCCCATATGGGTGCCAGTTCAAGTCCCAGCTGTTCCACTTCTGATCCAGCTCTCTGCTATGGCCTTGGAAAAGCAGTAGAAAATGGTCCAAGTCTTTGGGCTCCTGCACACACATGGGAGACCCAGAGGAACCTCCTGGCTTCTGGCTTCAGATCAGTGCAACCCGGGCTGTTGTGGTCGATAGGGAGTGAACCAATGGATGGAAGATGTCTTTTTCTCTCTCTGCCTCTCCTCTCTCTCTCTGTAACTCTGACTTTCAAATAAATAAATAGATCTTTAAAAAAAGAAAGAAAGAAAGAAAGAAAGAAAGAAAGAAAGAAAGAAAGAAAGAGAGAGAGAGAGAGAGAGACTGGCGCCGCAGCTCAATAGGCTAATCCTCCACCTGTGGCGCCAGCACACCGGGTTCTAGTCCCAGTCGGGGCGCCAGATTCTGTCCCGGTTGTCCCTCTTCCAGTCCAGCTCTCTGCTGTGGCCCGGAAGTGCAGTGGAGGATGGCTCAAGTCCTTGGGCCCTGCACCTGCATGGGAGACCAGGAGAAGCACCTGGCTCCTGGCCTCGGAGCAGCGCGGTGTGCAGGTCACAGCGTGCCAGCCACAGTGGCCATTGTGGGGTGAACCAACAGCAAAGGAAAACCTTTCTCTCTGTCTCTCTCTCTCTCTCTCTCTCACTGTCCACTCTGCCTGTCAAAAAAAAGAAAAGAAAAGAAAAGAAAAGAAAAGAAAAGAAAAGAAAAGAAAGGAGAATGAGGAAAATAAAATAAAAGGGACTATTTACCAAATTTCTCAGAGCTTGAAATAAATGCTAACTAGTTTTTCTGTCTCACAGGATATACTTCTGGGTAGGATAGACTGTATGTGACAATTTCATCTCAGATGGAGGAACGGAAAGGTAATGTTAATCCATCACTCTGGTGACCATGCAGATTCCACATGATACATCATTTTGGTTCATCTAAGACTTGAAATAGTGAGCATAGTCAAAGCCCCTTGTTTGGTTGATCTAGATCTGCTGCAGTACCAACACTGGTATCAAAACCTGACTATCCAGGGGAGGTAGAGATAAGATGTGTTGGTAAAAGAGGTGACAGAAGTGGCAGATGGTCCAATAAGCAATTGGCCAAAGGCTGGGGTCAAAGATTAAGATGAGGAAGTGAATTTAAGGAGTCAAATAAACTGAGACAAGTAAACAGATCCAAGACCAACCTAAACAGTATCCTAGTTTCTGGGTTAAGTGATTGAACTTAAAGCAACACTGAGAACAGGAACCAAAGATAGGACAAAAAAAATTCTCCCACTACATTCACAAAACTTCAGTAATAAAGCAAGGTAGCCATCAAACCTAGATTTTATCCAGCAACTGAAAACTAAAACCACAGGACACAAGGACAGTACATGGCAGTCCCAAAACTTGAAACATTTGAGAGAATGAAAACAGTATCAAAGACCATCTTCTGTGGAAATTTCAAGTCTTTATTACTTTCATATTCTCCAAGAGCTACACAGGAGCAAAATGTAGATACAAGGACTGTGAGCTCAGAAAGCCTGCTCTGATTTGAGTTCTCTTCTGTCTTCTTAGGTGAGACACTCTGCAACATTCCTATTCTCCATTTCTAGTATCTACTTGCAATAAGGACTAAATTCATGAGCGCATAACACTGTACCTCCAAGTTGTGACTGTTATTGAAGTTATTCTCACCATTCTGTAACTCTCCAACTCCTCTTTGCACCATGATGATCACCAGCCCATCTTCTCACTGCTGTCCCTACTCTTGCAGGCTGTCATTGAAATGGTAGTGTGGGCTGGGTTTCTTCTCCCTGCTCTCTCCAGGTATATTCCCCACAAGCCTGAGGCATCCATCTCACTGGGGCTCTGAAGCTGAACTAAGAGATGGATGTAGGGAGCTGTGACCATAGTGGTAATGTGCCCCCTTTTCCCCATGACACTCACTTAGGCAAAGTTAATTTTCTTAGATTTTAATAGATAATTGTTGAAATTTTCAATTATGAATACCAACTGAAGCAGCACATTGGTATTCTTTATAGGCCTGCAAGTGCTTGTAAAGTTGCCATGCTCAGGAATGAATGGCCTCTATGGGAGGTCAGTCATGGCTACAGGAAGTCCCCAGGGACACACATACTGAAGTTTTATTTATTGATTTATTTATTTTAAAATGACCTTTTTCTTCTCAGCTATTTAAGCCTTTGGTAAATCAGACATCAAATGAAGCTACCTCCCCAGTGAAGCTCTCTGTGTCAGTTGCTCCATACTTTGTCCACCACCAGTCCCCTCTCCAGTCCTCACCTCACCTTTGATCCTCAGACCTTATTCACACAACCTAGCCCACTGACTCAGAATTATAATGCACATGCCCCACAGTTGTGGATCACAAACTCATGAAGCCCACAGTCCAGGGTCTGCTTAAGCTTTCCAGAGTCTAGCCAGAGACAAAGCTTCACTTAAAAAGTTGGGACCCCAAGATGTTCGAGATGTGCTGCTCACAGGGAAAAGAAAACAATGTTAGAGAGTGAAAATGTTACTTTCTAGAATGCAATCATTCTTGTCAGAATGTATAGAGCTCAACAGAAGCAAGTGGTAGGGAAGCTCTTCTCCCAACCCAAGAATCACCATGTTTCATCCTCAAATACCTCCTGCTACTTCCTTTATGCCCTCTCTTCTCAAACCTATCTTTTAAACAATATTTTATTTATTTATTTGAGATTTAGAGTTACAGAGAAAGACAGATAGAAAGTGCTTCCATCCACTGGTTCACTCCTCAAATGGCCTCAATAGCCAGAGCTGGAACCAAGAACTAGAAGCTTCTTCTGGGTATCACACTCAGGCACAGGGGCCCAAGCACTTGGGCTATCTTCCATTGCTTTCCCTGGCCATAGCGCACAGCTGGAGCAGAAGAGGAGCAGCCAGGACACAAACTAGCACTGCAGGCAGAGGCTTAACCTACTACACCATAGTGCCATCCCCTCAACCCTATCTTGAGAACACTCTACTCTTTGTCCTCAATCTGTTTCACTAATCACCAGGCTAGTTTCCTGCCTCCCGTGACCCAGTGGCCACCAAACCTGGCCCCCTTTGGGAAGAAACCAGCACAAAACCACCAGGAAGCCTTCTTTGGTGCTGCACCCTGGGGGCAGAGGAGGAGCAATCCTGGGCCATGGGCTGGGTCACAAAAGACTTTCTCCTGGCCCTGGCCCCCTAGAAGATCTGCCCCAGGAACTGAGCCCCTCCCATCACCCATACAGTAGCTTTCAAACATGTACTGGTTCACTCCCCAGGGAAAAGGCAGCACACCCATCATTTAACATACCCCAAATGCCTTCTCATCACTAATCCCCAAAACCCAGCAAACAAAGCCACCTGTCAAAATACACTCCAGCCCCAGCAAACATCAGCCACTAAGGAGATTACTGCCAAGGTCAAGGGAGTAGGGAGGGCAGAGCTGAGATATTGCTGGGCTCTCCTGGGGCAGGGGATTCACTTTGTTCAGGTGCCACAACCATCCATTCACTGGTACGAGCTGCAGGCAAGTAAACTGCCCATGAGCCAGAACACTTTCTTATGTGTCCTTCATGTTAGCAATTCCAGATGCTGTTTTCTCACATCTGTGTCACATCCCTTTTTCACTTACTTAGCCACAGACCCTCAGGGAGGCATGTACATGACCAGGAAAGTATCCCCCCCCCCACCCCACCCCAGCACAGCACCTTACAGAGAAACCTTGCACAGGAGCCCCAGCTGCATGGAGTCAAAGGCTCTTGGAACACAGAAAGATGCCTGACCTCTTCACAAAAGGCCCAACTGCTGTGCACCACCCCCTTCCCTCTCCCCCACCCCACACATGCCAGACCCTCACTGCATTTATTTGACCAGACTCAGGAAAAGCCTGACACAGCACAGCCTTTCCCTAAAAGCCTCAGTTTCCTGACAACTTAACAGCACCCAGAAAACACCCATTTTCATGGTTCTCAGAACCCACTGCAGAAGTAATTTTCTGGCAGAAATAATGATCAAACAGGACTGCAGGAAAGAGAATTCGGCATCCTGCTTCCTCACTGAACCCTGCTGACTCAGAGATGGATCCCTAGCCCTGGCCCTTCCCAGCCACTCCTTCCATCTGATCTACTCCACTCAGGTCTGTGCAGGTCCCAAAGCCCATCTGTCTCTGCAGTATCCAGCCCACAGGTATTCCAATCCCAGCCTCTAGAGACCAACCATGAAGTAGGGCAGTTTGACATGGGCAAGACAGCCAGCCCTGCACATAGACACAAACCAGAAGGCGGCCTGAGGAAGATAGGACCACAGGTCTCTCTGCTTGGTGAAGGTTCCAAGCAGAGCCCAAGGACTTGGTTCCCAAAGATGAGTGGGAAAAAAAGGGAGAAAAGGGAGAAGCAGGGCCAGTATGATCCAGCCTATAGGCAATCACTGACAGCTTTGAGAGGGACAAGCCAGTTACACCAAGAGACAGGAGTCCCAGGTTCCTCTACAGGCTGCCTGCTCACATACCCAACCTTCCCCTGGCTGACCTTGGGAAGTTATTCAAGCTCCACTCTGCCTAAGAAATGAAAATCCAGCCCACAGTGGACACTCAAGGCCAGGAATAGCATATCAGATAGCATGGTCTGCATAACACACTTAGAGAACCTCCATCTAGGGGCACACATCCTCCCTGACACATATGCGGCTTGACATTCACAGCTGCTCTGCTTAGTGTCCCCACCCCTCACATGCACCTACCTACCCCCAAATCACATCCTTGAACTCAAAATATCCCAGAACCTGTCATGTATAAATTTATCCCAAATATGGCAAACAGGGTGGGTGTTTGGCACAGTGGCTTCAGCTGCATCCCACAGCAGGGTGCCTGGTTTGAATCCCAGGCAGCAGAGGATGGCTCAAGAACTTAAGACACTGTCACTAGGGAGGTCTCCACAGGGGACCTGGATGGAGTGATGGACTCCTGGCTTCAGTTTGGCTCAGCTCTGGCTGTGATATGTATTTGGGGAGTGAACCAGCAGATGGAAGATCTCCAACTATGCCTCTGCCTTTCACATAATACATAATTTTCAAAAATTCAAAATATGGAAAAGCTACATGTATAAAGATGACAAAGCATGGGATAGCATTGTTACAAAGGTTATGCAACCACCTGCCATGCAGGTATCCCATACAAGCAAGCATGAGTGCTGGTTCAAGTCCCAGCTACTACACTTCTGATCCAGTTCTCTGCTAATGCACCTGGGAAAACAGCAGATGATGGCTAAAGTACTTGGGTCCCTGTCACCCACAGGTGAAGCCTGGATGAAGTTTTAAGCTCCTGGCTTCATCCTGTCCCAGGCCTGGTTGTTGAAGCCATTTTGAGAGTGAACCAGCAGATGGAAGCTCTCTCCCTGTCTCTTCACCTCTCTCTGTTAACACTGCCTTTCAAATAAATAAATAAATAGTGTCTGATGCTGTGGCATAGCCGGTATATCAGCAGCCTGCAGTCCCAGCATCCCATTTGGCCACTGGTTCAAGTCCTGGCTGCTCCATTTCTGATTTAGAACTCTGCTATGGCCTGGGAAAGCAGTAGAAGATGGTCCAAGTGCTTGGGTCCCTGCCCCGACATGGGAAACCCAGAAAAAGCTCCTAGCTCCTGGCTTCAGATTGGCTCAGCTCCCACCATTGCAGCCATTTGGGGAGTGAACCAGCAGACCACCTCTGCCTCTCCATAACTCTGCTTTTTAAATAAACAAATCTTTTAAAAATAGATAAATAAGCCAGCGCTGTGGCTCAATAGGCTAATCCTCTGCCTTGCGGCGCCGGCACACCGGGTTCTAGTCCCGGTCAGGGCACCGGATTCTGTCCGAGTTGCCCCTCTTCCAGGCCAGCTCTCTGCTGTGGCCCGGGAGTTCAGTGGAAGATGGCCCAAGTCCTTGGGCCCTGCACCCGCATGGGAAACCAGGAGAAGCACCTGGCTCCTGCCTTCGGATCAGGGCGGCCGCGGCAGCCATTGGAGGGTGAACCAACGGCAAAAAGGAAGACCTTTCTCTCTGTCTCTCTCTCACTGTCCACTCTGCCTATCCAAAATAAATAAATTAAATAAATAAATAAATAAAGTATGCCAAGGCCCCAGGCCTAACAGGCATTTGATACAAACTGCTATTTGACTAGTGAATGAACATCAAAGAATCATTATATTTGTAATGAGTGGGTAGAAACTTTGTATCTGACAACAGTGACTAAATACATAACAATGTAAGCAGGAAGGAGGCACCTGCAGTACCAGCACTGTTAGAGGGGAGGGAGAAGACAAAAACTCCCACTGCCCACTACAGCCCCCACTTTGGGGTAGACAGTTGAGCTCAGGCTGGAGTCTGACCAACTCCAGAAGGGGGCTCTATGTCTAACCTCAAAACCAAGCCCAGACTTTACTCCCAGGGCCCCTGGGAGCCACTGTGGGGTGCCTGTCACATCTGTTTGGGAAGCTCACTTAACCAGAAGATTGGCAAAAATCAAAGGTTAATATTCAGTGTCAATGAGGGTGTAGAAACCAGTGACTCTCATTCATGCCAAGTGAGAGCACAACAGGTGTACTTCTCAGAGGACAATTACTCAGCAGTAACCCTAGTAGCAATTCCACTCCCAGGAATCCACCTCACAGTGGTAAACAAGGCACCCAAGGGTGTATGATGTCCACACTTCCAGCCCCAGCACTTGTAACACACTGCTCAGGAGCAACCTGGGCATTAGCCGGGTGGTGGACAACCACAGCGTGAGGTACCTGAAAAGTAAAGAAACCACACAGTAATCAAAAAGAATGGGGGGGGGGGCGGGTGAGCATTTGGCATAGCGGTTAAGACACCAGCTGAGATACCAGCATCTATATCAGGGAGCTTGGGTTTGATGTCTGTTTCCAACTCCTGACTCCAACTCCTGACTCCAGTTTCCTGCTCATGCAGACCTTAGAAGGCAGCAGATGAGGCTCCAGCTCCTGGCTTCAATCTGGCTCAGCCCAGCTACTGCAGGCACTTGGAGACTGAAGCAGCACATTGAAGACAGTCCTCTGTATCCCTCCTTCCTTCACATAAAAACAAAACAAATATGATGCCCATTTATTTTACTTCATTATTTAAGCCACATATATTTATATTTTAAGGTTTCAGACAGAAAACTTGAAAAGTCATCCAGGGTTTAAAATTCAGCCTGCTGCACCCAAAGGCAGTAACAGCAGAAACACCACAAGGAAAAGCTACCCAGACAGAGTCTACACTAGTGCCAAGAATGGATTCAAACCACTCTGGGATGGTAGGGCTATCTACGGAGGCATGTCTACTTGCAGGTGACCTCCAGCAAGTGGCAGACCCTGCCCAGAAGGCAGGACTTGGCAGAGCTCCTAGACTTCAGTGTGCAGAAAACAGCCCAGGGCCTGGGTCAGGAGGACACAGCAAGCTTACCGCCCCTGTCGCTCCCCCTCTTCAAGGAGGAACGACACAGGACCCTGCGCTGTTCTTCTGTCTGCTCGGCCCTCCCCGGGTTTGCTGCTGGTTCTTCCCGGGTTGGCTACTATCCCTTCCACCTCCGTGGAAGGGCGGTTCCCCCTGGCCACATTCCCCACTTCCGCAGGGGAGTGGCACACCGCCGGCCGGCTCTCTCGGGGGCTGCACAGATGTTCCCCTTAGATGTTCCTGGTGCATGCCGTCTCTCTCCTCCTTTATAGTCCTCCTCTGCCAATCCCAACTCGGCTGCCCACACGCCGAGTACGCTGCTCTCCTCCAATCAGGAGCAGGATCAGCTCCTACAGTTTATTGGTTGAACTGGAGGCAGCTGGGTAGAAGCTGTTTACTCCTCTCCCAGCGCCATATTGTGGGAGAGCAGATGCATAGAATAAGTCTTAATTCCAGTAACTCAGTCCAGTCCGGGCTGCTCCCCACAGCCCCTTCTCAGTCTGAAGCTGCCCAACAGCTAGGGCAGCCTCCAGAGAAAGCAGGCATGGAGTACCTACATAGAACCACCCTGATATACACCCTTTTCTCTGCAGAGGGTCCCTCAGAAGAACGCACGCAGGCACCAATCTTGGCACCCCTGAAGGGCAAGCCACCACTGCAATGGTTGACATGGAGAGTACAGTGGTGTGGGTCCTCCATGCTCAGCCACTAACAGCTGGGAGGGCTCCTGAACAAGAAAACCCCTCCAAGGGCAAGGGTGTGGTGAAACTGGGACCCCAAGACCGGGAGCCTCCCTGCCATGGCACTTACCAGTCTATTCAGGGACCAGGCAGCAGGGCAGTGATTCCTGGCAGTGTTTCTGGCCTTTACTGACTGTGTGGCCTTGCACAAGTTACTTGCATTCTCATCTTCTCATCTACAAAACGTGGCTAACAGTGCCTTCCTGAGGGAGGTGATGCAAGCAGTAAGGGAAACAGCGAGAACACTTAGGAGGCCTGGCACAGGGCAAGTGCTCGAACATTGGTAGTGGGGACCACAGCCCATTACATTGGAAGCTCTTTGCATGCACCTGCAGATCAACATCCTCCTCCGTGCCCCGGAGCTAAGCCTTACAGATCACTGGCAATGAGCTATTGATTGGGTGCAACCAACAGGAGGCACTTGCAGAAGATGGAAGTTTGGAGAAGAATAAAGTCTGAAGATCCATTGCCAGGCTCCCTTCCTGCAGGGCCTCAGGTACTAGTTCCCTCCACCTGTGGCCACAGCTCCTATCAGAGAGCCCCCTGTCCCTGTTCCATCTCCCTCTCAGTTTCTATAACTGCCCTCCCTCTCTCCCAAGGCCACACTCCTAGTTGGATACCACACACCCCGTCCACATTTTTACAAATGCTTGAACTCTGTTGGATGATCACATGAAAGTATAACCCTGATTCCTGCGAAGGCTCTGAGCACCAATACCACAGCAATCAGTCATGGCTGTCTCCATCATCACCACCACCCCAGGGTTCCCTGGGGGAGACAGAGTTATGGAAAAGCCTTTGGCACTGCTCTTTCTCCAACATCATTCTAGTGCGTTGGCCAGTCTGCAGAAGGGGCATCAGACCAGCCAGGGGTTAGAGCAGAAGGAAAGGCAACTTCCCCAGCAGGAGCCAAGGCCGGCTCACCCTCACAGACACACACAGCCACACCTTCTCACAGGGAGGGGACCGTCCAGGGGAACAGTCCCTGGTTCCATCCCCAGGATGCTGGTAAAGACCACGGCCCTGTGCTCTGGCAGCAGGTCTGTGTTTGCAAAACAGCTCTCCTCCCCTCCTCCTTCCTGCAACAGTCTCTTAGGGGCAGCCCAGCTTTCCAGGGTTGCTTCTATTTTAAACCACCCTGACAGATGGGCCAACACTAGCACAGCATTTTGTGAGACTCAGGAGAATGCAGCCGACTGGGGGCAGCCCATCTGCCCACCAGCCCACCTGCCCACCCACCCATGGAGGGGAGAAAGCCCAGCCTGTGGCCAACACCCCATAGTCTGAGTCCTGCCTGACCTCTGGCACTTCACATTCATATAGCCATACTGCCTGGCTTGACTCAGCCTCAGGGTTGGAATTGATCCAAGTTCTTATCCTACATCACTTTCTAGGTGTGTGACCTTGGGCAAGTCAGAGCCTCTCCACCTGTCATTTTTCTACAGCTCCAATATGGGGAATGCATACCCTGCCTGGCATCATGGTGAGGACTGAGGATGCTGGTACCACAGTCCATGATTTTATTAGCTATGCCAAGCACTGGCCCCCTAAATAAAATTTTAAGATATAAACAACACACATATATCTAAGATTTAATAGTATTTAGACAGTACCTTGAATTTAAACATAATAAAAAATGACCACATATAATAAACCAAGGATGAGATTTTGAGTCTCATTCCTTTTTGAAATAATTTTAATCCTACATGGTTATGTATAGTGTGGGTTATCATTTCAGCCAGTCTTCCTTTCTCTCACCATTTTTCCCCAGCTGAGAAATCTCAAAGTTTAGAAATTGAGCCAAAAGACATACGAATTGTTTCTTAAATCACTATTAGATTTTGCTTAGCCTCTCTTCTATCCTTTCTAACCTTATTCCAGTGGACAAACTATGAAAAACCATTTTCACTTCATTTTTCTCTTTGTAAACTTGTGATAATAGTGCCTCAGAATTAATCTAAGGGTTGAATGAGATGGTATTTAGCATTTACTCACTTAATCTGGCTTCTAGAAGATACTGAGTAATGTTCTCTATTCAGTTCCCCTGAAGATGGTGTAAAATAATTTGAAAAAAAAAATCCAGGAACAAAAGTATGATTTTTCCAGAAGAAGGCATAGTTTATGAAGAGACCAGGATTTGGCTGTCATTTAGCAGCAGTGGTGTCACTCTTAAAGACTTTGGTTCAAATCAGGAAAAAGAGCACCAACCAATCCAATCAGATTTTTGTCGATGAAGGGGAGGGAAGGATGGGTGTAAGAACAACAAAATCCTTTCTAGTTTCCATTCTGTCTCCACCTGCTGGAGGATTTGAAACTCTTAGGGAAGGCCCACAGGTCAGGTCTCTAGGAAATGCTCACAGACTCCATTTCCCAGAGTTATTAGGTGCCCTAACACATTCCAAGCTCAGAGAGAGAAAGAGAATATGTGTGTGTGTATGTCTATGTGTGTGAATGTGGGAGGACATATGTGCTTACTTGTGGCTCTGAGTTCCCGGGACAGTGGAAGTTCAATAACTGATGGCAGCCAGCCTTCAGAGGCAGCGCTGCTCCTAATTCCAAATTTGCAAGCCCACACCCTGGCTGGCCCCACCGCTTCCATGTCCTCTGCTACTGCCTCTGTAGCTTCTGCCAGCTCCAGGCACCAGGGGCTTTTCATCACCTACCTTGCTCCCAGCCTGTCCTGAAGAGAGCAGCCGGCTCCCTGGGTATTTCCACCACAAGTAAGAATACCAGGAAAGAACGCGGTTTGCAGGTGATTGGGAGACAAGACGTGTGGGTGCGAGGGAGAGAGGTACACCTTGTGCGCTAAGACGCTCAAGCTTCCCTTAATGTGTTTTATTTGTGGAGGCTCAAGGTGAAGTAGGTTGAACTCTGTAATTAATACATAATTATTCTTAAGTGTTGAAACTTAACTGAGGCTTCCGGTTGAAGATGGAGGAATAGGGAGGGAGCACACCAATGGTCCGGGAAGGGAGGGTTCAAAGAGGGGTGAGAATTTGTAGTTTCAGGGAAAGGAAAGCTCTTCCGAAACTGGGGAGACAGGGTGGACTTGCGAGGAGGACATAGATGCCTGAAACGCAGGACACCAGCAGGAGTGTGTACACACCAGCGCTGGAAGCCAAGGTGAGACAGGGCGCTCACCCAGCACCAATGCAACAGCAGCCACCGCCCCTCCCCCAACCCACCCTGGGACGGACACTGAGACACACACGACTGATTGGGGGTAGGAAATAGAAAACGGAACAGAGTGAGTAGCGCTTGTGGAAAGAGTGTGCGATTCAGGGGGACGAATTGAGGGACTAAACAAGCTAGGAACCCTTGCTGCCTCTACCCTCCGCCAAATCAGAGCTGCAGTGGGCGGGAAGCAGCCATCTTGTTTGTTTACATTCGGGCTTAAAGGAGAACTGCCTCTGCCTCCGAATTAACCTTCGGAGGCGGAGCCCAAAGGTGGAGTGGAGCGACACGACACTCCTCGCGCAGGGGTGGGCAGCGAGGGAGGGCTGCCAAAAAATGGAATGCCAAAAAAAAAAAACAAAACAAAAACCCACAATAAGAATATGGAAGAACATATAAACTTGCCAATGGAGCAGGCTAAACCAACCGTAACAGAGGCTGAAGAAGAATTTGAAACCATGCCAGAAAAAGAATTCCGAAAATTAATAATCAGATTACTTAGAAATAATGAGAAACAGTGTCAAGAGCTGAACAAAAAACAAGCCCAAGGATTAGAGATCCTAAAGAGAAGCCAGAATGAAATACTGGAAATGAAAAACTCATTTAGGCCGGCGCCGCGGCTCACTAGGCTAATCCTCCGCCTTGCGGCGCCGGCACACCAAGTTCTAGTCCCAGTCGGGGCACCGGATTCTGTCCCAGTTGCCCCTCTTCCAGGCCAGCTCTCTGCTGTGGCCAGGGAGTGCAGTGGAGGATGGCCCAAGTGCTTGGGCCCTGCACCCCATGGGAGACCAGGAGAAGCACCTGGCTCCTGGCTTTGGATCAGTGTGGTGCGCCGGCCGCAGTGCACCAGCCGTGTTGGCCATTGGAAGGTGAACCAACGGCAAAGGAAGACCTTTCTCTCTGTCTCTCTCTCTCACTGTCCACTCTGCCTGTAAAAAAAAAAAAAAAAAAAAAAGGAAAGAAAAAGAAAAAGAAAAACTCATTTGACCATATAAAAAACACCGTGGAATCCCTCGGAAATCAAACAGATGAAATAGAAGACCGAATATCAGAATTCAAAGACAAATTTCCAGAAATAATACAGTCAGTTCAAACACAGGTAGAAGAAATTAAAAAATTAAAAAATATGGTCAGAGACCTACAAGATTCAATCAAACGGTGTAATGTTCAGATAATAGGAGTCCCTGAGGGGGTGGAAAGAGAGATTGGATTGGAAGGTGTTTTCAATGAAATAATATCAGAAAACTTCAAACAAAGGCAGCTGGATAACAACAGGCAAATTCAACAGATAGCCAGGACTCTGAACAGAGTAGACCAGAAGAGAAATTCACTGCGACACATTGTGGCAACACTCAGCTCAGTGACACACAAAGAACAAATCCTAAAATGTGCCAGAGAAAAACGACAAATCACATTCAGGGGTAAATTAATCAGACTCACCCCAGACTTCTCATCGCAAACACTATAGGCAAGGAGACAATGGCATGATATATTTCAAGTTTTAAAAGACAAACAATGCCAACCTAGAATACTATACCCTACAAAGCTATCATTTATGAATGAAGGGGAAATAAAGATCTTCCAAGACAAACAGAAACTGAAAGAATTTGTATCCACATGTCCAACCCTACAACACTTGCTCAAAGATGTGCTGCACACAGAAATACAAAATCAAGAACTTCCCTACAAAAAAAAGCGACTGTAGAGTAACCCACAAACAAAATTCAAAATACATAAACAGCTCGTTTCAGGAAACATGAATGGGAAAAGACAGTACTTAACAATAATCACACTGAATGTGAATGGTCTTAACTCCACTACCAAGAGACATAGACTAGCTGATTGGATCAAGAAAGAGAATCCATCTATATGCTGCCTTCAGGAAATACACCTTATCAGCAAAGATGCATGCAGAATGAAAGTGAAAGGATGGAAAAAGATACTCCAAGCTAACAGAAATCAAAAAAGAGCTGGTGTGGCCATCCTAATATCAGATTAAATAGACTTTAACATAAAAACTATTAAAAGAGACAGAGAAGGGCACTATATAATGATTAAAGGATCTATCCAACAGAAAGACATTACTATTATAAATGTATATGCACCTAATTACAGGGCGCCTGGCTACCTGAAAGAATTACTAAAGGATTTAAAGGGAGATATAGATTCAAATACAATAGTAACAGGGGATTTCAACACCCCACTCTCACCAATGGACAGATCAACCAGACAGAAATTCAACAAGGGAACAACAGAGCTAATTGATGCTATAGACCAAATAGACCTAATAGATATCTTCAGAACCTTCCACCCCACAGCCACAGAGTACACGTATTTCTCCCCAGTACATGGAACATTCTCTAGGATTGACCATATGCTAGACCATAAAGGGAGCCTCAAGAAATTAAAAAAAAAATTGAAACTATACCATGCAGCTTCTCAGACCATAGAGCAGTGAAACTCAAAATCAACAACCCAAGAATCTCTGCACCATATGCAAACATGGAGAATGGACAACATGATCTTAAATGAACAGTGGGTCATTGAAGAAATTAAAAGAGAAATCAAAAGATTTCTAGAAACAAAGGAAAATGATAACACAACCTATCAAAACCTGTGGGACACAGCAAAAGCAGTGCTAAGAGGAAAATTTATAGCAATTGGTGCCTACATCAAGAAGCTGGAAAGGAACCAAACAAATGAACTCTCCATGCACCTCAAGGATTTAGAAAAACAGCAGCAAATCAAGCCCAAATCCAGAAGGATGAAAGAAATACTAAAGATCAGAGAAGAAATAAACAGAATTGAAAAAAAAAAAACAATACAAAAGATCAACAAAACCAGGAGCTTGTTCTTTGAAAAAATAAACAAAATCGACACACCATTGGCCCAACTAACCAAAAAAAGGAGAGAGAAGACCCAAATCTATAAAATCAAAGATAGTAATGGAAATGTAACAACAGACACAACAGAAATAAAAAAAAATCATCAGAAACCACTACAAAGAGATGTATGCTAACAAATTGGGGAACCTGGAAGAAATGGATAGATTCTTGGACACATACAACCTTCCTAAACTGAGCCGTGAAGATATAGAAAATCTAAACAGACCCATAACCATGGGAGAAATTGAATCAGTAATAAATGCACTACTGAAAAAGAAGAGCCCAGGACCGGATGGCTTCACCACCAAATTTTACCAGACATTTAGAGAACAACTAACCCCAGTTCTTCTCAAATTATTCAAAACG
This sequence comes from Oryctolagus cuniculus, assembly GCF_964237555.1. NCBI lineage: Eukaryota > Metazoa > Chordata > Mammalia > Lagomorpha > Leporidae > Oryctolagus > Oryctolagus cuniculus. The sequence continues at coordinate 26,460,736 of NC_091452.1, forward strand.
ATTTAAAGGGAGGGAATCCTCCCAAATTCTTTCTACGAAGCCAATATCACCTTCATTCCTAAGCCCGGAAAAGACACAACAGAGAAAGAAAACTACAGACCTATCTCCCTGATGAACATAGATGCAAAAATACTCAACAAAATTCTGGCAAACCAAATCCAACTGCACATCAGAAAGATCATTCACCCGGACCAAGTGGGATTTATCCCTGGTATGCAGGGATGGTTCAATATTCAAAAGTCAATCAATGTAATACATCACATTAATAAATTCAGAAACAAAAATCATGATTATCTCAATAGATGCAGAGAAAGCATTTGACAAAATACAACACCCTTTCATGATGAAAACCCTAAGCAAATTGGGGTTAGAAGGAACATTCCTCAACACAATTAAGGCAGTCTATGATAAACCAATGGCCAGCATCATATTGAATGGGGAAAAGTTGGAGGCATTTCCATTGAAAACTGGCACCAGACAGGGATGCCCACTCTCACCATTGCTATTCAATATAGTCCTAGAAGTGTTAGCCAGGGCCATCAGGCAAGAAAAAGAAATTAAAGGGATACAAATGGGAAAGGAGGAAGTGAAACTATCCCTATTTGCAGATGACATGATTACATATGTATGGGACCCGATAAACTCCTATAAGAGACTATTGGAACTCATAGAAGAGTTTGGCAAAGAAGCAGGATACAAAGTTAACACTCAGAAATCAACAGCCTTTGTATACACAGATAATGCCAGGGCCGAGGAAGAACTTCTAAGATCAATTCCATTCATGATAGCCACAAAAACAATAAAGTACCTTGGAATAAATTTAACCAAGGATGTCAAAGACCTCTATGATGAAAATTACAAAACACTAAAGAAAGGAACAGAAGATGAAACAAAAAAATGGAAAAACCTGCCATGCTCATGGATTGGAAGAATCAATGTCATCAAAATGTCCATTCTCCCAAAAGCAATTTACAAGTTCAATGCAATACCAATCAAAATACCAAAGTCATTCTTCAAAGACCTAGAAAAAACGATGCTGAAATTCATATGGAGAAACAGGAGACCGAGAATAGCTAAAGCAATCCTTTACAATAAAAACAAGGCCGGAGCCATCACAATTCCAGACTTCAAGACATACTACAGGGCAGTTATAATCAAAACAGCCTGATATTGGTACAAAAACAGATGGATAGACCAATGAAACAGAATAGAAACACTGGAGATCAATCCAAATATCTATAACCAACTCATATTCGACAAAGGACCTAAAACCAACCCCTGGAACAAGGACAGCCTCTTCAGCAAATGGTGCTGGGAAAACTGGATGTCCACATGTCGAAGTATGAAGCAAGACCCCTACCTTACACCTTTTTTTTTTTTTTTTTTGACAGGCAGAGTGGACAGTGAGAGAGAGAGACAGAGAGAAAGGTCTTCCTTTGCCGTTGGTTCACCCTCCAATGGCCGCCGCGGCCGGCGCGCTGCGGCCAGCGCACCGCGCTGATCCGATGGCAGGAGCCAGGAGCCAGGTGCTTTTCCTGGTCTCCCATGGGGTGCAGGGCCCAAGCACCTGGGCCATCCTCCACTGCACTCCCTGGCCACAGCAGAGGGCTGGCCTGGAAGAGGGGCAACCGGGACAGAATCCGGCGCCCCAACCGGGACTAGAACCCGGTGTGCCGGCGCCGCTAGGCGGAGGATTAGCCTAGTGAGCCGCGGCGCCGGCTCCTACCTTACACCTTATACAAAAATCCACTCAACATGGATCAAAGAACTAGAGATGCACCACACACCATGAAACTAATTGAGAGCATAGGGGAAACCCTTCAAGATATTGAAACAGGCGAAGAATTCCTGGAGAATACCCCAGAGGCACGGGTAATCAAAGATAAAATAAACAAATGGGATTACCTCAAATTGAAGAGTTTCCTTACAGCAAAGGAAACAGTCAGGAAAGTGAAGAGGCAACCAACAGAATGGGAGATGTTATTCGCAAACTACACAACAGATAAAGGATTAACAACTAGAATCTATAAAATGATCAAAAAACACCACAGAATCAAAACAAACAGCCCAATAAAAAAATGGGCCAAGGACCTTAACAGACATTTTTCAAAAGAGGAAATCCAAATGGCCAACAGACACATGAAAAAATGGTCAGGATCCCTAGCCATCAGTGAAATGCAGATCAAAACTACAATGAGGTTTCACCTAACTTCAGTTAGATTGGCTTACATACAGAAATCAACCAACAACAGATGCTGGCAAGGATGCAGGGAAAAAGGGACACTAATCCACTGTTGGTGGGAATGCAAACTGGTCAAGCCACTATGGAAGACAGTTTGGAGAGTCCTCAGAAACCTGAATATAGCACTACCACAGGACCCAGCCATCCCACTCCTTGGAATATACCCAAATGGAATTAAAGGGGAGAAAAAAAGAGCCATTTGCACCTCAATATTTGTTGCAGCTCAATTCACAATAGCTAACACATGGAATCAACCTAAATGTCCATCAACGGATGACTGGATAAAGAAACTATGGGATATGTACTCTATGGAACACTATACAGCAGTAAAAAAAAAAAAAAAAAAAAAAAAAAAAAAAAAAAAAAACAATGAAATCTGGGCATTTACAACAAAATGGAAGAAGCTGGAAAATATCATGCTGAGTGAAATAAGCCCGTCCAAAAGGGACAAATATCATATGTCCTCCCTGTTCGATGGCAACTAAACGAGCATCTAAAATGATACCTATTGAAGTGAAATGGACACTATGAGAGACAATGACATGATCAGCCCTTGTCTAGACTGTTGAGGAACAACTTACTATTTTATTCCTTTTAGTATTTTTGTTGTTGTTGTTGTTGTTGTTGCTCTGTTTGTTTTACATAAGACCACTAGTTGAACTCAGTAATCAATGCACAATCATTCTTAGGTGTTTAAAATTAACAGAAAACTGATCTCTGTTAAACATAGGAGTGGGGCCGGCGCTGTGGCTCAATAGGCTAATCCTCTGCCTTGCAGCACTGGGACACCAGGTTCTAGTCCCGGTCAGGGCGCCAGATTCTGTCCCGGTTGCCCCTCTTCCAGGCCAGCTCTCTGCTGTGGCCTGGAAGTTCAGTGGAGGATGGCCCAAGTGCTTGGGCCCTGCACCCCATGGGAGACCAGGAGAAGCACCTGGCTCCTGGATTCGGATCAGCACGGTGCGCTGGCCACAGCACGCCGGCGTGGCAGCCATTGGATGGTGAACCAACGGCAAAAGGAAGACCTTTCTCTCTGTCTCTCTCTCTCACTTTCCACTCTGCCTGTCAAAAAAAAAAATAGGCATGGGAATAAGAGAGGGAGGAGATATATAGGTCGGCGCATGCTCTCTCAGACTTACCTCCAATGTTGGAACTAGAAATGTGCCAGGGGATTTCAGCTCAATCTTACCTAGGAGGCAGATACCAATGCCAGCGCACTTGGTAAAGAGATAAGTATAAATACACAACCAATCAAAAAGATAGGGTAAGTGTCAAAGAGATTTCACAAATAAGACCAGTGTAAGCAAATAATGAAGGACAGAATTAAAAGGGAGAGAATTATCCTGTGGGGGAAGCAGGACACACAGCAGACTCATAGAATGGCAAATGCCCAAAACAGCACCCCTGCCACAGAATCAACCCTTGGGACATTCGGATCTGACTAAAAGGTCCATGAGAGTCTCACAGGCATGGGAAGCCATGACACAGTGGCAAAAAGCAATCTAAATGAAAGATCCTGGTGAACAAGACCCCAGCAGAAAGAACAGGCCATCAAGGAGGGAGGTGCCTTTCTCTGAAGGGAGGAAGGAACCTCCACTGTGATATGGCCTTGACTAAACAAGTTCAGAGTTGGTGAACTGAAGGGGCTTCCATATCCTGGACAGCTCATGGCAGGAGTCTCAGGTGATTGCTGATGTCATAAATAAGAGTGCCAATTGTTAAATCAACAACGGGAGTCACTGGGTACAAGCTCCCCATGTAGGATCTCTGTCCTTAATGTGTTTTACTATGAAACTTAAAAACAACACTACTAGTCGAACAATGCCCTATACCTTGTGCAGTTGTGTGAGTGCAGCCTGTTGAAATCCTTGCTTAGTGTATACTAAGTTGATCTTCTAAAATGAAGATAAATAAAGATAAATGAAGGTAATTGAAAATGAAACTTGATGAAGGGCGGGATGGAAGAGGGAGTGGGAGAGGGGAGGACCGCGGGAGGGAGGGAGGTTGGGGGGGAGCCACAACAATACAAAATTTCACTTTGTAAATTCACATTTATTAAATAAAAAAAATAAAAGAAAAAAAAGAAAGAATCTTGTGGGGGATCAAGTCACACACACAAAAACAATGGATGTTTTTTAATTATACAAAATGGAATATTTATGTAGTGGTTAAATATATATATTGAAATAAGCATTTGACATGGAAAGACGTACACAACATAATTGATGAAACTGTGTTACAAAATAGTTTTTGAAGTGTGATTTGGTGTAAGTGCATGTGTGTGTGTGTGTGCATGCAAGCATGTGTGTGCAAAATAAAAATATAGGATAAAATAAAAAAAAGAAACAACTGAAAAGTGATCCTTGTTAAATATAAGAGTGGGAATAAGAGAGGGAAGAGATGTACAATTTGGGACATGCGCAATCAGACTTTCCCCAAATGGTAGTTAGAAACGTGCCAGGGGATTCCAATTCAATCCCATCAAGGTGGCAAGTACCAATGCCATCTCACTAGTCTAAGTGATCAATTTCTGTTCACAATTGATCATAATGATAGGACTAAGAGTCAAAGGGATCACATAAACAAGACTAGTGTCTTCTAATACTAACTGATAGAATTAAAAAGGGAGAGAACAATCCAACATGGGAAGTGGGATACACAGCAGACTCATGGAATGGCAGATGTCCTAAACAGCACTCAGGCCTCAGAATCAGCCCTTAAGGCATTTGGATCTGGCTGCAAAGCCCATAAGAGTATTTCAGGCATGGAAAGCCAAGACACTCTGGCAAAAAATAAAATAAAATAAAATAAAATCTCTGTGAGTGAGATCCCAGTGGAAAGAACGGGCCATCAAAGAAGGAGGTACCTTTCTCTGAAGGGAGAACTTCCACTTTGACTATGACCTTGTCTAAATATGATCAAGTCGGTGAACTCAAAAGGCCTCCATAGCCTTGGCAACTCATGACAGGAGCCTAGGGTGATTACTGATGCCATAAACAAGAGTGTCAATTTTTTTTATTTTTTTTTTTGACAGGCAGAGTGGACAGTGAGAGAGAGAGACAGAGAGAAATGTCTTCCTTTGCCGTTGGTTCACCCTCCAATGGCCACCACAGCTGGTGCGCTGCAGCCAGCGCATCACGCTGATCTGAAACCAGGAGCCAGGTGCTTCTCCTGGTCTCCCATGTGGGTGCATGGGTTGGTCGGTAGCTAACCCGGGAAGAACCAGCAGCAAACCCGGGGAGGGCCGAGCAGACAAAAGAATAGCGCAGGGTCCTGTGTCGTTCCTCCGCAAAGAGGGGGAGCGACAGGCAGGCATACAGGTTAAAATTGATTAGGTTCGTGAGCTGGAAGACCACTCCTTCGCCACAGCCCCTGTGTGACCTCACGCCCTACCTGATACCTTCACCACACCCCTGTGTGACCTTATTCCCTACCTGGCTACACCCGGGTGCCCACCACCAATCAGGTTAATTAACCACTCCCCTTTGGAAGTGGGTTAAAAGCCTGGGACACGGTATGTCCCGGGCCTTCTCTTTCTCTGGCCTCTTGCCAGGAGGAGGCTTGCTGCACCCTGTGCCTCCATGTTCTCGTGGAGGACACATGTTCTCCCCCAACGGCCACGTGCCCTAGGCTTCCTGGCCCAGATACTCCTCCACGTGGCTGGTTCCTGGTGCTCAGTATGAACCTATATTTACCTCTCTTAAATAAAGCGCTCTGCCTCTGCTTTGCTGCCGGTGATAAGCAGTGGATAGCAATTCAAAGTGCCTGCTGCACGCGGCTTTTGGCCTACTCTCTGAGTGGTACGGATGCTAAAAAGACGGCAGAGCTGGACCAGGCCTCTCAGCAGAGGACCTCTCCAACTTCTCACCTGTTGCCCGCCTGGAACCTTGAGCCTACTGCCCAGAGAGATAACCTTCCCACAGCTTCCTGCCTGTAAGTGACTGGTCCAAGTTCTGTCCCTGCTGGGACACTGAACTCTGGACACTGGTCATTCCCCACAGGAGAAACACATTCGTGATAGTGATGCGAGCCTAGATACGTAGCAAACCAATGTTATATATTGAATCTTTTGCTGTACTTGTATTGTTCATTGTGATAATACTTAAGATTACTTTAATAGTGTTTGTTGTGACTTGTGGTATAATAATATTGATTGCCTGCTGCTCCCCCGCTCGCAGAGGAACAACGCTGCCACCCCGGGGTTTGCTGCCCCCCCCCGCCTCCGTGGAGGGGTGGCACCCCCGCTGCTTTCCTGCTTCCGCGGAGGAATGGCACAACACCAGCCGGCTCCCTCAGGGGTTGCTCAGATGTTCCTCAGATATTCCTGGTGCATTTTGTCTCTCTCCTCCTTTATAGTCCTCTTCCACCAATCCCAACTCTGCTGCCCACACGCCGAGCACACTGCTCTCCTCCGATCAAGAGCAGGATCAGCTCCTGCAGCTTGTTAGTTGAATTGGTGAGGCAGCTGCGTGGAAGTTGTTTGCTCTCTCTCAGCACCATATTGTGGGAGATCAGATGCACAGAATTAGTCCTAGCAGTTCCAGTAATTTAGTCTAGTCTCGGTTGCTCCCCACAATTGCCTGGTTGTTAAGTGATATTGTTAAGATTGGGTAGATGTATTAAGTAGTTAACTAGTTAAGTGGTTAAGTCAAGTAGTTAAGTGGTTAAGTAGTTGAGTAGTTAAATAGTTAAGTCACATTAAATAATAGTGTTAAGTTTAGTGATAAATGTATTAAATAGGATAGATTGATGAGTACATTGATACTGATAAGTGTATTGACCCCAGTGAGTATGTTGATGAGTAGCATGATATAAAACCCCTGGTGTGTCCCCAGTGTGTGAATAATAAAATTGGAAAAGACAGCCTTGTGTCTGTGTGTTCCTTTCTTCCCCATGACTGACAAGTCATACGTTGCACTTGCTACTGTTGAGCTACATGACAGTAGGCACTTGCAACAATTTTTTTATTCTATTTTTTGAAGATCTATTCATTTGAAAGAAAGAGTTAACAGAGAGACAGAGACTCATACACACACATAAACACACACACACACATATGGTGGGGGGGGGAAGGTCTTCCACCCACTGGCTTACTCTCCAAATTGCTGCAATGGCCAGAACAGGGCTAGGGCAATCTGATACCAGGAGCCTGGAGCTTCTTCCAGGTCTCCCATGTGGGTGCAGGGGCCCAAGAATTTGGACCGTCTTCCACTGCTTTCCTAGGCCATAGAAGAGAGCTGGATCAGAAGAGGAGCAGCCAGGACTCAAATAAGCACCCATATGGAATGCTGGCACTGCAGGTGGCAGCTTTACCTGCCACCACAGCACCAGCCCCAGAAGTAACCTATTATTACTGATAAATATTAATGTACTGAAAACATCTTGTCCTTTAAATAATAAACTACAAATTAAACTTTACACGTGAATTTCATTCTGACTTCATATACCATGGTTAAGTGTTGAAATCCTGTTCATTCTGCCTTTTAGATCTCACTGTAATGCTTTACCTCTTCTTCGTTCCCACTGTCACAGTACCTATTAAATTTCCTGTTATAGACCCGTTATTTGACCTCCATGCCTTTTGTCTTCCTTACCTTTGTGTCCAAAGCCTTTTGTGATTCATTCCACTCTCCCTGCCTATATTTGGTTGCTCAGTGTCTCTTACTACAATTTCTGGGGAAATCAAATGGCTGCTAGTTCTTTCCACACATCACACAAAAGATTGCTCAATAAATGATTAATAAATAAATGAATCAAATGCCTTACATAGCCAGGGTGAACATTTAATCTGATTGGCCCTGGATAGTTCCTGTTTATGCACTTCAACCCTGTGTAGTTATTATTACATTCCTTTTATGATCAAACTTGTCTCAAAACAACAAATTATATATTCACCCAATTGTGACAGTCATTAAATAGATTTCTATTTCCTTGTCTCCTCTACTTGGAAGTTCTTGGGGGTCAAAATCTTTTTTATTTTTTATATCCTCACTTATGTATTCAACTAAGGGACTGACTCTGTCAAGATGCTGAGTTTTAATGTCCAAGCAAACATGCTTCTTGCCTCATGAAGTTTTCAAGCTGTCAAGAAACAACAATCTACACAAATCTATACTAACTGATTTAGGAAATACTAGTGCAAAGTCAACGGGTAGAGTTAAGCATTCTGGGGGCTGATGCTGTAGCATAGTGGGTAAAGCCACTGCCTCCAGTCCTGGCATCTCATATGGCTCTGGTTCAAGTCTCAGCTGCTCCACTTCCAATCCAGCTCTCTGCTATGGCCTGAGAAGGTGGTAGAAGATGGCCCAAGTGTTTGGGCCCCTGCATCCATGTGGGAGACCCAGAGGAAGCCCCTGGATCCTGGTTTTGGATCAGCACAGCTCTGGTTGTTGCGACCTACTGAGTAATAAACCAGTGGATCTCTCTCTCTCTCTCTCTCTCTCTCTCTCCCCCCCCGCCTCTTCTCTCTCTGTATAACTCTGACTTTCAAAAAAAAATAAACCACACACATATATCTAAGAATGCATAATATTTATATGTTATCTTGATATTAAGCATAAGAAAAAATGCCCATGGAATAATAACAACTTTTCATATCCTATCTTTTTTAGATAAGTTATAATTCTATGTGATTCTCTACAGTGTAGATTATTGTTGCAGGTACTATTCCTCTCTCTCACTGTTTTTTTCTGAATGAGAAATCTATGATTTAAAAACAGAACCTCAAGGAAAAGGAAGATTTCTTAAACCAGTATTAGGTTTCAGTTGGACTTTAACCTCGACTTTTTTTGTTAAAGCTTTTATTTAATTAATACAATTTTAATAGGTACAACTTTGGGAATATAGTGATTTTCCCCCATACCCACCCTCCCTCCCTCACTCCTATCCCACCTCCTACTCCCCCATCCCATTCTTCTTTAAGATTCATTTTTAATTAACTTTATATATAGAAGACTAACCCTATACTAAGTAAAGATTTCAACAGTTGGCCACATACCTGCCAGCAATGTAAAAAAATACTGTTTGAGAACAAGTTTTGCAGTTAATTCTCAGAGTACAACTCATTGAGGACAGAGGTCCTGCATGGGGAGTAAGTGCACAGTGACTTCTGTTAACATAGACTTTTAACGATATTGCCATGGGCAAATACTAAAATTTTTCTACCTCAGTTTTGTCTTTGTGAACTCCTGATAATACTGTCTCCAGGATTAATCTAAGGTATAAATAATACAATGTAAGGAATTTAGTCCCTTAACTGGAATCCCAGAAGGGACTCAGTAATGTTAGTTCTGTATCCAATTCCCCTGTTTGTTTCTTTATTTGGTGACTTAAGAATTGTGTGGAATGATTTGCAAGGAACTATAAGCATCAATAAAACACAAATTAGAATTATTTTCTCAAAGCTGGATGTTAAACTATGCCCTCTACACCTCTGCTAAAAGTTAAACTGTACTCATAGTCATCTATTATTTAAGAGTCACTTCCAGGAACAAAGCAGCAGTAAGATTTTTCTGGAAGGAGACAGATTTTCTGAAGGAGCACGGATTTGGGTGTTAGCAGCAGTGGGTGTCATTGCTTAAGATTTTGGTTCAGGAAAGACGGAGCTCCAACCGATCTTTGAGATTTTTGGGATGGGAAGGAAGGGAAGGAGGGATGTAAGCAAACGCAAATGCCCTGTTCTCCTGTCTGTCTCCATCTGCTGCAGACAGAAGTCCTTGGGGAGGCCCATCTGGTCTCTGGGAAAGCCCGCCCTGGACTCCATTTCCCAGAGTGCCAGGTGAGCTGAGGAACTACGTGCTCCGAATGCGCATGCTCCAAGTTTGGGCCAGAGGAAGTTCATTCAGCGACCAGAGTCAGCCCTAAGAGGTCGCGGTGCTAGTTCTCCTGCCTTCACTGTGTCTCTCCCGGCACTAACCGGCCCGGCAGTTTGAGCGCACGAAGCCCCAGCCTGCCACCCGCTGCGTCCGTGCTGCAGCTTCTGCCGCCTGCGGGCCACGTGCCGGGGACTTTTACTGCCCCGCACACTGCGCTCCACTCCACGTGTGTCCTGAAGAAAGGAGACCTGCTCCCGGGACTGTGCACAGCAAGTATGGAGGGATGTGTTCGCGGGGGAGGGGTTTGCTGTGAGGTGGCTGGCGGCTGCCAGATGGGGCTCCCTTGTTTCTTTTTTTTTTTTTTTTAAACTTTTATTTAATGCATATAAATTTCCAAAGTACGACTTATGGATTACAATGGCTTCCCCCCCATACCGTCCCTCCCACCCACAACCCTCCCCTTTCCCACTCCCTCTCCCCTTCCATTCACATCAAGATTCATTTTCGATTATCTTAATATACAGAAGATCAGCTTAGTATACATCAAGTATGGATTTTAACAGTTTGCTCCCACACAGAAACATAAAGTGAAAAATAATAGATAATTTTTTTTAAATGATGATGAAATCAGAGCAGACCTATTGTCATGTTTAATCCCAGTGAGAGTCAAGTTGGGAATTGATAATTTCTTTTTTTTTTTTACAGAGGATCGGTTTAGTATGCATTAAGTAAGGATTTCAACAGTTTGCACCCCCATAGAAACACAAAGTGACAAGTCTAGTACCTGCTAACGCTAACCGATGGAGTAAATAAAGGGGAGAGTGATCCAACATGGGAAGTGAGATACTCAGCAGACTCATAGAATGGCAGATGTCCTAAATAGCACTCTGGCCTCAGAATCAGCCCTAAAGGCATTCGGAGCTGGCTGAAAAGCTCATGAGAGTATTTCAGGCATGGAAAGCCAAGACACTCTGGCAAAAGATCTGTGCGAGTGAGATCCCAGTGGAAAGAACAGGTCTTCAAAGAAGGAGGTACCTTTCTCTGAAGGGAGGAGAGAACCTCCACTTTGACTATGACCTTGTCTAAACAAGATAGAAGTCGGAAAACTCAGAGGGCTTCCATAGCCTTGGAAACTCATGACTGGAGCATAGGGAGATTACTGATGCCATAGACAGGAGTGTCAATTGGTAAAGTCAACAACAGGAGTCACTGTGCACTTACTCCTCATGTAGGATCTCTATCCTTAATGTGCTGTACATTGAGATTTAATGCTATAACGAGTACTCAAACAATATATTTCACTTTGTGTTTCCCTTGTTTCTTAGCAATCCTGGCAGCTTTTCCTGGCAAGGCTCGGGCTGGGACCCTGCTGCCCTGTCTCCCACTGCCGCTTCCCAGCCCCCAGCGCCCAGCCAGTCCGGCGGGCTACTTTGCTCCAATTTTCCTGAATGTGCTTTATTTAGTGCTGCAAGAGAAGGCGCTGGTGGGGGGAAGTGCACTAGTAGGGCAGGGGAAGGAAGGCAGAGATTCCAGTTCTCTACATTAAAAAAGCTCAGTTCCCACTTTGGGTGGGTCGCTGAATGCCTTCAGGCTGAGCCTCTGGCTGTGTCCCCGGGGTGCTTCTGGCGGGGCGGGGCTTGGAAGCCTAAAGTGTGAGGCCTGAGGCAGCAGGGGGCTGGGGAAGGAGGATCAGGATAGGATCTGCTCCAGGGACCCCATCCTGCTTCTTGTTGGCCCTGTGGGGTCCCTGGCGAATGCATCTGGCAGCTGTGGTCCTATGTGTTTGTTTTTTTCCTGATGGGAGCAACGTGAAGGGTGTGCAGTAGCTTTGTGGATTGACCCCTCTTTGTTAAGTTAACAGACTTTTTTCAGTCTGGAGTTTGAAGTCATGGAATCATAGTTGATGATTTATTTGGCTGCTTTATGATTTCTGTCTTCAGGCTTTCTTTGTTCTCCTGTTAGCAAGGATGTCAACTGTTATCTGCCACTGATCCCTTTGCAAAATGAGAAGTGAACTGAAGTTAATGCAGATCTGTGTGTGTCAATAATGTGGAGTTAGTTTAATCTGGACTCCCATGTGGGTGGCAGGGACCCAAGTTTTGGGCTGTCTTCTGCTGCCTTTCCCAGGCATACTAGTAGGGAACTCGATTGGAAGTGGAGCAGCTGAGACTTGAACTGGTGCTCATATGGGATGTTGGCATTGTGGGAGGTAGCTTAACACATTGTGCTACAATACTAGCCCATCAATGGACATTTTGGGTGGGATCAGTGGCTATGAAAATGCACAACCTAAAGTTACAAGGAAGTGGAAAGCAGTTTCTTCTAACTGCAGTTGGTTCCAGGGGCCTTTATTGCACATCAGCTCTGACCGGGCCAGTAAGTGAAGAGTAAGAAGTCAGAACCTCAGTTAGTATTTTACTCTGAATCAGGGATGGGGACAGCCAGCCTGTGGGCCATCTGGGGTCCATGAAATCATTTGTTCTGCACCTGCCAAAGCAACTGCATGTTGGATTGGATAATCAATCTACAGCATGCTAATTTTTAATTCAGTAATTTTGTATAGTCCATGAATGATGTTATAAATCTCCAAATGGCCTTGGCAGAAAAAACATTGCCACACCTGCAAAATGTTAATGGCAAATCCAGGGCAACTTAAAATATGTTTGAGTGAATGGGCCGGCGCTGTGGCTCATTAGGCTAATTCCTCCACCTTGTGGCGCATGCACACTGGGTTCTAGTCCCAGTCGGGGCACCGGATTCTGTCCCGGTTGCCCCTCTTCCAGGCCAGCTCTCTCCTATGGCCCGGGAGTGCAGTGGAGGATGGCCCAAGTCCTTGGGCCCTGCACCCGCAAGGGAGACCAGGAGAAGCACCTGGCTCCTGGCTTCGGATCAGCATGATGCGCCTGCCGCAGCGCTCCAGCCGCGGCGGCCATTGGAGGGTGAACCAACCGCAAAATGAAGACCTTTCTCTCTGTCTCTCTCACTGTCCACTCTGCCTGTCAAAAAAAAAAAAGTGAATGAATAACTACAATTACCAAGCCTGTGAAAGACAGACACTTCTAGACAACACATTCCAGACATCGATTGTGTTTCTACATACTGCCAGAGATGCCAGGCATGTTGTTGAAATGGCTTTATTCCTTCTTAGAAAACAGAAATGGGAATCCTGTGTGATGAGATAGGCATGTGTCATTAGCTCAAATAGAATCTGTTTCTGTAGACAGTCTTAGGTTGCATACGGAGATGCATGCTTGTGCATGCAGTGTGCATGAGGTATCCATGTATACAATTTATACCAACTCTTTCTGAGCCATTTTGAAATAAGTAACATTTCTCACATGATTGAATGGCAGTCTACAGGACTGCTCCAAAGGGAGCAGGCTTCATGGGCACGAGGGGCAGTGATGCAGAAAGGAGGTGAGGGGAAGGCCAGAAGGGAGATCGGGAAGTATTCAAAAGCACAGATAAGACATAGGTCATTTGTGCAGGTTGCCAAAATTAAACTTCTATCTTTTAGGGTTTTTAAATTTGTTTAAATTTAGAGTTAATTTCTAAAGTAGTTTCATATAATTGACTCACTTTTCACTATTCTTACATTGCTATTTCTATAAGCAGTAGAGAACTGGTGTAATGAAATGTGAAAAGACAATCCTAAATAAACAGCATGCAACAGAGTTTTGTAGGGAAAGGGCTGAATGTGGCTGTGTGTGTGTCCTTTGCTAGGAGCAGAAGTTCTATGATTGCATCTGAGGTCACTGAAATCAGTTTTAATGGAAACACTGACCACTTTCACTGCTGCAGTTACTCCTGACTCACACTCCACATTCCTGTGTAAATAGTCCACCTGTGAGCACAGTCAAAGGGGGTGCAGACCTGGAATAATGCACATGTGCCCTTTGCTTAAACTAGGGGACTGACAGACTGGAGCTCTTTATTTCAGGTTTCATTTTATGTGTGTGTGTGTAGAGTGAAATACAGCAATTTGGGTTAAGTGTCGTGTCTCCTAGTAGATGACTTCAGTTGGCTTGCTTGTGCATCCATCTGGCATCACAGGTGATCCCCAAGATAGGTGTTGGGCTCTATATAAACAAAAATCTCTCTGGGGTGAATTATTTCCCCTTGCAAAATAATAATAATAATAATTATAATCATAAAATAATTAAAATGATGAGCTATTGATTCAAAGACATTAATCTGATCTATTATGAAATAAAAAAAGATTCCATTGTTTTTAAATGGAAAATAATACAAGTTGCTTGTAAAAAGGGGTTCCTGTAGGATGCATAATTCTCTATGAATGGGACTGAAGTAATCCCCTTTGATTATCCCTCCCTGAGGTAGTTCCTGATGGTCATTGCTCAGAGAAATAATGATATTTATATTCCAATTATGAATAGTTCATGTGTGTTTTATACATGAAGTGGCTACAGGTATGTTTCCCAAGCCTTTAAAATAAAGGAAGGGAACTTTACAACATAAGAGAAGGTTGGCATTGTCTGCTATCTTGGGCTAGAATCTGTGCCTTTATTACCCCCTTAGCACTCTGGCTAACTCCTGTTTTGTGCATCTCTTTGTGATGGTTCTTTTTAGGCCACTGCTGTGTCCAGATTCCTGAATGGGTGAGACAATCTTTGGCCAGGCTGCTGGTCTGTTCCCTCAGCCTAAATGTGAGTTGGCAAGTTTGTGTACCCACTCCAGGGTCAAGGGGGCCCAGAACTGCCCATGACTGGTGCTGTCTTCTTGCTCACTCCAGAGATGGACTCTGCACAAGTCCCAAGTGGCTTTTCTTGGGCCTCTTTCCTTGGTCTCCCTGGTGACCAGGCTGATTTTTTAGGTAGGCAGGAAACCTGTTGATTCACAAGCCTTCTTTTTATAACACATACTACATAAATGTTTTTGAAGCCTTCTTGTACGCATGGATTTCAAAATTTATTACAGCAAAAAAGACTTAATCATTTAAGTCCATTTTTATGACACTTAAAGTGCCCTTGTTTATATGTATATAGATGTCTCAGAAGATAATATAGGAGACTCTTAAGAGTAATGTGTTCTGGGGGGCCGGTGCTGTGGCTCAGTGGGTTAAAGCCCTGGTCTGAAGTGCCAGCATCCCATATGGGCGCCAGTTGTAGCCCTGGCTGCTCCTCATATGATTCAACTCTCTGGTGTGTCCTGGGAAAGCAGTGGAGGATGGCCCAAGTCCTTTGGCTCCTGCAACCACATGGGAGATCCCAAAGAGGCTCCTTGCACCTGGCTTCAGATCAGCACTGCTCCAGTTGTTGTGGTCAATTGAGGAGTGAACCAATGGATGGAAAACCTCTCTCTCTCTGTCTCTCTGTCTCTCCTTGTTTGTCTGTGTAACTCTGATGTTCAGGTAAATAAATAAATCTTTAAAAAAAGAGTAATGTGTTCTGTGTAATATAACTAGTATAGAAAGAAATAATGTTTTTATTTTGTGTTCTTTTGCAGTATTTAGTAGCTAGTCTGTACATTATTGCTAAATGTGTATTTTTAAGGTAGAGACAGGGAGAGAGAAACCTCCCATTACTGATTCATTCCCCAAGTGGTTGCAATATCTAGGGTAGCCCAGGATGAAGCCAGGGACAAGAAACCCCATCCGGGTCTCCGACGTAGGTGGAGGGGATCCAAGCACTTGGGCCATCTTCTGCTGCCTTCTCAGGTGCATCATCAGGAAGCTGGATTACCAGGAAGCTGGAACAGAAGAGTAGCCAGGACTGATATCAGGCTTTCTGTTATGGGATGCTGGCATTGCAAGCAACAGCTTAACCTGCAGAATCACCATTCTGCCCTCATACATTATTTTTATAATGTCTCCCTTTAGATCCCTTAACATCTCTTTTAAATAGTCAGGTGTCCAGTAATTGGGTGTATGTATATTTATTATAGTTACATCTTCCTGTTGAATTGACCCCTTAATCTTAGTGCCCTTGTTTTTCCCTTTTAATGGTTTTTGTGATAAAGTCTATTTTGTCTGAAATTAAGATGGCTACACCTACTCATTTTTGGTTTTCATAAGCATGTATACCTTTTTCTATCCTTTAACTTTTCCAACTGTGGATTTCTTGGTTCCTTGTAGGCAGCAAATAGATGGGTCTTGTTTTTTAAATCCATTTGGCCAGTCTGCCTCTTTTGGAGAGTTGAGACCATTTACATTCAATAATACAATTGATAAGTGATGAATGGGCCATGCCATTTTTCCATAAATATTCCCATTGTTTACTTGGGATTTCCCTTGTACTTTTACTGGGAGATTTCTGCCTTCACATTCTTTAACAGTGGTAACCATGTTTCTGTGTGTAGCACATCTTGGGCTTTTTTTTTTGGCTGCATGTGTGGTGACATATTGTTTCAATTACTGTTTGTTATGAAGGTCTTTTTCACCTTCATTCAGAAATGAAAGCATTTAAGACAGAGTATTCTGCATTGGCACTTGTTTTGTTTTGATTTGGACTATATCTCACCATTCTTTTCTACCTTGTAGGGATTCAGATGAGAATTCTGCCGATAGTCTAATTGGAAGCACTTTTGAAAGTCATCTGGAGTTTCTCTTGTACACATTTTGGAATCTTTTCTTTATGTTTTACTGTGTAAAATTTGACTACAAAGTGTTGTGGTGAACATCTTTTCTGGTCATGTCTATTAGGAGTTCTGTTTTTCCTATACTTGGACAGTTTTTCTCCAAATTTGGGAAATTTTCATAATTATTTTCTAAAATGTCATCCATTTTATCTTCCCACACCTTCAGGGACTCTAAGACCCATATGTTTGCTCATTTGTTATTATCCCATAAATCTCAATCCCTGTTTTTTTATTTCTCTAATTTCTTTCTCTCTCTCTCTCTCTCTCTTTCTCTCTATCTATCTCTCTTTCTCTTTGTCTCTCTCTGTCCTTCTCTCTCTCTCTTTTTTTTTTTTTGTTTGAATGCCCAGGCAGCCTAAGCCCCAGAGCCTGTGATGTCCTTGGAGCCTTGGGGCACCTCACAGTCTTACATGTGTGCACAATCCCCTGTCAGTCCTCCCAGCCAGACTCAGGTGCCTCCTCTCAGCTAGTTGCTGGATTTGTGGACACAAGCTGTTGCAGTTTTCTCTTAACTCTTCCCTGAGATTGCACTCTGTCTACTTTTCTTAAACTTTCTTCCCCTAGACTAGAGCAGTAACTTCCTACCTATTCTGCCTCTCAGCTGGTTGCTGGGTTTGTGGACACAAGCTATTGCAGTTTTCTTGGAATCTCATGGTCTTATATTTAGATTTTTTTCACTTAACATGCATTGACTTTTCTGTAATGTAGGAGGTGTGGGGATATATTTTCAGCCTTCAGTATATGGATAATCAGTTTCTTTACTCCTTGCTAAAGAAATTCTTCTCTTTTTCCAGGGCATTTTGGTTCCTTTGTTAAAGGTGAGTTGCCTGTGGAAATGTGGGTTTATTTCTGGGCTGTCTATTCTGTTACACTGAGCTATGTGTGTGTTTTTAAGCCAGTGCTTTCATGCTTCTGTAATATGTCTTGAAATCAGATATTGTAATTCCTTCAGATTTATTATGTTTTTGAAGATTGCTTTGACCATTTGAGGGTTTTCTGGTTTCAAATGAATTTTTAGTTTGTTTTTTTTCTACTTCTGTGAATAATTTCTTTATAAAAAGATTTATTTATTTCAAAGACAGAGTTACAGAGAGAGAGAGAGAGAGAGATA
The DNA here is from genome assembly GCF_964237555.1 of Oryctolagus cuniculus. Taxonomy (NCBI): domain Eukaryota; kingdom Metazoa; phylum Chordata; class Mammalia; order Lagomorpha; family Leporidae; genus Oryctolagus; species Oryctolagus cuniculus. The sequence continues at coordinate 26,478,497 of NC_091452.1, forward strand.
GTAACAGAGTTCTTGAATCTGCTAGTTCACTTCCCAAATAGCAACCATTGCTGGGGATAAGCCAAGTCAAATCCAGCATCTGGAGCTCCACCTAGGTTTCCCACATTGTTGGCAGGGACCCAGGAAGTTGGGTCATCTTTTGCTGCTTTTCCAAGCATGTTAACAGGGTGCTGGATCAAAAGTATAGCTGTCAGGACTTGAGAACTTTTTGTTTCTTTTTAGATTTATTTTATTTATTTGAAAGACCTCTCTGTCAAGAGACAGAGAGGTCTTCCATCCACTGGTTCACTTCCCAGATGGCCACAGTGGCCAGAGCTGTGCCAATGCAAAGCCAGGAGCCAGGAGTTTCCTCTGGGTCTACCACATGGGTGCAGGGGCCCCCAACATGGGTGCAAGGGCCTAAGGATTTGGGCCATCTTCCACTGTTATCCCAGGCCACAGCAGAGAGCTGGATCAGAAGAGGAGCAGCTGGGACTAGAACACGTGCCCCTATGGGATTACAGCACTTCAGGTCAGGGCTTTAACCCACTGTGTCACAGCACCGGCCTCGAGCGCTTGTTCTGATATAGGATACTGGCATTGCAAGTGGCAGCTTAACACATTGTACCTAAGTGTTAAGCCCTCTATGAAGGATTCCGTTGATGCTTTGATTATTATTTTTTTAACTTTTATTTAATGAATATAAATTTCCAAAGTACGACTTATGGATTACAATGGCTTCCCCCCCATACCATCCCTCCCACCTGCAACCATCCCCTTTCCCATTCCCTCTCCCCTTCCATTCACATCAAGATTCATTTTCGATTCTCTTAACATACAGAAGATCAGCTTAGTATACATTAAGTAAGGATTTCAACGGTTTGCTCCCACACAGAAACATAAAGTGAAAAATAATAGATGATTTTTTTAAATGATGATGAAATCAGAGCAGACCTATTGTCATGTTTAATCCCAGTGAGAGTCAAGTTGGGAATTGATAATTTCTTTCTTTCTTTTTTTTTTTTTTACAGAAGATCAGTTTAGTATGCATTAAGTAAAGATTTCAACAGTTTGCACCCCCATAGAAACACAACGTGAAATATACTGTTTGAGTACTCGTTATAGCATTAAATCTCAATGTACAGCACATTAAAGACAGAGATCCTACATGAGGAGTAAGTGCACAGTGACTCCTGTTGTTGACTTTACCAATTGACACTCTTGTTTATGGCATCAGTAATCTCCCTATGCACCAGCTATGAGTTTCCAAGGCTATGGAAGCCCTCTGAGTTTTCCGACTCTTATCTTGTTTAGACAAGGTCATAGTCAAAGTGGAGGTTCTCTCCTCCCTTCAGAGAAAGGTACCTCCTTCTTTGAAGACCTGTTCTTTCCACTGGGATCTAACTCACAGAGATCTTTTTGCCAGAGTGTCTTGGCTTTCCATGCCTGAAATACTCTCATGGGCTTTTCAGCCAGATCCAAATGCCTTTAGGGCTGACTCTGAGGCCAGAGTGCTATTTAGGACATCTGCCATTCTATGAGTCTGCTGAGTATCTCACTTCCCATGTTGGATCACTCTCCCCTTTATTTATTCTATCGGTTAGTGTTAGCAGGTACTAGACTTGTTTATGTGCTCCCTTTGACTCTTAGTCCTTTCATTATGATCAATTGTGAACAGAAATTGATCACTTGGACTAGTGAGATGGCATTGGTACATGCCACCTTGATGGGATTGAATTGGAATCCCCTGGTATGTTTCTAACTCTACCATTTGGGGCAAGTCAGCTTGAGCATGTCCCGAATTATACATATCTTCCCTCTCTTATTCCCACTCTTATGTTTAACAGGGATCACATTTCAGTTAATTTTCAACACTTAAGAATAACTGTGTGATAATTACAGAATTAAACCAGTCATATTAAATAGAACAGACAATAAAACTACTAAGAGGGATAATGTATTAAGTTGTTCATTAACAGTCAGAGCTATGCTGATCAAGTCACCATTTCTCAGAGTGTCCATTTCACTTCAGGAGGTTTCCTTTTTGGTGTTCAGTCAGTTGTCACCGATCAGGGAGAACATATGGTATTTGTCCCTTTGGGACTGGCTTACTTCACTCAGCATGATGTGTTCCAGATTCCTCCATTTTGTTGCAAATGACTGGATTTCGTTGTTTCTTACTGCAGTATAGTATTCTAAAGAATACATATCCCATAATTTCTTTATCCAGTCTACCGTTGTTGGGCATTTAGGTTGGTTCCAGGTCTTGGCTATTGTGAATTGTGCTGCGATAAACAGGGTGCAGACCGCTTTTTTGTTTGCCAATTTAAACTCCTTTGGGTAAATTCCAAGGAGTGGGATGGCTGGGTCGAATGGTAGGGTTATATTGAGGTTTCTGAGGAATCTCCAGACTGACTTCCATAGTGGCTTGACCAGTTTGCATTCCCACCAACAGTGGGTTAGTGTCCCTTTTTCCCCACATCCTCACCAGCATCTGTTGTTGGTAGATTTCTGTATGTGAGCCATTCTAACCGGGGTGAGGTGAAACCTCATTGTGGTTTTGATTTGCATTTCCCTGATTGCTAATGACCTTGAACATTTTTTCATGTACCTGTTGGCCATTTGGATTTCCTCTTTTGAAAAATGTCTATTAAGGTCCTTGGCCCATCTCTTAAGTGGGTTGTTGGTTTTGTTTTTGTGGAGTTTCTTGATCTCTTTGTAGATTCTGGTTATTAACCCTTTATCTGTTGCATAGTTTGCAAATATTTTTTCCCATTCTGTGGGTTGTCTCTTCACTCTCCTGACTGTTTCTTTTGCAGTACAGAAACTTCTCAATTTGATGCAATCCCAATAGTTGATTTTGGCTTTGACTGCCTGTGCCTCCCGGGTCTTTTCCAGAAACTCTTTGCCTGTGCCAATATCTTGAAGGGTTTCTCCAATGTTCTCTAATAACTTGATGGTGTCAGGTCATAGATTTAGGTCTTTAATCCATGTTGAGTGGATTTTTGTGTAAGGTGTAAGGTAGGGGTCTTGCTTCATGCTTCTGCACATGGAAATCCAGTTTTCCCAGGACCATTTATTGAATAGACTGTCCTTGCTCCAGGAATTGGTTTTAGATCCTTGATCAAATATAAGTTGGCTGTAGATGTTTGGGTTGATTTCTGGTGTTTCAATTGTTCCATTGGTCTATCCATCTGTTTCTGTACCAGTACCATGCTGTTTTCATTACAACTGCCCTGTAGTATGTCCTGAAATCTGGTATTGAGATGCCTCCAGTTTTGTTTTTATTGTATAAGATTACTTTAGCTATTCGAGGTCGCTTTTGCTTCCATATGAATTTCAGCATCATTTTTTTCTAGATCTGAGAAGAATGTCTTTGGTATCCTGATTGGAATTGCATTGAATCTATAAATTGCTTTTGGGAGAATGGACATTTTGATGATGTTGATTCTTCCAATCCATGAGCATGGAAGATTTTTCCATTTCTTGGTATCCTCTTCTATTTCTTTCTTTAAGATTTTGTAATTCTCATTGTAGAGATCTTTAACGTCCTTGGTTAAGTTAATTCCAAGGTATTTGATTGTTTTTGTAGCTATTGTGAATGGGATTGATCTTAGCAGTTCTTTCTCGGCCGCAGCATTGCTTGTGTATACAAAGGCTGTTGATTTTTGTGCATTGATTTTATATCCTGCCACTTTGCCAAACTCCTCTATGAGTTCCAATAGTCTCTTAGTAGAGTTCTTTGGATCCTCTAAGTAAAGAATTATATCGTCTGCCTAGAGGGATAGTTTGAGTTCTTCCTTCTCAATTTGTATTCCTTTGATTTCTTTTTCTTGTCTGATGGCTCTGGCTAAAACTTCCAGAACTATGTTAAATAGCAGTGGTGAGAGTGGGCATCCCTGCCTGGTGCCAGATCTCAGTGGAAATGCTTCCAACTTTTCCCCATTCAATAGGATGCTAGCCATGGGTTTTTTATAAATTGCTTTGATTATATTGAGGAATGTTCCTTCTATACCCAATTTGCTTAGAGTTTTCATCATGCAAGGGTGTTGAATCTTATCGAATGCTTTCTCTGCATCAATTGAGATAATCATATGGTTTTTCTTTTGCAGTCTGTTAATGTGGTGAATCACATTGATTGATTTGCGAATGTTGAACCATCCCTGCATACCAGGGATGAATCCCACTTGGTCTGGGTGGATGATTTTCCTGATGTGTTGTTGTACTCTACTGGCCAGAATTTTATTGAGGATTTTTGCGTCTATGTTCATCAGGGATATTGGTCTGTAATTTTCTTTTAGTGCTGCATCTTTCTCTGGCTTAGGGATTAAGGTGATGCTGGCTTCATAGAAAGAATTTGGGAGGATTCCCTCTTTTTCGATTGTTCTGAATAGTTTGAGAAGAAATGGGATTAGTTCTTCTTTAAATGTCTGGTAGAATTCAGCAGTGAATCCATCTGGTCCTGGGCTTTTCTTTGTTGGGAGGGCCTTTATTACTGTTTCAATTTCTGTTTCAGTTATGGGTCTATTTAGGTTTTCGATGTCTTCATGGTTCAATTTTGGTAGATGCATGTGTCCAGGAATCTATCCATTTCTGACAGATTTTCCTGTTTGCTGGCATACAGGTCCTTGTAGTAATTTCTGATGATTCTTTTTATTTCTGTGGTGTCTGTTGTTACGTTTCCTTTTTCATCTCTGATTTTATTGATTCGGGTCTTTTCTCTTCTTTTTTTAGTTAGTTGGGCCAATGGGGTGTCAATTTTGTTTATTTTTTCAACAAACCAGCTTCTCGCTTGGCTGATTTTTTTGTAGTTTTTTTTGGATTCAATCGTGTTAATTTCTTCTCTGGTTTTAATTATTTCTCTTCTCCTACTAGATTTGGGTTTGGTTTGCTGCAGTTTTTCTAGGTCCTTGAGATGCGCTGAAAGCTCATTTATTTGGTACCTTTCCAATTTCTTGATATAGGCACCTATTGCTATAAATTTGCCTCTCAATACTGCTTTTGCTGTATCCCATAAGTTTTGATATGTTGTGTTGTTGTCTTCATTTACTTCCAGAAAGTTTTTGATTTCTCTTTTGATTTCTTGAATGACCCAGTGTTCATTCAGGAGCATGTTATTCAGTCTCCATGTGTTTGCATACTTTCTGGGGTTTCCTGAGTTGCTAATTTCCAGCTTCATTCCGCTGTGGTCTGAGAAGCTGCATGGTATGATTCTAATTCTTTTAAATTTGCTGAGACTTGCTTTATGGCCTAGTATGTGATCAATCCTAGAGAAGGTTCCATGCACTGCTGAGAAGAATGTAAAATCTTTAGCTGTAGGGTTGAAAGTTCTGTAGATATCTGTTAGATCCATTTGGACAATCTGCTGTTTCCTTGTTGATCTTCTGTCCGGATGATCTGTCTATTTCTGAGAGTGGAGTATTGAAGTCCCCCAGTACTATTGTATTGGAATCTAAATCTCCCTTTAAGTCCCTTAACATATCTTTTAAATAGACCGGTGCCCTGTAATTAGGTGCATATACATTTATAATAGTTACATCTTCCTGTTGAATTGAACCCTTAATCGTTATATAGTGTCTCTCTTTGTCTCTCTTAACAGTTTTTGTATTAAAGTTTATTTTGTCTGATATTAATATGGCTACACCTGCTTTTTTTTGGTTTCTGTTGGCATGGAATATCTTTTTCCAACCTTTCACTTTCAGTCTGCATGCCTCTTTGTTAGAGAGATGTGTTTCTTGTAGGCAACAAATAGTTGGGTTGTGTTCTTTGAGCCAATCAGCCAAATGGTGTCTTTTACGTGAAGAATTCAGACCATTAATGTTTAATGTGACTATTGATACGTAGTGACTTTGCCCTGCCATTTTCTTGGAGATATTTTCTAGTATATGCTTTGAGCTTCCCATGCTCTTTTACTGGTAGGTGTTCTTCCTTTCCCTTCTTTCATATTGATGGCCGTGTTTCTGTGTTTCTGAGTGTAGCACATCTTTAAGTATCTTTTGCAGGGCCGGACGAGTGGCCACAAAATCTTTCAATTTCTGTTTGCTATGAAAGGTCTTTATTTCACCTTCATTCACAAATGAGAGCTTGGCAGGATGTAATATTCTGGGATGGCAATTTTTCTCTCTTAGCACCTGTGCTATGTCTCGCCATTCCCTCCTAGCCTGTAGTGTTTCTGATGAGAAGTCTGCTGTGAGTCTGATTGGAGATCCTCTGAGAGTAATCTGACGTTTCTCTCTTGCACATTTTAGGATCTTTTCTTTATGTTTCACTGTGGTAAGTTTAATTACCACGTGTCATGGTGAGGATCTCCTTTGGTCATGTTTACTGGGGGTTCTATGAGCTTCCTGTACTAGGATGTCTCTGTCCTTCTCCAAACCTGGAAAGTTCTCTGCTAGTATCTCACTAAAAAGGCCTTCTAATCCTTTCTCTCTCTCCATGCCTTCAGGAACTCCTAGAACTCGAATGTTGGTTTTTTTAATAGTATCCTGTAGATTCCCAACAATACTTTTTAGATTTCTAATTTCCTCTTCTTTTCTTTGGTTTGACTGTATGTTTTCCTGTGCTCTATCTTCTATGTCTGATATTCTCTCTTCTGCTTCACCCATTCTGTTTTTAAGGCTTTCTAATGTGTTTGTCATTTGATCTATTGAGCTCTTCATTTCATTTTGATTTCTCTTCACTATCATACTTTCCTGTTCTACTAGTTTCTGCGTTTCATTTTTATTCTTCCTTAAAATTTCATTTTCATGAGAGAGATTTTCAATCCTGTCCAATAAGGATTTCTGTAGTTCAAGGATTTGCTTTTGAAAACTTCTAAATGTTCTTATCATAAATTTTTTGAAATCCGTATCTTGCATTTCTTCTATCTCATCATCTTCATAATCTTGGTTTGGGGTGTTTTGTTTATTTGGAGGCATCATAGTGTCATCGTTGATCTTGTTCCCTCAATTTCTGTGTTTGTTGCTTGGCATAGTTAATTCTTCTTTCGTCACTTTCCTTTTTTTTTAATTTTTTTTTTTTATTTTATACTATGTCCGTGTTAAGTGGACTGCCTGCTGTTGGAGGAGCCTTGGAGGCTTGAGGTGGGTTTGGCCTGAGAGCTCTGCTTGGTTCTTCCTGGTTAAGGGTGTGCAAAGGTGACACCCTCAGGTTATGCGTGGTAAACCTCTATCTTTTTATTTATTTATGTATTTATGTATTTATTTATTTATTTATTTTACTTATTCAGGGGGTAAGTAATACCGCAAGGCACGGCTGTGCAGAATTGATGGTATTTAGCTTCCAGTCTCTGACTTCTACCCAAAGAGTCTGTGTAGGCTCCGTTTCTCCTCTGGACTCCCACTGGGTTGCCTAGGCTACTGAATTGTAGTGACTCAGTTCCTTAGCTCTCCCCTGTTGATATGTAAATCCAGAGAGGGGGCCTGCTCTTTGTCTCTTGCGAATTCTTCAAGCCTTGCAGCCTTGCAACCTTTGCAAGGTTGGCTGAGAGAGAAACCCCCAAGCTTTTTTTTTTTTCCTTCTTTCCGGTAGTGAGTCTGCTGCACTTTCCGGCCCCCCTCTAGATTCTAACCCCCGTTTCCCTGCCAATGTCTCGGGTTACTGAGCTCACCTCCCCTTCCAGCGCCGATGTGTGGACTCGGAGCCCTGGATGTCCCAACACTCCCCGCTGGTGTCTGTGTGACATGCACTCCCCTTCCTGCACTGGCGCGCAGACCCTGCGGCTCCCGCGGCTCCCGCATCTTGGCTTCCTCGCGGTGGGCGACCTTGTTCTCCCAGTAGGTCCTCCGATTCACAGCCACTCAATCCAGAAGAGTTTCCTCTGCAATATTTTCCTGGTTCTTTTTTCTGCGGCTACCGTAACTCCCCTTTTATTAAACTAAATTTTCCCGGACTATTGGTGCGTGCCCTCACTATTCTGCCATCTTGGCTCCACCCCGATGCTTTGATTATAATTGCATAAAATGTGTAAATTATATTGGACAGTATAAAAGTTTCAATGATAAAAGTTTTTTTAATATTGAAACGTGAGACATTTTCCAATTGTTATATATTTAGTTTCTTTCATCATTGCTTTGCAATTTTATGGTAGGGAGCTTTCAAATCCTGAGTTGAATTTATTGTAAGATATTTTATGTGCTTGTCACAACTGTAAATATATTTTTACAATTTTTCCCAGTGAGTTCACTGTTATGTACAGAAGTCCTACTGGTTTTGGTTTTATAATGTATAGCCAATTTCACTGAATTCATTTATCATTTCCAGTTCTCCCTTCTTCTAATATACCCATGTTATCTACAACCAGAAATATAAATTTGATATCTTATTTTCCTATTTGAGTAGATATTGCTCTTCTCTTCGATTTCATTCATTTGAATCATTTCCTATATTTGCTTGTCTAGGTAGAGAATTATTTTTTGTTTTCTTAGAATCAGCTCTTTATTTTTATCAGTTTTAATATTGCTTAAGGTTCTTCCTTATTTACTTCCGCTGTGATAGTTATTATTCACTTTTCTCTACTGCCCTTGGATTTGATTCATTCTTGTTTTTTCTGGGTATTTGAGAAGGATAATAGTTACTTATCTGATTTCTTTCTTGGATTTCTAGATGTTTTGGCCATTTGAAGTCATAGTTTTTAGTTTCTACATTTCTCTGATAATTAGACCTTCTATGTGATTGCAGGAAATGGTGGCAGCAATGAGGATGTATTGATTTACTAGTAAAATACCACAGAGGATATGATTTAAATCATGGAAATTTACTTCTCATGCTGTGGAGGTTGCAAATGTAAGATCAAGAGCATAAGAGGCTTGGGTTTTCCATATGCCATGCTCCCGATGGGCCTCACACATATGCTATCATCTGACTTGCTTTAAAGCGTTTTCTCTTAGAGTCACATTGGTTGTGAGCACTTCAAGGTATGAGTTTTTAGGGAGGCACATTTCAGTCCATGACCATAAAAGGGCCTGTTTTGCGTCATAGACAGCCATTTCTGGAGGGGACAGAGAATTTGAAATGAGTATAAAGATTTCTTACAGTATTACTTTCAATACTATCTCATCAAAGGTTGTACATGCATGCACATATACAAACACAAAAATACTTGTATACATGAACACATACTACAGTGGAAATGCCTGGCTGTGTACAGGTAGCATCAATACAATAATCCATAAGATTGTCTTATTAGCAGCCATTAAGAAGCAAATTAGAAGGAATGACAAACAAAATCTACAGTTCCATAAAATATACATATGTAATTATATTCAGTATTTATACTTGCTAAAGAATAAATAATGATGTGTAAGAAATAAAACCTAAATGTATCTTACATTGTTATACACTAGTCTACATGAAGGATGTCTTCCTAAAACATTTCCTAGGCCAATGCTGTGACCTAAGTTAAGCCTCCACCTGTACCACAGGTGTCACATATGGGCGCCAGTTCATGTCCCTGCCATTGCACTTCTGATCCAGCTCTTTGCTAATGGTCTGGGAAAGAAGTGGAATATGGCCCAAGTGCCTGGGCTCCTGTATCCATGTGGGAGACCCAGAGGAACTTCCTGGCTCTGGCTTCAGATCAGCCCACCTCCAGCTGTTGTGGCCATTTAGGGAGTGAATCAGTGTGTAGAAGACCTCTGTTCTCTGTTTCTTCTTCTCTGTGTCTGTAACTCTGCCTCTCAAATAAATAAATAAATCTTTAAAAACAAAAGACAAAACCTTTCACATTTTATAATTTCTGGTACTAAAAACTTGCACAGGACTACAGTACACATAGGAAAAATACATTCTGAAAATCATAAATCTAGTGCATTGTAACAGAAATTTTAACATAATTTTTATAATTTTTTTTTAATTTTTTGACAGGCAGAGTGGACAGTGAGAGAGAGACAGAGAGAAAGGTCTTCCTTTTACCGCTGGTTCACCTTCCAATGGCCGCTGAAGCCAGCGTGCTATGGCTGGCGCACCACACTGATCCAAAGCCAGGAGCCAGGTGCTTCTCCTGGTCTCCCACGCAGATGCACTCCCGGGCCACAGCAGAGAGCTGAACTGGAAGAGGAGCAACCGGGACAGAATCCGGTGCCCCAACTGGGACTAGAACCCAGTGTGCCAGTGCTGCAGGTGGAGGATTAGCCTATTGAGCCATGGCGCCGCTGGCCATGCTTTTGATTTTCTCAACATTATATACTAAATTAATGACATGGTCATTGTGGGTTTTTCAGCTCTTTGGCAGCCACTTACAGTACTTAACAGCTTTTCTAAATTTATCACTATGTATGTTTTTGCTTTTTCTTTTTTTTTTATTTGACGGGTAGGGTTATAGACAGTGAGAGAGAGACAAAGAGAAAGATCTTCCTTCCATTAGTTCACTCCCCAAATGGCTACTATGGCTGGAGTTGTGCCATTCCAAAGTCAGGAGCAGAAGCCAGGAGCTTTTCTTGGTCTCACATGTGGGTTCAGGGGCCCAAGGACTTGGGCCATCTGTGGAAGATGCTTTCTGGACCACAGCAGAGAGATGGACTGGAAGAGGAGCATCTGGGACTAGAACCAGTGCCCATATGGTATGCCAGTGTTGCAGGTGGATGATTAACCAAGTGAACCACGGCACCAGCCCCACTATGTATGTTTTTGACACATGCATTAGATTTTACCAGTTTTGTGAACATGGAGTTGCCTATTACAGGATTTTTAAAAATTATATTTTAATGGTACATGTAGTCAACATCCTCATAGTTTCCAAAACAACTAAATAATAACATGAATCAGTTCTAAGACTGACATTTGATTGTCATTAGCTAATTTAGCTATTTTGTCATTAGTATGTTTGCAATTACAAACATAATTAATAATTAGCTAAGCATGTAAACATTAAAATTGAATGATTCATAGAATGTAGGCATGCCAGTGAATAGCAGTAAGGACACTTGTTACTAAAATTTATGAGAATTACTTAAAATCTAAACAAGAAGCTAGTAAAGTCCCAAAGATGTATAAGAAGCAAGGAAATACCACAGAAAATTTAAGATTCAATAAGAATAAGAGAATTAGTGCTCTCTGAACACAGGTCTGCTTTCTTTTCCCCTGTCCTGGTACAGTGAAGTGGAAACACCAGGACCCCTCTCCTGTCTGCTGCCAATTGGGGGGGGCAATCCATCCTCATTTGTTCTCTCTCCAGTTACCTGTTGCCAGCAATATGTTCTGGGTGAGTGTGGCTGAGAGGTAAGGTCTTGTCCTGTCTGAAAGATGGAGGCTCTTTGATAAGATAACACATAGATTCCATCTTCTATTACATGTCATGTTCACAATACACATATCTACAGAACAGATCCACATTTGTAGTAATTTTAGGTTGGAACACTTGGGGATAGGGAAGATTCTCCCTCTTTCTCTTTCAAATAAGTAATTTTATTTAGAAAAATAAATATACCCCAGTCTCCAACATGTCTCTAAAGCTCCCACCTACTTGATCCCTTGATTCCCAGATTGTGTTCTTCAGGGTGTGCTTTTGGAAACTGGAATTGAATCAGGAGTGGAGTTGGCACTCAAACCCATGCATTGTGGAATGTGAATGTCCATAGCAGCATCTTAAAAACTTCGCCAAATGCCCACTCTCAAATTTGCTTCAGGATGGACAACAATGTTCTGTTGTTGAGAGTTGTGATATTCACACATAACTAAAATCCATGTAAAATATCACTTCCCTTCTCTAGGATAAATTACATCTTTTTAAGAAGATATGGATATTAATTCATGAGAAATTAATAGCATAGTAGAAGGTGATTCTAAAAGAATGACTCTAGATGGCCTTGTTACGAATGGTGACATAAAATTTATCTGTCTTTTTAAAAGAATATAATTATAAAATAAGTAAATATAAAACTAAGTATGGTCAGACACAAGTGAAGACTAATACTTTTATTAGTGATGAATCAGAAAAATCTAATTTCAGGTCTTTTTTTTCTATTATTAAGTTTATTTTTTTTAAATTGATGTAAGTTAAACATGAACTTAGAAGATTTTCCACTTTTTTATCTCTTCTTTTTATCTCTTATTTATTCAATGTTTTGTAATTTTCACTGTAGAGATCTTTCACCTCCTTGGTTAAATTTATTCCAAGGTATTTGATTTTCTTTGGAGCTATTGTGAATGGTACTGATCTTACAAGTTCTTTCTTATGCATGGCATTGTCTGTGTATTGATTATCTCTGTTAGTTTTATATCTTGCCACTTCACCAAACTCTTATGAGTTCCTAAAACCTTCTTTAAATGTCTGGTAGAATTCAGCAGTGAAGCCCTCTGGCCCTGGGTTTTCCTTTGTTGGGGGGTCTTTATTGCTGATTCAGTCTCCATCTTGGTTATTGGTCCATTTAGATTTTCTGTATCTTCATGACTAATTTTGGTAGATTGTATTTTTCTAGGACTCTACCCATTTCTTCTTAGGTTTCCTAGTTTGTTGGTGTACAGCTCTTTGTAATAATTTCTGATGATTCATTCATTCTGATGTTACATTTCCTTTTCATCTCTGATTTTATTGATTTGGTTCTTTTTGTTTCTGTTAGTTGCACCAATGATGTGTTAATTTTGTTTATTGTTTTAAAAAACCAACTTCTCATTTCACTGATTTTTTTGTGTTCTTCTATTGGTTTCAATTTTGTTTATTCTTTTCTAATTCATGCATGTATTCCAATAGTCTCTTTGTGGAGTCTTGGTTTCCTATATATAAGATCATGTTATCTGCAGATAGGGGTAATTTTAGTTTCTCCTTTCGATTTGTATTTCTTTGATTTCCTTTTCTTTTATTATTGCTCTGGTTGAAACATTGAGAATTATATTGAATAGCAATTATGAGAGTGAGCAACTTCATCTTGTTCCAGTTCCAACTTTTCTTATTTAATAGGATGCTGTTGAAGATTTGCCATGTATTGCCTTGATTTTGTTAAGGAATGTTCTTTCTACGCCAATATGTTTACATCTTTATAATGAAAACATGTTGTGCTTTATCAAATGCTTTTTATGCATCTATTGAAATTATATGGTTTTCATTCAGTTTGTTAATAAGACATATCATTCAGTTTGCTAATAAGACATATCATATTTATTGTTTTGCATTTTTTGAACCATTCCCTCATACCAGTGATAAATCCTTCATTGTCTGTGTGAATGATCTTTCTGATGTGTTGTTGGATTCAATTAGCAAGTACTTTGAAGAGGATTTTTGCATCTATTTTCATCAGTGGTATTGTTCTGTATTTCTCTTTCTGTGTTGTGTATTTTTTTTCTGGTTTTGGAATGGAGGTAATGCTGTTCTTATTGAGGAGTTTGAGAGAATTCCCTAATGTCAGGAGACTTCTTACAGGTCTCTCACATGGGTTCAGTGGCCCAAGCATTTGGGCCATCATATGCTGCCTTTCTAAACACATTAGCAGGGAACTGAATCAGTTTGGAGCATAAATGCTATGATAGTATCCTTGTAGTTCAAGGATGTAGAACCCATCTGGTACAAAGTCCCTTTTATGGGTGGCCCTTGAGAACTAATGGACTTGACTTTACATATGTCCCAGGTAATTAAGAAGGCATGTGAGCCCCTAGAATGAAGAAGACACAGAGAGCACTAAGGATAGCACCTATAGAATTTATTTAGACTGATTTTAGTATACCTTTCATTGGAGAGGGTCCCATAAAAGATGGGCTGATTTGTAGTATTATTGACAATTAATTTTTGAAATGAGGCATTGCACCAGAACCCAAGAAGCACTATAAGGTATTATCTTTGTATGTTCTTCACAAGTGCGTTAAATAGTCTCCTTCAGTAAGGATGTATGCTTATTCTAAAAAATGTTGGGTGTGGTTAAATTCTTTGCAAAAATTGTGTCTGATGCCAAACTCAATGAGGTGCCCATGTACACCTTAGAAGAAATGTCTTTTCAAGGTGAAAGCAAACTGAGAGTGAGGGGCTTTTGGGAAAGCTTTGTCAAAACTCATTTGCCAAGCTTGCAATACTCAAGAAATGTCATTTATCTGTTGAGAGGCATCGGATATGTTAATATTATATATAAGGTATTGTAGACATAATGGATGCCATATAACATTAAGACTTTAGTAATCTACCATGAGGTTTCATTTATTTTTTTTCCAGATTTAACAGGTAAATTAGTTTGCCAAATGGTGAAAGTTGGAATAAAAACCTTTTTATTAGTTAAGTCTAATGTGATAATTTTTCCCCAGAAAACTTTTATTTTAAGGAATACAAATTTGATATATTTCATAAATACTACTTTAGGAACATGTTGATTCTTCCCACTGCACCCACCATCCCACCCACTCTCCCTCTCCTCTTACCAGTCTGATTTTTTTCCTAACATCTATTTTTTAATTAACTTTATACACATAAATATAAAAGCTCAATAAGAATATGGAAAAAATGAACTGTTCCTCAGCAGTCGAGAAAAGGGCTGTTTAAAGTCATTACTTCTCAAAGTGTCAATTTCTCTCCTATTATTACAATTTAGGTGCTTTATTTGTTATCACAGGTCAGGGAGAACATACTGTATTTGTCCTTTTGCGACTGGCTTCTTTCATCCAGTATGTTTTTGAGCTTCATCCATTTTGCTGCAAACGACTCAATTTTTTTTAACACTGCATAGTACTCCATGGTGTCAATATCCCATAACTTCTTTATCCAGTCTTCAGTTGAAAGGCATTTGTGTTGATTCCATATCTTAAGTTATTGTTAATTCAGCTGCAATAAACATGGGAGTACAGGTAACTCTTTTATATGCTGACTTCATTTCCTTTGGGTAAATTCCCAGAAGTAGAATGCCTGTGTCATATGATTGGTCTATATTCAGATTTCTGAGGTATCTCCATACTGTCTTCCATAGTGGCTTTACCAGTTTACATTCCCTCCCACAGTGAATTAGGGTACCTTTTTCCCCACATCCTTGTTAGCATTTGTTTGTTGATTTCTGTATGATAGCCATTGTAATGGGGATGAGATGAGACCTCCTTGTGGTTTTTATTTGTGTTTCCCTGACAGCTCATGATCCTGAGCATTTTTTCATGTGTCTGTTGGCCATTTGGATTTCTAATTTTGAAAAATGCCAGTTTGGGTGCTGGCACTGTGACATAGTGGGTAAGGCTGCTGCCTGCAGTGCTGGCATCCCATATGGGCACCAATTTGTGTCCTGATTGCTACATTTCCAATCCAGTTCTCTCTTATGGCCTGGAAAAATAGTAAAAGATGGCCCAAGTCTGTGGGTCCCTGCACCCATGTGGGAGACCTGGAAGAATCTCCTGGCTTCTGGATTTGGATCTATGAAGCTCTGGCTGTTTTGGCCATCTGGGGAATGAACCAGTGGATGGAAATAGTCTTTCTCTCTCTTCCTCTGCCTCTCTTTAACTCTTTCAAATAAAATTATATAATAAAAAATATTTTTTAAAAAAGAGAAAGGTGCCTGTTTAAGTCCTTTCCCCATTTCTTAACTGGGTTGTTTGTTTTGTTGTTGTTGAGTTTCTTGATCTTTTATATATTCTGCTAATTAATCCTTTATCAGTTTCATAGTTTGCAAATCATTTCTCTCATTCTGTTGGTTGCCTCTTCACCTTGCTGAGTGTTTCTTTTGCGGTACAGAAGCTTCTCAATTTGATGTAATCTCATTTATCAATTTTGTCTTTGAATGCCTGTGCCTCTGGGGTCTTTACCAAGAAGTGTTTTCCATGCCAATGTTTTGCAGGAGTTTCTCAATGTTATCTATCTTATTTATTTATTTATTTTTTGACAGGTAGAATTGCAGAGAGAGGAAAACAGAGAGAAAGGCCTTCCTTCCTTCCTTTGGTTCACCCCCCAAATGGCAGTTACAGTTGGCGCTGTGCCAATTCGAAGCTAGGAGCCAGGTGCTTCTTCCTGGTCTCCCATGTGGGTGCAGGAGCCCAAACACTTGGGCCATCCTCCACTGCCCTCACTGGCCACAGCAGGGAGCTGGACTGGAAGAGGAGCACCCGGGACTAGAACCTGGTGCCCATATGGGATGCCGGTGCCACAGGTGGAGGATTAGCCAAGTGAGCCATGGCAACAGCCCCTCCCCAATGTTATCTAATTATTTGATGTTATACAGTCATAGATTTACATCCATTTTGGGTAGATTTTTAAGATAATAAAATTTAATACATGAAGACATGGAGTTTCCATTTATCAGGCCATATTAGTTAGTTTATTTTGGGAATCTATGAATTCCTATTTTCCCTAGCCAAGTTCTGACTTATGAATTATATTTTATTACTCATTCTTTTAGACTATCTCTTCAAACTGTCAGATTTTTTGACTGCATTTGACTGTTGAAAATTAGGCAGTACTATGTAAACTATTTTTCTTCTGATATATATTTTGGAACTGATCAAAATTTGTATTGAGTACCCCGTTTAAATTCGGTAGGAATCCAGGGTAGACTATTGTTTACACTACTGTTTACACCAGGAAACTTTGTGAATAAGTGCATAGAGAACCTGGGAAAGTTGATGTATATCTCATGCAGTGGTTCATGTCCCAGCTGTATCATTTCCAATCCAGCTCCATGGTAATGTGTCTGGGAAAACAGTGAAATGTGTCCCACATCCTTTAGCTTATGCATCCATGTAAAAGATCCAGAAGAAACCCCTGGCTGCTGGCTTCAGATTGGCCCAGCTCCACATGGCAGCTATTTGGGGGTGAACAAGCAGATGGATGATCTCTATTTCTCTCTCTCTCTGGAACTCTACCTTTCAAATAAGTAACTTTTAAAGATTTATTTGTGTATTTGAAATAAATAGTTAAGAGATCTTCTATCCATAGATTCACTCCTCAAAATGGCTACTATGGCCAGGGGTGGGCCAGACTGAATCTAAGAGCTGCATCTGGGTCTGCCATGTGGGTGGCAGAGGTGCACACACTTGTGCCATCTTTTGCTGCTTTTCCAGGAATAATAGCAGGGAACTGGCTCAGAAGTGGAGCAACTAATACACAAACTGGCACACATGGGTTGCAACCACTATTCATTCCCCTCATAGCTTCAATAAATGTTTCTCGTCTTTTCTCCTGAATACTTCTATATTCTTCTCCTTAACATTGCTCATTTAAGAGTCAATATTGTCCCTCTTTCAGCCTGCTGTGCAATCCTCCGTGACAGATTTCAGGCCGTTTGGCCTGAAACTCCTGTGTCCTCCATTTAGGCATTTTTTACAGCCTTAGAACATAGATTTGACTCCCTGTTGAATGCTTCTGTGTGGCTTCCCAATGCTCAACAAGTCTAAGATGAAACTAGATCCTTGGGGCTGGTGCTGTAGCATAGCAAGTAAAGCTGCCACCTGCAGTGCTGGCATCCCATATGGGCACCAGTTCGAGACCCAGCAGCTCCACTATGATCCATCTCTCTGCTATGGCCTGGGAAATCAGTAGAAGATGGCCCAAGTGCTTGAGCCTCTACACACTTGTGGGAGACCTGGAAGAAGCTCCTGACTCCTGGCTTTGGATTGGTGCAGCTCCAGCCATAGTGGTCATCTGGGGAGTGAACCAGCAGATAGAAGACCTCTCTCTCTCTCTGCCTTTCCTTCTCTCTCTGTATAATTCTGACTTTCAAAAAAAAAAAAAAAGAACTATATCCTTCCTTCCGCCTTCATTACCATATGGAAAATACACACTGTCAGTGTTGTTATGTGACAGAATTAATATGTTGACCAAAAGTGTTCTATCACAGGTGATGACAACATTTGAATACCTCGCTGTGTACTTCACCTGGGAAGAATGGCAGAATATGAACAAAGCTCAGAAAATCCTGTACAAGGATGTGATGCTAGAGACTTACAGCAGCCTGTTCTCCTTGGGAGAGTGACATCCATCACAAGCCGAATGGTAATATTTTCTTGCTATTTGACAAATAAGTGAACACTTCATAAAATTTAATAATGGGCAGGTATAGAATTTAAGTCCATGAATAATCTGAGTACCTGCCATTGAGGAAAGGATTCATATTCAAACATCTGTTGCATAGCTCCTAGACCAAGCTGTTTCCATTAATAGGACAATGCATTAGCAAACCTGACTTGATCGTCAAGTTGGAGCAAGGTACAGAGCCATGGATGATGGAAGAATGTCTAAATCAGAGCCCTCCAGGTCAGTTTGCACATAATGGGCAGGGGGGCCAAGGCAGAAAGAGTGCAACAGGTCTTGACTGGTGCTCTTTCCATGAATTATTACCAAGTCTTACTCCTGGTGACAGCTGGTTTTGTGCACCAGACACTCAGACACAGAGTATCTAGGGCTACCAGTATCTCTACAACTCTTGTTCTTGGGTGAAGATGTTCTTTGATTTAAAAACAAAACAAAAACTCTTCCAATCCTCTTCTGATGTTACTAAAGCATTTTTCTAGTTTAGATACATTCCTCAAATGCTAATTTATCCTTCCATACACTTTCATACCTTTTTCTTCATCAAGTTAATAAGTAAATGCTACAATATGGTCAAGGGTAAGCCTCCATGTTGTGATGTCAGAGATCATGAATCTAAGCATGAAAATCATGGAGCTAAGCATGAAAACAAGTGATTCTAGACTTATTAAGAAAGTCATGGCACACTAGCTTAATCCTCTGCCTGCAGCACCGGCATCCCATATGGGTGCCGGTTCTAGTCCCAGTTGGTTCTCGTTACATCCAGCTCTCTGCTGTGGTCTGGGAAAGCAGTGGAAGATGGCCCAAGTGCTTGGGCCCCTGCACCCACATGGGAGACCAGGAACAAGCACCTATCTCCTGGCTTTAGATTGGGGCAGCTCAGATCTTTGCAGCCATTTGGGGAGTAAACCAAAGAAGGAGGACCTTTCTGTCTCTTTCTCTCTCACTGTCTGTAACTCTACCTGTCAAATAAATAAATAAAATCTTTTAAAAAAAGAAAGTCATGGGATTCTGAGTCCCAAGCTCAAGTAACCTCATGGTTTCATATTTGTTAAAGAGTAGAGCTTAAAGTATGAATTTTCTAATTTTTCAGTATCATTGAAAAACAAACAAAAATGATGTGAAGGCATAGGAAATGAAGCTTTCCATGAAAATAGTAGAAAAGTGATCAAGAGCCTTAGAAACACAAATTACCACAGAGGAGTGTTTATAGAAAGAATTGATTGGATATAACCAGGGATGGTAATTTCAGAATGAACTAGAAAACACTTTTAAAAAAGTAAACATACCTATTCCATAAACTAGCAAGGAGTATATACCGAAGGTGGTACATTGAGACTTTTCTGTACCTGTTGTAGTTCTGAGAAGCTGAAGATGTCAGGTTTCCTTAGGAATATGAAGCTGTTGTTAGACTACAGATAAAATAGTTTTTCATTTGAAAAATCCCACAAATGCCATTTCCCTGTGAAGAATGAACATGAGACAACCATAGATTCAAATCTTGTCCCTTAAATGTGCTCCTGCTTAGAGTACAGATACATTTCATTCTTCTCCACTGGCAAGTAAATGATCCAGTAAAACTTTCCCATATTTATGCTTGCAAATCAGAGAAACACAAAACACAGTTTTTATAAAAATAATCTGGAAAAAAAAGGACAGGGAAAACTTGGTTGCTAGACAGTGGATAAATATTTTTACTAAATATTTGTCCACTCTTTAAAATCACATATACTTGTATCATCTTTGTGTTCACCAAAAAGTCAGTGAGAGGAGAGATTTTCTACTAGCTCAATCCTCAGATGCCTATAACAATTAAGTGTGACAAGTCTGAAGCCAAAAGCCTGGGATTCCTCTAATTCTCTCTGATGTATTACAGGGGATCAAGTACATGAACCATCATTTGCTGCCTTCCAGTTCACATAAGCAGATGTATTGGAAGCAGAGTAGCCGGGGCTGAAACTTGCACTGGTTTTGGATGCAGGCATCCCAAGCAGTGACTTAACACATGTTGCCACAAAACCCATTCTGCCATACTTGAAAAAAAAAAAATCAGTAAACAAGGTTATGATGAACTTTGGGATGTGTATTGGTACAAATTAATATATCCATGTATTAGGGAGAAAAAACAATATAATGGTCATAAATTAGTATATTGTACAGATTTTGTTAAAATCTTATTCCACTTGGATAACAAGTAACTTCATTCCCTTTACATGAATATGCTAGAAGAAAGTTATATGTGATTCAGTGACATGGTTATTTTTTTCTTTTCAGTTTCCATAAAAGGGGATGACCTGACTAGGATCAACCAGGAAAGTCAGGACAAAAATCTGAATCAGAATGTAATGAAAAATAAGAAGATATCAATTCCCAAGAGAGTTGAATTAAGAAAAACACTTAATTTAATTTCAATCGAAATTCCAAAACTGGTTATCAAAAAGAGAAATAGTGAGCATGGAAAAGCTACTTTCCAGAAATCATACCTCATCATACATCAGAAAATTCAGACAGAGGTTAAACTTCGTAAATGTAATGACTGTGAAAAAGCCTATGACCAGAAGACAAACCTCATAACACAACAGAGAATTAACACAGGGGAGAAATCTCATGAATGTAGTGACTGTGGAAAATCCTTTGCCAGTAAGTCACAAGTCATCAGACATCAGAGAATTCACACAGGGGAGAAACCTTATGAATGTAATGACTGTGGAAAAGCCTTTGGCCAGAAATCAGACCTCATCAAACATCAGAGAATTCACACAGGGGAGAAACCTTATGAATGTAATCACTGTAGAAAAGCCTTTGCTACTAAGACACAACTCTTCATACATCAGAGAATTCACACAGGGGAGAAACCTTATGAATGTAATGACTGTGGAAAAGCCTTTGGCCAGAAAGCAAGACTCACTACTCATCAGAGAATTCACACAGGGGAGAAACTTTATGAATGTAATGACTGTGGAAAAGCCTTTGGCCAGAAAGCAAGACTCACTACTCATCAGAGAATTCACACAGGGGAGAAACCTTATGAATGTAATGACTGTGGAAAAGCCTATGACCAGAAGTCAGACCTCATCAAACATCAGAGAATTCACACAGGAGAGAAACCTTATGAATGTAATGACTGTGGAAAAGCCTTTGGCTATAAGTCAAGCCTGATAATGCATCAGAGAATTCACACAGGGGAGAAACCTTATGAATGTAATCACTGTGGAAAAGCCTTTGCTACTAAGACACAACTCTTCATACATCAGAGAATTCACACAGGGCAGAAACCTTATGAATGTAATCACTGTGGAAAAGCCTTTGGCCAGAAGTCAGACCTCATCAAACATCAGAGAATTCACACAGGTGAGAAACCTTATGAATGCAATGATTGTGAAAACCCTTTTGCCAGAAATCAGATCTCATAATGCATCTGAGAATTCAGATAGGGTAGCATTCTTCTGTCTGTAATGACTGCAAAATCCCTTGGCTGTAAGTCAGAACTCTTCATCAGATAATCCACACAAGAGAGAAACCTCATGAATGTAATGATTGTGGGAAAGTATTCTGCTATCAATTTTAACTACTAAGACGTCGGAGAATTCACACAGGATTTTCCTCACAGTCACAAAAGAGAGAACCTTATGAATGTAACAAGTATAGAAAACCCTTTTGAGGTAAATCACACCTCTTCAAACATAAGAGATGTCACATGAGGTGAAATTTATGGATGTAATTACTCAGAAAGCCATAATTCAACCCTCATTGCACATCATGAAATTCATATAAATTGTAGGTTGCCTGACGGTAATGGCTTTGGAAAGCTGTGGCTGCTGGTAGCAGGGTATCTGTTATTGGTACTATACCCAGGGATGCTGCCGTTCTTGCTTTTGCTGCTGCCCCTGAGGGTGTTGAGGAGGGAGGGCTGTGCCTGGGTGGTAGCTGCAACTGCCATGATATTGACAGTTTCTAGGGATCCAAGTTGTAACAGCCTCAATTTTGGGGGTTCTTGTTACACTGGCTATTGTTAACCCTGCATGTCTGGTTGTATTCATTACCTGCACTGAAGTGGAGAACTCCTTGGTAGTCATCTCCTGCACCACTGTCTCCACCTTGGTTCTGAAAGCCTCCTTGGTTACCTCTAGCAAGACCTCCATCATGATAGTGCTGGAAGCCATCACCACCTGGAAACCGTCATCACCTCAGTAAACAAAGCAGTTTTCAGGGTTGGCCCAGCCTTGTGGCTGCTTCATTGTATTTCCTCACCAGCTTGTAGGCTTCTCCTCCTGCAGTCCAATGGACAGAATCTCATCCAGGAAGTCCCTGATGTCTGGCAATGTGAATGCAGCTTTCATTTCTAAGACCACATGGTATAGGTCATCCTTCCCATCCTTGTCGATTTGGTTTTTTTATTTTGTCTTTTAGGTCCTTCACAGTGGTTCAATGTCATAAGTAATCTTGTTTTATTTATGAGTTTCCTTTGTGTTCAGTTGAATGTTAGTTGATTTTTTTCAAGTTAGGAGAAATTGTTAGATCTTTAGGACAAACATTATACAAATAACTTATAGCTTCTAATGTGTTACAAACAACAGTTCACAAGCAGATGTTAAATCTATGTTTTCACTGAACTAGTTTTTTGGTTCAGATTTTAGGTGCCGGGGTTAGTTCTAAAATGGTATTTGAACAAAGATGTGCTGTTTTATCAATCTTTCAACTAGATTTTTATTCCTTTAAATCAACCCCACATTCATTCATTGTTCCTTTTCTCTGTTTTCTATTATATATCTATGAGGGTGAAAATCTTTGGAGAGAATTTCTGTTTTAACATTATTCTTTTAGGGCTGGGATGTAGCAGTGAAGCCGCTGCATGAAGTGCCAGCGTCACAAATGGGCACCGATTCAAATCCTGGCTGTTGCACTTCCAATCCAGTTCTCTGCTATGGCTTCGGAAAGCAGAAGTTGGCCCAAATATTTGGGACCCTGCACCTGTGAAAAGTCATATTGTCAGCAAATAGGGATAGTTTGACTTCTTCCTTCCCAATTTGTATCCCTTTGATTTATTTTAGTTGCCCAATGGCTCTGGCTAACACTTCCACTACTATATAGAATAGCAATTGTGAGAATGGGTATCCCTGTCTGCTACCGGGTCTCAGTGGGAATGCATCCAACTTTTCCCCATTCAATAGGATGCTGGCCGTGGGTTTGTCATAACTTACCTTGATTGTGTTGAGGAATGTTCCTTCTATACCCAGTCTGCTTAGCGTTTTCATCATGAAAAGGTGTTGTATTCTATCAAATACTTTCTATGCATCTATTTAGATAATCATGATCTTTCTTCTGCAGTTTTTTGATGTGGTGTATCACATTGATTGATTTGTGAATAGTGAACCATCCCTGCATACCAGGGATAAATTGCACTTTGGTGGATGACCTTTCTAATGTATTGTTGGATTCTGTTGGCTAGAATTTTATTGAGGATTTTTGCATCTGTGTTCATCAGGGAAATTTGTGATTCTCTTTCTCTGCTGCATCTTTTTCAGATTTAGGAATTAAGGTGATGCTGGCTTCATAGAAAGAATTTGGAAGGATTCCCTCTTTTTGGATTGTTCTGAATAATTTGAGAAGAATTGGAGTTAGTTCTTTAAATGTCTGGTAGAATTCAGCCATGAATCCATCCAGTCCTAGGCTTTTCTTTGTATGGAGGGCCTTTATTACTGATGCAATTTCTGTCTTGTTATGGGTCTATTTAGGTTTTCTATGTCTTCATGGTTCAATTTAGGTAGGTTGTATGTGTGTTTGGGAATCTATTGCATTTCTGCTAGATTTCCCTGTTTGCTGGCGTACAACTCTTTGAAGTAGTTTCCAATGACTTTTTTATTTCTGTGGTGTCTGTTGTTACATTCCCTTTTTCATCTCTAATTATATTTTATTGGGTCTTCTTTTTTTGGTTGATTGGTGTGTCAATTTTGTTTATTTTTTCAAAAAAACAGCTCTTCATTTTGCTGATCTTTTGTAATGTGTTTTTTTATTCAGTCCTGTTGATTTCTTCTCTAATTTTAATTATTTCTCTTCTCCTACTAGCTTTGGGTTTGGTTTGCTGTAATCTTTCTAGATCCTTGAGATGCATTGATAGCTCATTTATTTGGTGCCTTTCCAATATCTTGATGTAGGCACCTTTTGCTATAAACTTTCCTCTTAACACTGCTTTTGCCGTATCCCATAAGTTTTGATATATTGTGTTGTTATCTTCATTTGCTTCCAGAAAGTTTTTGATTTCTTCTGTGACCCGCTGTTGATTCAGGAGCATGTTGTTCAGTCTCCATGTGTTTGCATATGTTATAGAGATTCCTGAGTTACTGATTTCCAGCTTCACTCCTTTGTGGTCTGAGAAGTTTCATGGTATGATTTTGATTGTTTTGAATTTGCTGAGACTTGCTTTATGGCCTAGTATGTGGTCAGTCCTAGAGAAGGTTCCATGCACTGCTGAGAAGAATGTGTATTCTGCAACTGTAGGATGAAATGCTCTGTAGATATCTGTTCGTTCCATTTGGTCCCTAGTGCTGCTTAAATATGCTGTTTCTTTTTTGATTTTTCTGTCTGATTGATCCGCCTATTGCTGAAAGTGGAGTATTGAAGTCCCCTAATACCATTGCATTGGAGTCTAAGTCTCCTTTTAAATCCCTTAACATATCTTTTAAATAGCCCAGTGCCCTCTAATTAGGTGCAAATACACTGATAGTAGTTACATCTTTCTGTTGACTTGATCCCTTAATATATAGCACCCTTCTTTGTCTCTATAACAGTTTTTGTGTTAAAGTCTATTTTTTCTGATACTAACATGGCTACATCAGCTCTTTTTTGGTTTCTGTTGGCATGAAATATCTCTTTTTTAATATTTATTTATTTATTTGAAAGTCAGTTACACAGAGAGAGGAGATGCAGAGAGGGAGAGAGATATCTTCCCTCCAATGGTTCACTCCCTAATTGGTCTCAACAGCCAGAGGCACGCTGTTTTGAAGCCAGGAACCTGGAGCCTCTCTGGGTCTCCCACACAGGTGCAGCGGCCCAAAGAGTTTGGCCATCCCCCACTGTTTTCCCAGGCCATTGCTGAGAGCTTGATTGGAATTGGAGCAGCCAGGTCTCAAACTAGTGCCAATATGTGATGACAGCACTGAAGGCCATGGTGTTAACCCACTGTGCCACAGCACCAGCCCCATGCATGGAATATCATTTTCCAACTTTACTCTTTCAATCTGCATGCACCATTGTTGGAAAGACGTGTTTCTTTTAATTAGCAAATAGATTTTTTTTTTAACCATTTAGCCAGTCTTTGCCTTTTAACTGGGGATTTGTGGCCACTTGCATTCAATGTGACTCTTCATAAGTAATGACTTTCTCCTGCCATTTTTTCTGAAGACATTCATAATTTATACTTCGAACTTTTGATCTTTTATTGAGAGACTTTCTTCCTTTACCTTTTTTTTTAAGATTTTTGTTTATTTATTTGAGAGAGCTGCAGACAGTGAGAGGGAGAGACTGAGAGAAAGATCTTCTGCCCACTCTTTCACTCTCCAAAAAGCCGCAATGGCCTGAGCTGCACCGATCCTAAGCCAGGAGCCAGGAGCTTCTTCTGGGTCTCCCATGTGGGAGTAAACCCAAGGACTTGGGCCATCTTCTACTGCTTTCCCAGGCTATAGCAGAGAGCTGGATGTGAAGAAGAGCAGCCAGGACTAGAACTGGTGCACATATGGGATGCTGGCACCGCAGGCAGAAGATTAACTTACTGTGCCACATCTCTGGCCCCCTTTACCATCTTCATATTGATGACCATGTTTCTGTGTTTCTGTGTGTAACACATCTTTAAGCATCTTTTGCACGGCTGATTGAGTGGTGACAAATTCTTTCCATTTCTCTTCCTTACGAAAGGTCTTTATTTCACCTTCATTCACAAATGAGAGTTTTGCAGGGTATAATATTTTGGAATACAGTTTTTTTCTCTTAGGACTTGGGCTATATCTCACCGCTCTCTCCTAGCCTGCAGGGTTTCTGATGAGAAGTCTGCTTGAGTCTAATTGGAGATCCTCTGAAAGTAACCTGGCATTTCTCTTTTGCACATTTTAGAATTTTCTTTTTATGTTTCACTGTGGTGAATTTGATTACAATGTGTCATGGCAGGGATCTTTTCTGGTATGTCTATTGGGAGTTCTGTGTGCTTCCTGTACTTGGACGTCTCTTTTCTACTTTACTAGTTTACTAATTTTCTGCTAGTATTTCACTAAAAAGGCCTTCTAATCCTTTCTCTCTTTCCATGCCTTCAGGAACTCCTAGATCCTGATTTGGTTTTGTTTGTTTGTTTGTTTGTTTGTTTAGTATCCTGTAGATTCCCAACCGTGTTTTACAAATTTCTCATTTCCTCTTCTTGTCTTCATTTTGACTGTATACTTTCCTGTGCTCTGTCTTCTAAGTCTGATATTCTTTTCTTTGCCTCACTGATTCTGTTTTTAAGGCTCTGAACTGCATTTTTTATTTGTTCTATTGAATTTTTCCTTTCACTTTGATTTCTCTTCAATATCTCAATTTCATATTCTATTGAATTCTTCATTTCATTTTGATTTCTCCTTAAGATTTCATTTTTATTAGAGAGATTTTCTTTCATGTCCTGCGTGGATTTCAGTAGTTTATGTGTTTTCTACTTTTTTTTTTTTTTTGACAGGCAGAGTTAGACAGTGAGAGAGAGAGAGAAAGGTCTTCCTTTTTCCATTGGTTCACCTCCTAAGTGGCTGCTATGGCCAGCGTGTTGCAGCTGCTGCACTGCGCTGATCCGAAGCCAGGAGCCAGGTGCTTCCTCCTGCTCTCCCATGCAGGTGCAGGGTCCAAGGACCTGGGCCATCCTCCACTGCACTCCCAGGCCACAGCAGAGAGCTGGACTGGAAGAGGAGCAACCGGGACAGAATCCAGCATCCCAACCAGGACTAGAACCCAGGGTGCTGGCACCGCAGGTGGAGGATTAGCCTAGTGAGCCACAGCACTGGCCTTTGGTTTCTTCTATGTAATCTTATGATCAATTTTTTGAGTTCCATTTTTTTTTCATTTCTTTTACCTCATTGTCTTCACAATCTTGTATTAAAGTGTCATGTTCTTTTGGGAGTGTCATGTTGTCTTCCTTATTCAAAGAGAGAGAAAAGTGTCTGTACTATCCATTTTTTTCTCTCATCTAGTTAGGCTGGTGTACTTGCCTCCATGGGGCTTCAAGTCTCATTCCCTCTAGGCTCCTCCTGCCACTTTTTTGCCAGTGTCTCAGGCTATATGTAGTCTCATCTCACATCACTTTTCAGTGCTGGTGCATTGGCTCTAATTGCTGGAGTCCTGAGCCGTGGGAACACACACCCTCAATGTAGATCCACCAAGTCCCTCTAATTTTGGTTGAATTTCCTCTGCCATTTTTTCCCTCAGTCTTCCCTGAGACTACACTATCTGCACTTTTTAAAAACTAACTTCTCCTGGGCTACAGCAGTAAGTTCCCTCCCTACTCTGCCATCTTGGAATCCCACCAATCCTGCTCTATTGGTAGTTGCTCTTTTATGTCCTGATGATATGTGTACAGGTATTCCCATATGTGTGGCCCTGACCTCTCTGGTCTTCTGTTGAGGGTGATGACAGTGGATCCCTCAGTGGTGCCTACTATGTACTCAGCCTGCGTAAATTACTCTTATTACTCCTTAATATGACCCTGTGGCAAGAGTAGGAAAGTGCATTTAGTGAGTCTGTGTTGGGTCATGGGCCTTCAGGAAACAGTGCTGACCTCATTTGTGGGCAGTGAGACTTGGAATGAACTCACCAGACAGATGAATCCCTTGAACTTTGACAATGTAACTGGAGGATACCCAATGCCAATTGGGTAAGAAGTCACCTCTGTCGCTCCCCCTCTTCGTGGAGGAACGACACTAAACCCTGCCTAGGCTTCCTATCCGAGTCACGGCACCATTATGTCGCTCCCCTTCTTCGTGGAGGAACGACACAGGACCCTGCGCTGTTCTTTGGTCTGCTCGGCCCTCCCCGGGTTTGCTGCTGGTTCTTCCCGGGTTAGCTACCGACCCTTCCACCTCCGTGGAAGGGCGGTTCCCCCTAGCCACTTTCCCCACTTCCGCGGGGGAGCGGCACACCGCCGGCCGGCTCTCTCGGGGGCTGCACAGGTGTTCCTTCAGATAGATGTTCCCCTTAGATGTTCCTCGTGCATGTTGTCTCTCTCCTCCTTTATAGTCCTCTTCCGCCAATCCCAACTCAGCTGCCCACACGCCGAATACGCTGCTCTCCTCCAATCAGGAGCAGGATCAGCTCCTGGAGGTCATCACTCAAGTTGGCAAGAGGCAGCTGCGTAGAAGCTGTTTCCTCCTCTCCCAGTGCCATATTGTGGGAGAGCAGATGCATAGAATAAGTCTTAATTCCAGTAACAGTCTAGTCTGAATTGCTCCCCACAACCTCTTTGTGGACCAGGGAGTTGAGGCATGGTTTCTTCCTGTCTAGTTCTCCCTCTGACCCTCCTGCTTGGGTCTCTTGGAACAAGTTGTTATCCAACTGCCTCTAAGGCTGCCTGCCCCTCTGACCAGATGGTTGGGAGCTCTGTGAAGAAGTTGATTATGGTTCTCTGGAGCTGTGTCATACTGAGAATTTTGTCTGCCTACTTCAAAGAAGCTTGGGCTCTGACACCTGGTGGCCAAGGAATAATTATAACCAAATTGAGCATAGACTGGACCAGATGTTGCATGGAGAAAACAAGTCGCACATCATGTGCCATGTCCTTGGTCACAGGGTGCTGGGCTCTGTCAAGAAAACACAATGGAGGCGATGCCCTGTTTCACTCAGGATTAGGTGAAGGGCCAGAATCCAGGATCATATTAGGTGCATCCCTCCTAAGCTTATATAGAGGTAGCATGAACAGCCAGAATTGACAAGAACTAAAGTCTCTCATGTTGAGAAAATGGAGTCAAAATTCTCCATAAGAACTTTAATGAAGAAGTACAAATTATCCTAGAAAGTCTGAAAAACTCACCTTTGCCGAGTTCCTGAACAAGAGTGAGTAATCCCTACTTGGGAATAAGGAGGATCGCTTCAGATCTAAAAAATAGACATTAAAGATAAATGAATGTACTGGTTTGAATAGCATTAGTTCAGAATACTAGATGCCATTATTTTTTGAAGAAACATAGTAGAGATGGACATTTGGCACATCACTTAACATGCTGCTTGGGATGTCTACATCTCATATTTCAATCAATTCTTCCCTGGGGCTTCTGGTGCCTCCTTACCTATCCTGCCTTCCTTTCACTGGATCTTTCTTGTCTTTTCCCTCAGCATCTCCCAAATGCAGCTGGACCCTGTTCAATCATGCTTCCTACCTGGGAATGTTTTCCTCTTTGTTGTAGGGTGTGCTGTGCAGCAAGACCCAGTGAGCACCAGTGTACAAATTGGGCCCAAGAAAGGACAGAGGCCTACTGCCTTGAGATCAGAGTCAAATGTGGGAGAGGCAGTTAACAAGACCTGATGTGAGCTGATCAATGTATACTTGGCATTGTCCTTATTTGTCCTTGTCACATAAAACTTGTCCACATTTGGCCTGTGCACACAAGCCTAATCTTGCCCAATAAGCCTGTGTCCTGTCACATCTGGGATTGCCTGAACCTGGTCTTCCCACATGTGGCTTAACCCTCACCTGGGCACCCTGACCCATGTCTAAGCTTCAGTTTTCAGTTGTTCTTGGAGACATGGGGGCTCAGCCCATGAGACACCAGATGGGAGGCAGAAGCTCCTGTTTCTCACCCTCCATGACTGGTGTCCAGGGGAAAATGCCACACTGGAGCCAACCTCCCTGCCCTTCTGTGTGCCTATGAGAAGGGAGGGAGTCCATCTGAAAGTCAGTCTTGGAAAGGAACATTCAAGAATGAAGCTCGAGCACTATGCAGGCACCTCAGTTTTCCAGGTAGAAACAGGCATGTCTAAAGCCGTAATGATGAGAGCTGATTAGGCTTTTTTTTTTTTGGCCTGATGTCATTGTGGGGCCTCAACTGTCAAAGTGGGTGATGTGGAGGCCTGACTGGGGGACTCTGATGTGATTTGACTTTCTGAAGGGTGCAGTGAGCAGGTGTAGGTGTGCCTGGGGAGGGGGCACTCAAGGAGTCCCCAGACCTGACTAGTATCATGGGTGGTCCTCTGTGGGCCCTGTCTGTGGCTCCTGGGATCAGGGGGATGAAGGCACCACAGTAGGCTGGACATGGGTAGTCCTCCCTGGATGTGAAAAAAAGACAGTGAGGTTCCTCTGAGGAAAACTTCCCTTTAGCCAAAAGTGTTGACATCGATGTGATGTCATCGATGCAACAAGCAGTGTTTTCCTGTCCTGAGGCTAATACACCCTCCTAGGTCCTGCTTTTTACCACGTGCAGGCACAGATCAAGGCATTCTCAAAGAAAGTTCAACATATCTGTTTAGCTGTCAGAACACTACAGGATCATATGTTCTCAGGTCACTTTGGCATCCAGGAGACCTCTACTTTAGACATGGTCACAGGGGTGTGTAGTACCTTGGGTCTGGTGCCCTAGGTAGGTTGTGGGGTCATAGCAGGGATTGGGTGTCTGGAAGTCAGAAATTTGGCATTTCTCCAAGTCCTGGAATTAGTGAGCACTTCATCCTCTGCATCTACCTGGGTATGAAGTATTGGGCAGGAGCATGTGGAGCATTTAGAGCCAGAATATCAGTCTGGAATCATGCTCCTCTATTCTGTATTCTCTGAATCTCTTGATAATTTTTGCTGGAAAAGGAGAGAAGATGATATCAGCCAAGCTGCTGGCCATCCTAGATTGGCCCTTGTATTCAGTGCAAGAGTTATGAGGTGATTGAACAGGAAAGATCCAGAAAAGTGTAGACACTGGGTCTTCAAATCTACTAGATGGGTGACCATAAATGACTTAGTTTTGCCACCAGAGGTCACCCAGTCTTCAGGTTAGAGATGTGTAAACCTTGTGTTGTGTTACAGCTACAGGTTGGGTCCTGGTGAGCACTAGACAGGGAGCATTGCAGATCTGTTCTGGGACAAGTGGGTTTTGTCACTTATAGAATCCCACAGAAGCTGCTGTCCCTTGAGGACAATGTGGTACTCAGAAACTATAACACAAACCCACAGGACACTCAGGTCAGCCTCTCAGAGGACCTGCCCATGTTAAAGTACAGGTCTCACCCTTGTCCACTGCAGCTTAGTCCTGCTAAGCCACTCTGTCGAGGATGAGCAGGGCGGTGGTGCCTTTTCCCTCCATAAAGACATGGGGGGCAGGCTTCAGTGAGCATGTCTGCATTTATTCACAGGCTTATATGTTATAAAGGGCAGATAAAAGGTGTGTAACCAACTCTGGGGAATGCTAACCATTGGACAGAATGAACACTGGTGACATTATGCCTATCCAATCAACTTGAAGGTCACATAGCTTCCCAGGTGGGCTTAATGAGCCTAGGTCATACCTGAGAGTAGTTTACCTGATTGGCAGGAGGCATGGGAGGGGAGAAATGTGCCTGGGCTGAGCTAAGAGTTGAGATTGTCCACAGCTTCCCCTTCTGTTTTAGGATGAGCGTGACTTTGCTTAGCATGGCACAGCAACAAGTTGCAACCCTACAATAAGCATTGGGTAACACTGAAGGGTGCCTAGCATGAGGATCAAGGGCAGGGAAGATAGCCAAGAATGGGCAAGGGGAAAAAGGCCAGGCCCACCATGTTTCAAGCCTTTCTAATTGGCAGGTGGGTGAACAGGTGTGGTCAAGAAGGGGCATAAGCTCACACAGGGGACATGGTGAGGGTGTGGTCATCCAGCTCACAATCTTGATCCTATATACCTGCCTAGATCATTTTCCTTTCAGAGACTCCATTCCCTTAATCCTAGGGGTTGTTGAGGGTCACAAAATCATCCCATCTTCGTAGCTGCTTCCTGCTTATGCACAGGCCCTGACTGTCTTGGGTCTGGAAGTCTCTTCCTATCTCATCTAACAAATTTGCCTTGTGAGCTGGGGTAGTCTTGGTCACCTCCAAAGTCTGCATCCTCTGCATGGCCATGTGCTCCTAAATGTTGAGTTCTAAAATATATGTCTGTTAATTAGTATGAGCAAAACTGAAGCAAGACCAACTGTAAATGAAGACTCTCAGATAGTGAGCAGTGATAGACTATAAACCCATTTAGTTTGAGTAGAGAGAATTATAGTAGAAGAACACATTAGGAATTTATTGTCAATAACAGTTCCCAGAGAGAATCAAAAGAGGTAGGCATAGCATGACTGCCTCAGGGTGTAGCAGTTTTGATGTGACAAAGGCAAGGACTTTTTGTATCTTTTTGTATAAGATCTCTGGCTTACAAGAATAATCAGGCATGTCTTTAAAGTTCACCTGTGAAGACTTAAGAGCTAGAAGTTGAACCCTAATTCCACTGAGGTGGTCCTGTTAAGTAGCACCTGGTAAGGTCCTGCCCATGTAAGCTGCAACAGATCTGAAGAGGATCTTTCTATGAATGGCTTGTTCAAGGAAAGACACTGAAGTTGGCTTGTCAGAGGGTTGGCTTTGGAGATTGGGGTCTAGGGTTTGACATAACAGTCCAGTGTCTACACAGGCTACAGAATGATCTGTGAAAAGACACAATCAAAACCTCTCCCTATCATTATGAGGGGATCAGGCTCCTCCCAATGGTGGGTAGTCGGGTCCCTTCATCAAACCAGAGGCAATTGGGCTGCACTTGTGAGAGGTCTCCACTGTCTCACCGCTGATGGCTCTCCAGGGGGTGAGGCTTGTAAGAAATTTATTTTTATTTCATTTTTTAAAGATTTTAATTATTTATTTAAAAGTCAGAGTAACACAGAAAGAGGAGAGGCAGAGACAGAGAGAGGTCTTCCACCTGGTAGTTCACTCCCCATTTGGCCGCAACAACTGGATCTGTGTTGATCTGAAGCCAGGAGCTTCTTTCAGGTCTCCCACACAGGTGCAGGGGCCCAAGGACTTGGGCCATCTTCTACAGCTTTCCCAGGCCATAGCAGAGAGTTGGATCAGAAGTGGAGTAGCTGGTTCTTGAACCAGCACTGGTTCTTCAGGCCAGGGCATTAACCCACTGTGCCATGGAACTGTCCCCTCTTATAGGAAATTCAAATTGCAAGCAGCAATTTGCCTTCTTTTATAATAGGACAATAAAGGCTTCCCATGATTTCTTTGGACCAAGGGAACAGCCACAAGGATCCTTTCTGTGCACTATGAAGGCTTCTTTGCCAAGACCATTCAAAATGTAACTCTTCTGTACTAAAGATTATCTTTAAGGTGAAAGGGGCAAAGTGAACATGCTCATAGATGGGTGCCATACTTGTGTCTTTTCTGTTTTTTAAGGATAGTATTAAGGTCCTGCATGGGAAGTTAATACACAGTGGCTGCTATTGTTAATTTAACAATTAACGCTCTCATGTGTGATATCAGTGATCACCTGAGGCTTTTGACATGAGCTTCCTAAGCTGTAGAAGCCTTCTGAATCCACAGACTCTGTCAGTATTCAGACAAGGCCATAAGCAAAGTGAAAGTCCTCTCCTCCCCTTTGGAGAAAAGTACATCTTTCTTTGATGACCATTTTTTTTTCCAGTTTTACTTTTTTATTCATTTCTTAGAAAAGGAAATGACAGACTATATACTAAAACCATACCTGAGCAACTGTGAGAGGCCCATGCTGAGGAAGCACTGCCACAGTATACATAACTAATGTTGTTAGTTTTCAAAACATTACCTCCAGAAGTGCAGTTCAAATCCTTCACATTTTTCTTTGCATTTTTTTTTACATTTTTTTTAACTTTTATTTAATGAATATAAATTTCCAAAGTACGACCTATGGATTACAATGGCTTCCCCCACAACCGTCCCTCCACCCACAACCCTCCCCCCTCCCACTCCCTAATCCCCTTCCATTCACATCAAGATTCATTTTCGATTATCTTAATATACAAAGATCAGCTTAGTATACATTAAGTAAAGATTTCAACAGTTTGCTCCCACACAGAAACATAAAGTGAAAAATAATAGATGATTTTTTTTAATGATGATGAAATCAGATCAGACCTATTGTCATGTTTAATGCCAGTGAGAGTCTAGTTGGGAATTCATAATTGCTTTTTTCTTTTTTTTTTTTTTACAGAAGATCAGTTTAGTATGCATTAAGTAAAGATTTCAACAGTTTGCACCCCCATAGAAACACAAAGTGAAATATACTGTTTGAGTACTCGTTATAGCATTAAATCTCAATGTACAGCACATTAAGGACAGAGATCCTACATGAGGAGTAAGTGCACAGTGACTCCTGTTGTTGACTTTACCAATTGACACTCCTGTCTATGGCATCAGTAATCTCCCTATGCTCCAGTCATGAGTTTCCAAGGCTATGGAAGCCCTCTGAGTTTTCCGACTCTTATCTTGTTTAGACAAGGTCATAGTCAAAGTGGAGGTTCTCTCCTCCCTTCAGAGAAAGGTACCTCCTTCTTTGAAGACCTGTTCTTTCCACTGGGATCTCACTCACAGAGATCTTTTTGCCAGAGTGTCTTGGCTTTCCATGCCTGAAATACTCTCATGGGCTTTTCAGCCAGATCCAAATGCCTTTAGGGCTGATTCTGAGGCCAGAGTGCTGTTTAGGACATCCACCATTCTATGAGTCTGCTGAGTATCTTGCTTCCCATGTTGGATCACTCTCCCCTTTATTCTATCAGTTAGTAGTAGCAGGTACTAGACTTGTTTATGTGCTCCCTTTGACTCTCAGTCCTTTCATTATGATCAATTGTGAACTGAAATTGATCACTTGGACTGGTGAGATGGCATTGGTACATGCCACCTTGATGGGATTAAATTGGAGTCCCCTGGTATGTTTCTAACTCTACCATTTGGGGCAAGTCAGCTTGAGCATGTCCCAAATTGTACATCTCTTCCCTCTCTTATTCCTACTCTTATGTTTAACAGGGATCACATTTCAGTTAAATTTCAACACTTAAGAATAACTGTGTATTAATTACAGAATTAAACCAGTCATATTAAGTAGAACAGACAAAAAAAACTACTAAGAGGGATAATGTATTAAGTTGTTCATTAACAGGGCTATGCTGATCAAGTCACCATTTCTCATAGTGTCCATTTCACTTCAACAGTTTTCCTTTTTGGTGTTCAGTCAGTTGTCACCAATCAGGGAGAACATATGGTGTTTGTCCCTTTGGGACTGGCTTATTTCACTCAGCATGATGTGTTCCAGATTCCTCCATTTTGTTGCAAATGACTGGATTTCATTGTTTCTTACTGCGGAATAGTATTCTAAAGAGTACATATCCCATAATTTCTTTATCCAGTCTACCGTTGTTGGGCATTTAGGTTGGTTCCAGGTCTTAGCTATTGTGAATTGAGCTGCAATAAACATTAGGGTTCAGACTGCTTTTTTGTTTGCCAATTTAAATTCCTTTGGGTAAATTCCAAGGAGTGGGATGGCTGGGTCGAACGGTAGGGTTATCTTCAGGTTTCTGAGGAATCTCCAGACTGACTTCCATAGTGGCTTGACCAGTTTGCATTCCCACCAACAGTGGGTTAGTGTCCCTTTTTCCCCACATCCTCGCCAGCATCTGTTGTTGGTAGCTTTCTGCATGTGAGCCATTCTAACCGGGGTGAGGTGAAACCTCATTGTGGTTTTGATTTGCATTTCCCTGATTGCTAATGACCTAGAACATTTTTCATGTGCCTGTTGGCCATTTGGATTTCCTCTTTTGAAAAATGTCTATTGAAGTCCTTGGCCCATCTCTTAAGTGGGTTGTTGGTTTTGTTTTTGTGGAGTTTCTTGATCTCTTTGTAGATTCTGGTTATTAACCCTTAGTCTGTTGCATAGTTTGCAAATATTTTTTCCCATTCTGTCGGTTGTCTCTTCACTCTCCTGACTGTTTCTTTTGCAGTACAGAAACTTCTCAATTTGATGCAATCCCAATAGTTGATTTTGGCTTTGACTGCTTGTGCATGGTACTGGTACAGAAACAGATGGATAGACCAATGGAACAGAATTGAAACACCAGAAATCAACCCAAACATCTATAGCCAACTTATATTTGATCAAGGATCTAAAACCAATTCCTGGAGCAAGGACAGTCTATTCAATAAATGGTGCTGGGAAAACTGGATTTCCACGTGCGGAAGCATGAAGCAAGACCCCTACCTTGCACCTTACACAAAAATCCACTCAACATGGATTAAAGTCCTAAATCTACGACCTGACACCATCAAGGTACTAGAGAACATTGGAGAAACCCTTCAAGATATTGGAACAGGCAAAGAATTTCTGGAAAAGATGACCATTTTTTTCCACTGGGATTTCACCCAGGGAGATTCTCCATGCAGGAACACATTTCCCACATGTGTCCTGGATTTCCACACCTGAAATATTCTTGTGAGCCTTTTGCCAGACCAGAATGCCTTTAGGGCTAATTCTGAGGTCACTGAGTGCTAATTAAAGTGATTGCCACTCTGTGAGTCTGCTGTGAGAACTCCTTCCCGTGTCGGAGCATTCACTCCTCTATAATTGCATTAATTTTATTATATGATCACTATAACCATTAATCCTATCTATATGACCACTTTCAAAAAATCCAATCTAACATGGTAATTTGTAAACTTAATCTAATCTGCATAATCACATTAAAGCTTAAGACCCCACTTTCACCATCTAGCGCAAAGGGATTTGAGATCCATGGTGAAGCAAATTTGGTTGTAAAGTTACAATTTAAGCTCTCATTTTGCTCTTCCATTATGTAACATTGTTAGCCCCTCCTTTCATAAGATCTGGAAATCATACTGTATATCCTGGAGAATCCCTCAGCACAGAGTCAGTTTCCCAACTTAAAGAGAATAGAGAAATGAGGAAATAGCAGTTTCAGCCATTAAATAACAACTTACGAAAATATTTACTAGAAGGTCCAATGTATTTTATAAATTTTAAGAATACATGTTTGTTGCTTAACTAGCAAATTTAAGCACACACATATGAAGCATTTTTAGTTTCATCTTACCAATAGATTTATTTTAATTTAATTTAATTTTTTTGACAGGCAGAGTGGACAGTGAGAGAGAGAGACAGAGAGAAAGGTCTTCCTTTGCCGTTGGTTCACCCTCCAATGGCCGCTGCGGCCGGCGCACTGCGGCCAGCACACCGCGCTGATCCGATGGCAGGAGCCAGGAGCCAGGTGCTTTTCCTGGTCTCCCATGGGGTGCAGGGCCCAAGCACCTGGGCCATCCTCCACTGCACTCCCTGGCCTCAGCAGAGAGCTGGCCTGGAAGAGGGGCAACCGGGACAGAATCCGGTGCCCTGAACCGGACTAGAACCCGGTGTGCCGGCGCCGCTAGGCGGAGGATTAGCCTAGTGAGCCGCGGCGCCGGCCCGAGCTTATTTACTTCTAAGTGTTATTAAACTATTTTACATTTAGCACTTAACCTAAATGACTTAAGATTCTGATATTATATCTCTATCTGAACTTACTCAAAGTTAAAATTGTATTTATCTATAATTAACATTGATTACTCATTGGTGTTTTCACTTAGCACTGATCAATAACCTGTTGCTATAGCATCAGAAACCTGCTAAAATATAGATTGCAAAGTAAATTCAGTGAGTTACAAAGCAATATTTTTGAAGCCAGCAATTCTGGATTAAAAGAGAAAAATTTCTTGGTATTCAGTTACAATGTGGGGACATCCTGTGATGGTAATTATAGGGTTAAATTGAAAAGTCTTTCTCATTTGTGTCTGAATTTAATTGCAGCAGGTTGGCATAGTAGCCTACAGAGCCATGGGAGCCCAGGTTGGGCTTGCTGGAGTGGGCACTGCCCTCATCCCTCATGGTGGCCTGGGGCCGGTGCACATGACTGAGCTGCCAGAATGTAGGTTACCATGGTGCCTGTGGATGCCACAGTAGTCATGAGTGAGGTTCCCTCCCCCTTCAGAGTTTGCCCACTGGTAGGAAGCCAATACAAGTCTGGGACAGGTCTGTGAGAGCACCCTCTACATCACAAGTGCACCCAAGCCCTGTTTTCCCCCATCCCCACCCATGGTCTGGGCAGGGGATGCAGGGTTGAATGAGTGCAGGAGGAAAAGCTGAGCTTAAAGATGTGGGTGGCTATTTTTCACCATGTTGCTGAGTCACTTTCCCACATGAGAAGCTGGGGGGCAGACTTCTGTGAACATGCCTGCTTTTAATCACAGGCATGTATATTATAAAGGGCAGGTAAAAGGGGTGTAACCAACTCTGTGGAACACTAACCATTGGACAGAATGGACACTGGTGCCAATATGCCTATCGAATCAGCTTGAAGGTCAATTGGCTTCCCAGATGGCTTAATGGGCCTGGGCCACACCCAGTAGTTTACCTGATTGGCAGAAGGCAGGGGTGGGGAGAAATGTGCCTGGGCTCAGCTAACTGCTGAGATTGCCCACAGTCCACAGAACCTTGTCATGTGGCAGCTTCATCTAACTGGAAGGCAAGGCAGAAAGAGGTATGTGCCATCCACCTCCCATGGAGGGTCACAGAAGTAGCAGCATTGTTCCCATCAGGCCCCACGATTCACCCAGCAGACTGAGGAGGAGAGGGACAAGGTGGCCCTTAAGGATCATCTAGTATGGGCAGGAACACAGAGAGCACAAGGCTAGGCAAGGTTCCTTGGTGTCCATGTGGGATACTGGCTTTGACATCAGGTTGTCCTTTCCAGGCAGAATACATTATTGTTGCTGGGAACTGAGAGAGGCTTATCATGAGAATGGATGGGCTGCCCATGGTTGGGTGGGCTGTTTACTCACAGTAACAATCCACAGGGACTGATTGATGTGCAGGTCTGACCCAGGAATTTGTTACTGTTGGGATCATGCACCTTGGTGCCATCAAGAGTGGCATTGCCACACCCTAAGAAGGCATCCACTTGTCCATCTGTCTCTTCTGTTCACTGACTGCATGCAACACCTGTTTCCCCATCTTACTCCTGTCAGGCCCAGAGCAGGTGATGGTTATCCTAGTCACACTGACTCCTCCTTTTCCTGTGTGTGGTCAGCCCATAAATCCTGAGCCCAAGCTCACTGCCTTGTTCATAACACTTACTTCATCCTTGTTTCAAGTTGTTTTGCTAAGATACATTCAGAAAATTTCCCAAACCACTGTCATATCTGGTGCTCTATGGCCTCCTTCCCAGTTGCTGCCTTTTCCTCCTGTCTAGGTCAAACTGTGAGAACAGACTAAAGTTCTTGTTACTGCTTACCAGGGTCTAATTCTCCATTATGGATCTAGGGCTGGTCACAGTTGATTGCAAAGTTCAGACTGAATGAGCATTTGGTAGCTTCTTAGGTCCTGAGCTCACATCCCTGGCTGATACATAAGACCTTTTTCAAGAGGTCTTTAAACTGGTCCTGAGAATTAGTGACCTGCTGGGCACTTGTAACACTAAACCTGTGGTCACTCTCTGTGGAACGCTGCTGACCAAAGCAGACAACACCAGGAAAGTTGCAGGGACCTCAGACTGCACCCTCCCCAAATGCAGAAACAAAGCCCTCAGTTCTGAGTGTACAAGTGCCTGCCCCATATCTACTACTGCCCCTGTCAGTACTGAGCTGATTTTTGGGTTATGTGATTCTGGCTGATACTGACCAGGGTCAATATTGTACTTGCATCCAGGGACAAGGTCCCAACTCTGTGAATCAGTGCTTTCTCAAGGGAGATGTTTCTGAAAACGGCTCAATCCATGAGATGAGATGTGGGATGTATCACTACAGTATCCACAGTTTGGATCATATTCTCTTCCTCAGGCTTTATTGCAGCCCTCCTGGTAAGTCTATAACCAGGAGGGGAATCTGGATGATTAGTGAGGGACATTAAGAATAGGGTGTCTTATAGAATGTATATAAATGCATTCTATAAGAATTCTAGTAAATATTACAGTGTGAAAGATTAGATGTACACTGTTGATTGCTATGATTTCTTGAAAATACATAAATACAATCTCTGCCATCCTTCTCTCACATGAAAAATGCTAACAAAAGACAGATATATTTTTTTCATAATCAGACAAAAATTTTAAGTGTTAAAACTATCACACTTTTTGAATTATATTTATTTGATTGAAGGTTCTTTTTCTACTGCAGTAGAAAGGTAGGAAATGTACTTTATTTTTTTCAATTGTCACACCATATATAATATACTAGGTTGTTTATTAGTCAAAGTTCCTTGTACATATTATTATTCTGTACTTTGTTTTAGGAAACAAATATATACATCTAAATATTATCCACAATTTTAAACAACAAGGAAGACAAAAATTCTTGGGAAAATAATACTTTAGATATTTATCCTACAAAAGTGTTTTAATTCACAGCAAAGACATATAAACAAATTGATCACCACCTCATTGTTTTTTAATAGACAAGAATGATAGATCTTGTTCTATAAAAGTGCTTGAGAATAGTGTACTATGGGTCCATGTATAGATATCATTTTATAACTCAAGATTTTACTTAAACTCGCGAAATATGACTATTTACTAACACTTGAGGTACTTAACCTTTTAACTGATTTTAGAAATGTATTTCTTGAGGAGGGAAGAGAGACACAGAAAAAGAGAGAAAGTTTCCATGTGTTGGTTCACTCCATTGGCCAGTCACAATGAGTGAATGCACAGCACTCATAATGTCTGAAACAGCATTGCTGTGTAAACAGTGTCTACCAGGTCGCCGATTTTTTTTGTTTTATACCATTGATGGGGTAAATTTTTCATAATTTTACTCAGGAAAATTAGTTTATCCATTAGAAAGTAATGACAAAATGATATCAGAAACATTAAGTAAAACATATAGGGGTGGCATAGCATAACAATATATTTGGCCCAAGCAAAATGCAAACTATTATTCAATAATTAATAGTTTGCTTAGTCAAGATTATCCAATTATCATGAAATATTTGTGCATCCAACCTTATCAATGAGCCATAGCTACACTCTGGTGTAATATATGACCTACACAAATCTAGCAAGTGCAGGTGGTTATTCTTAACATGGTTATGTGTGGAGTCACTAAGCCTTCAGAAACTCAGAAGTAAGTACTATTTAAGCTTTCTATTAAAGTCAGGCCAGCATATCAAAAGGGCATCTAAAAAGCAGTCTATAGGAGTGGAATTGATACT
The DNA here is from genome assembly GCF_964237555.1 of Oryctolagus cuniculus. Lineage (NCBI taxonomy): Eukaryota > Metazoa > Chordata > Mammalia > Lagomorpha > Leporidae > Oryctolagus > Oryctolagus cuniculus. Next base: position 26,519,606 of record NC_091452.1, read on the forward strand.
TTGAGGTTGATGATTTTGAACAGCCTGTGTCTCATGTGTTGAGACCCAGTGTTTTTTGTTTTGTTTTGTTTTTCTTCATATGATTTGTTAAACACCTAGTGTAGGGTTAGTCTTATGAATATAAATTAAATGAAAATAAATCTTTGCTAAAAATAAGAATGTGAATTGGAGAGGGAGTAGGAAGAAGTGTGGGAATATGGGCAGTGGTGAGGATAGGTTGTGAAGAATCACTATGTTCCTAAGTTTGTATATATGAAATGCATAAAATTTGTATTCTTTAAGCAAAATTAAAAATAAAAAAATAGAAAAAAAAAGATATGCAAAGAATTTATTAAGAAAAAAACAAATACCACTTTAGTAATATTAGGAATGTGTGCCCTACTGAAATTACCATAAAAATAATGAAAATGCAGTTCTGAAAGACAAGATACTTATATTATGTTTACTAATGAGATTAATATCCATAATATAAAGAACTGCTAATACTGCAAGAAAAAGATAGCCATAGAAGAATGGACAAAAGACATGAATAAACATTTTATAGACTAAGAAACTAGAATAATCATCAACCATAGAAAAGCATTCTGAGGACCTCCATTGTGGTGTGGGTAATGATGCCACTTAGAAATCCAGCATTCCATATGGATGCCAGTTTATGTCTCAGCTGCCCTACTTTTTTTTAAACTTTTATTTAATAAATATAAATCTCCAGAGTACAGATTTTGGATTATAGTGGCTTTTCCCCCCTATAACCTCCCTCCCACCTGCAACCCTCCCATCTCCCGCTCCCTCTCCCCTTCCATTCATATTGATTCATTTTCAATTATCTTTATATATGGAAGATCAGTTTAGTATATATTAAGTAAAGATTTCAACAGTTTGCACCTACACAGAAACACAAAGTGTAAACTACTGTTTGAGTACTAGTTATAGCATTAATTCATATTGTACAAAACATTAAGGACAGAGATCCTACATGGGGAGTAAGTGCACAGTGACTTGATTTAACAATTGACACTATTGTTTATGGCTTCAGTAATCTCCCTAGGCTCTTGTCATGAGTTGCCAAGGCTATGGAAGCCTCTTGAGTTCGCCAACTTCGATCTTATTTAGACAAGAACACAGTCAAAATGGAAGTTCTCTCCTCCCTTCAGAGAAAGGAACCTCCTTCTTTGATGGTCCATTCTTTCTGCTGGGATCTCACTCACAGAGATCTTTCATTTAGGTTTTTTTTTTTTTTTTTTTTTTTTTTTTTGCTAGAGTGTCTTGGCTTTCCATGCCTGAAATACTCTCATGGACTCTTTAGCCAGATCTGAATGCCTTAAGGGCTGATTCTGAGCCAGAGTGCTGTTTAGGACATCTGCCATTCTATGAGTCTACTGTGTATCCCACTTCCCATGTTGGATTGTTCTCTCCCTTTTTTATTCTATCAGTTAGTATTTGCAGACACTAGTCTTGTTTAAGTGATCCCTTTGACTCTTAGTCCTTTCATTATGATCAATTGTGAACAGAAATGGATCACTTGGACTAGTGAGATGGCATTGGTACATGCCACCTTGATGGGATTGAATTGGAATCCCCTGGCATGTTTTTAACTCTACCATTTGGGGCAAGTCCAATTGAACATGTCCCAAATTGTACATCTCTTCCCTCTCTTATTCCCACTCTTATATTTAACAGGGATCACTTTTTAGTTAAGTTTCAATACTTAAGAATAATTGTGTATTAATTAGAGTTCAACCAATAGTAGTAAGTAGAACAAAAAAACCTACTAAAAGGGATAAAGTATTAACTTGTTCATCAACAGGCAGAGCAAGGGCTGATCAAGTCGCCATTTCTCATAGTGTCCATTTCACTTCAACAGATTTCCTTTCTGGTGCTTGGTTAGTTGTCACCAATCAGGGAGAACATATGATATTTCTCCCATTGGGACTGGCAAATAAAATAAATCTTTAAAAAAGATTAAGAGGAGAAAAATAATAAAGTAATCAGAAGGAAAGGTCAGAGAATGGGCAGGAAAGAGGAAGTGTGGAAAATATCTTTATTTTTTTAAAACTACATATATGAAATAAATTATTTGTTCAACTTATATAAATAAAAAATTAAAAATAAATGATATGTAGTATGTACACTCTGCAGAAAGAATAAAAACCAGTAACCAATAGTCTTATTTTCTGCTTACACTTGATGCTTATGATATGCACTGGTGAAAGTAATGAAATCAAAGAAAAATAAAATGCCATTTGTATCACTGTATAAATTATGATTACTTTGTACAGAACTGAGTAGCTTAGTAGTAGTAATTACTAAGTGCTGAGTAAATTCAATGGAATTGATGAAAATTCTTTTCTTTTTTGTTTATTATGTTCAGTTTTTCAGTTTTAACAGATTCAATATATTACATATTACAGGAATTAAATCAAGAAAAATGTCACTTTACAGAAAAATCCTAATGGGAAGGTTCTCTCACTTGAATGAAATTGTTAAATTTTCAATGCTAGTAATAGATTTCGAGTTTGCCAAAACTCCTAAATTTAAAAAAATGTGATTCTCAAACCATGACACAGAATATTGGTGTTTGATTGTTCAGAGATGCTGTGTATGAGAAAGATTAAAAAAAAATTTAGAAGCTTTTTAAGTAGCTGTTAATCTTACAAGGAAAAAGCCAATCAAGATGTATGGTAGACTCTTGATGCTAGGAACAAGATATACTAAGAAACTGAAATTATATAAAAATGATAGCCTTGAATTCAAAGGTAAAAGAAAAAGAGATATAAATATAATGATAAATATAATGCTGTATGTTTTCTAGAAAATGGGTGAGTTCAAGGAAAATATAATATATAATGAGTAACTTTCCATTAATATTACATGTAAAAAATCACATAAAATTTGCAGGAACTGGGGCCTCATACTAGAGTATAAATTATAAGTGATTATTATTAGAAGAACTGTTATTGGCTTGCACCATGGCTCACTGGGCTAATCCTCTGCCTGTGGCACCGGCACTCCAGGTTCTATACCTGGTTGGGGTGCCAGTTCTGTCCCGGTTGCTCCTCTTCCATTCTGGCTCCCTGCTGTGGCCCAGGAGTGCAGTGGAGGATGGTCCAAGTCTTGGGCCCCTGCACCCACATGGGAGACCAGGAGGAAGCACCTGGCTCCTGGCTTCAGATCGCTGCAATGTGTGCCAGCCATGGCGGCCATTTGCGGGGTAAACCAATGGAAGAAAGACCTTTAGAAAAAAAAATTAGAAAAAGAACTGTTATTTTGTAGTAGAGAATATAAAGTGATAAGGAAATATAATCTGCTAAAGTACATTTCACATGGGAAATAAGGATAAATGAATGAAAATAAAACAAACATCTTGGAAATTATCATGCATATCTCAAAGGAAAGATATTTCTATTACAGATACTATTAGGAAGTTCAAATATTTCTAGTCCTCTGAAATACCGGAAAATTCCCTTCTAAATTGAGTATGGTTGGTCAAGAAGGCTTTGAGAATATGGAAACATGAAATAGATGCAAAAGAATTTAGATAATTTCTATCTTGTTGATGTCACAAAAAAAGCCAGCAAAGATGGCGTAAATATAGTAGTAGATCTGGCTTGTAATAGGATGTTGATGATATAAAGAGGTCATAATAATCAATGAAAAGAAAAGAATAACTAAGACAATGCACATTTTAGAAATGCACATGTTTTTATATAACCTATATTCTTGTTACTAGAAGTACCAGTGATCAATAATGCAGCAGCAATAATACATCATGACAACATATACAAGAGAATTGGGTGAGCCAACCTCTATTAAATGTGCCCTTTACTTGAAAAACTGAAAAAAAAAAAGGAATGAGAATTGATGAAAACATTATACAATTTATATTTTTAAAAAACCTTAAATGAGAGATATTGACGGCCAGCACTGTGGCTCACTAGGCTAACCCTCCGCCTTGCGGCGCTGGCACACCGGGTTCTAGTCCCGGTCAGGGCGCCAGATTCTTTCCCGGTTGCCCCTCTTCCAGGCCAGCCCTCTGCTGTGGCCCAGGAGTGCAGTAGAGGATGGCCCAAGTGCTTGGGCCCTACACCCCATGGGAGACCAGGAGAAGCACCTGGCTCCTGCCATCAGATCAGCGCAGTGTGCCGGCCGCAGCGCGCTGGCCGCAGCGGTCATTGGAGGGTGAACCAACGGCAAAAGGAAGACCTTTCTATCTCTCTCTCTCACTGTCTACTCTGCCTGTCAAAAAAATAAAAAGAAAGATATTGACACTTAGAGCTACACTGTAAATATATCAACAAACAATGGCTTATTACATTCCCATAAACCATCAAAAAATTAAAAATATATCACCTGGAAAGTCAGAATAATAATATGGGCTTGAAGTGCTGTTGATGAAACATAAAAATAAAAGAGGCCAAGAAAATTAACAAAGTTTTGAGTATGTTGATGACCTTTCAATGTTAAAAGCCAAGGAACACATTGATAGGTTTAGTCCTTTTTTCTTTTTTTTTTTTTTTTTTTGACAGGCAGATTGGACAGTGAGAGAGAGAGCGAGACAGACAGAAAGGTCTTCCTTTGCCATTGGTTCACCCTCCAATGGCCACCGCCCCCAGCACACTGCGGCCGGCGCACGGCGCTGATCCAATGGCAGGAGCCAGGTACTTACCCTGGTCTCCCATGGGGTGCAGGGCCCAAGGACTTGGGCCATCCTCCACTGCACTCCCTGGCCACAGCAGAGAGCTGGCCTGGAAGAGGGGCAACTGGGACAGAATCCAGCGCCCCGACCGGGACTAGAACCTGGTGTGTCGGCGCCACAAGGTGATTAGCCTAGTGAGCCGCAGCGCTGGCCAGGTTTAGTCCTAAGATAGGCTTTCATTGGGTTACTTATCATATACAAAGCTGAAAAGAATAAATTCAAAGACAAAATATGCAAAAGAGGTACTTGATGATAACAATAAAATGCGACAAGCACATATAAGGGATTTTTGTAAATAATAGTCCATTACGTATAAATTAAACATAGAAAATAAGAAAAAATAATGTATACAAATAAAACCAAATTAAGCCAATAACCAGGAAAGCATAAAAGCAAAGACGTTTATAACTAGAGCTACACATTCAAAATTTGTGTAACTGACTTATCATCAGAACAATATAGTTCAGAGTCCCATAATAATGCAATTCATTGTCATTACAGGATTGTAAATGAAACATCATATTGTAGCTCGCACTCTGCTTGTCTTCACCTCTCTATCAATCTCTTAAAGTAAATAAACAATCAATTAAATTTTAGAATTAAAAACCAGGTCAATATATTTGCCCTTACATAATCGTCAAGTTATCATAACATGTACCAATATCTAGATTCATAGAAGAAAATATGAATCATCAAAAAACTGAATAATTGGCCAGTGCCATGGCTCAATAGGCTAATCCTCCACCTGTGGCACCAGCACACCAGGTTCTAGTCCTGGTCAGGGCGCCGGATTCTGTCCCAGTTGCCCCTCTTCCACTCCAGCTCTCTGCTGTGGCCTAGGAATGCAGTGGAGGATGGCCCAAGTCCTTTGTCCCTGCACCCGCATGAGAGACCAGGAGAAAGCACCTGGCTCCTGGCTTCGGATCAGTGCGGTGCACTGGCCACAGCACACCAGCTGCAGCGGCCATTGTGGGGTGAGACAACGGAAAAGGAAGACCTTTCTCTCTGTCTCTCTCTCTCACTGTCCACTCTGCCTGTAAAAAAAAATGAATAATCATTGATTCAGAGTAATATAAAATTTAGAAATACATGCAATGGTTTTACATACATTATTTTTATAAATATATGTGCATGTATGTATTACCTTGAGGAGAGAGAATTATAACCCTCGTTAAGATGACTCTGAGAAACTGTGTACCTGAAAGTTTCCAGGACACCTATAGAATGTTGGCAGTGATGATCTCACAATGATAATTTAAATCATCATGGCCACAGGTTCACATGGCTGAGATTGGCCTATAGTTAAGCTTATGATTTTAAAATCAGCTCAAAGTATGTCATTGTAAAAAAAAAATCAAATCCATAAGAAAAGCAAGTGACATTAATTCAAAGATCAAACAAAAATTAACCTAAATTTCCAAAGTAAAAGTTAATTTCAAATTCCATGACATTAAAGTACATAAAGTCTAAGAACTATCCCGAGAATGTGTTTTGATACTATGAACATAAAATTTGCTTGGACATATCTGGAATTTACACAGATGATATCTTTTTTATTTTTTTATTTAATAAATGTGAATTTACAAGCTGCAACTTTTGCATTGTTGTGGCTTCCCTCCCCCCAACCTCCCTCCCACCCACAGCCATCCCATTTCCCACTCCCTCTCCCATCCCACCCTTCATCAAATTTCATTTTCAATTATCTTTATATACAGACTTACTTAGTATATACTAAGACTTGCTTAGTATATACTAAGCAAAGATTTCAACAGACTGCAACCACACAACCACACAAGATATAGAGTACTGTTTGACTAGTAGTGTTATCGTTAACTCTCATAGTAAAACACCTTAAGGACAGAGATCCTAGGTGGGGAGCATGTGCACAGTGACTCCTGTTGTTGATTTAACAATTGACACTCTTATTTATGATGTCAGTAATCACCCAAGTTTCTTGCCATGAGCTGTCGAGGCTATGGAAGCCCCTTGAGTTCACCAACTCTGAACTTATTTAGTCAAGGCTGTATCAACAGTGGAGGTTCCTCCCTCCCTTCAGAGAAAGGTGCCTCCTTCTTTGATGGCCCGTTCTTTCTGCTGTGATCTTGTTCACCAAGATCTTTCATTCAGGTTGTTTTTGCCACATTGTCTTGGCTTTCCATGCTTGTGAGACTCTCATGGGCCTTTTAGCCAGATCCGAATGCCCCAAGGGTTGATTCTGAGGCCAGTGTGCTGTTTAGGGTGTTTGCTATTCTATGAGTCTGCTGTGTGTCCTGCTTTCCCCGCAGGATCATTCTCTCCTTTTTAATTCTATCCTTCATTATTTGCAGACACTAGTCTTATTTGTGAAATCTCTTTGACACTTACCCTATCTTTTTGATCAATTATGTACTTAAACTTATCACTTTAACAAGTGAGATGGCATTGGTACATGCCTCCTTGATAAGATTGAATTGGAATCCCCTGGCACATTTCTAGCTCTACCATTGGAGGTAAGTCCAAGTGAGCATGTGCCAACCTGTATATCTCCTCCCTCTCTTATTCCCACTCTTATATTTAACAGAGATCACTTTTCTGTTAATTTGAAATGCCTAAGAATAATTTACAATAGTCAGGCAAGAGAAGGTAGCCTGAAGTTTCCTGTACTAGAATTGGCATGAATTAGATTATTGACTATGTACTCAGGTGGTAGTAGTAAACTCAAATATAACATGAAAAACAGAGAAATGTGTATATTTCCATATGCATTGTGTTTTGACTGGTCTACTAATGGGAAATTTAATAGAAGCAGAAAAAGGGTCACAAGCATATATAATGGACATAGATAAAAGTCATAAAATTACATTTAAAAATACAAAAAAAAAAATTGCAGGTGCTTAAATCCAGAAAATCTAATCAAGTTTAAATAAATAATCTTGAAGCTAAGGTAAGATTGCCTCAGTTTAAAGTCAATGACTTTCACTTTAAAGTTAATGACAAATTTTGAATATCTGAAAATTAAGCAATCTTTGAAGCAAATATGTGTCCTCAAAAGTATAAAGAGGGGCCGGCGCCGTGGCTCAATAGGCTAATCCTCCACCTTGCGGCGCTGGCACACCGGGTTCTAGTCCCGGTCGGGGTGCCGGATTCTGTCCCAGTTGCCCCTCTTCCAGGCCAGCTCTCTGCTGTGGCCAGGGAGTGCAGTGGAGGATGGCCCAGGTGCTTGGGCCCTGCACCCCATGGGAGACCAGGAAAAGCACCTGGATCCTGGCTCCTGCCATCGGATCAGCGCGGTGCGCCAGCTGCAGCGGCGGCCATTGGAGGGTGAACCAACGGCAAAGGAAGACCTTTCTCTCTCTGTCTCTCTCTCACTGTCCACTCTGCCTGTCAAAAAAAAAAAAGTGTAAAGAGGGGCTGGCACTGTGGCATAGCCAGTAAAGCTGCTGCCTGCAGCGCCAGCATCCCATATAGGTGCTGGTTTGAGTCCTGGCTGCTCCACTTCCAATCCAGCTCTCCACTATGGCCTGAGAAAGCAGTAGAAGATGGTGCAAGTCCTTGGACCCCTGCACCCACATGGGAGACATGGAAGAATTTCCTGGCTCCTGGCTTTGGATCAGTGCAACTCCGGATGTTGTGGCCATCTGGGAAGTAAACCAGCAGATGGAAGAACTTGAACATCTCCAAATCTCCTTTGTTGTTAAACAATTTTCCAAAGAAACAATCATGGAAGGCATTAAACAACTGAAAGAAATGTGGGCAATTTCCTAACTTCAAGATGAGTATGCTGACTAGGAAAACAAGTGTTTTTAGGACTATATACCCATTTTGATATTGGATAGAAGTGAATACTTTTGTAGCAAGAGCATAAGTGACAAAGTATACATGAATTTTTTGGTAAAGGAAAATAGAGTTGGCAGATCTCAAATCATATTTTAAGTACATTAACAGAATATATTTAAAATATAACACAAATAAAAACTTGTAAAATAATTTCCAAAATCAAAGGTCAATATAGACATCGAAGAGTCCACAGTCATAACATAATATATGACTTGCAAAGGAGAAAGATGACACTGATGCTAGAGAAATGTTGATCTTGAACATTGTAATATGAGTGGCAGAATTTAGAGAAAGTTGATGACACTAGAAAGATAAAGTACACCAACTTGGCCACAGGTAACTTGTCCTAAAGTTGGCATAAGCCATTGTGTTAATAAATATAAAAATGATGGTGATTGTAATAAATTCAAAAATAAAAAAAAGTCATAATAATGTGTTGATTTATAATATACAACATATTATGATTCCTGGATATAGAAATGAACAGTATTGTAGTTACAAAAATTTAATCTAAGCCTATTTAGAGAACATAGAAAAATAGCTACAAATTTACATTTTAAAAAATACAGAAAATTTTTAAGACCCTGAATCAGGAAAGCATCATACAAATCTAAAATAATACTCCTGAATCTAGAAGCGTCTGAATTTACTGTTTAGAAAATTCCAAAAGTTAGTGGTTAAGCCTTCAAAGAGGGGCTGGCACCATGGTGCTCTAGGTTGATCCTCTGCTTGTGGCACCGGCATCCCATATGGTCACCAGTTCTAGCCCTGGTTGCTCCTCTTCCAGTCCAGCTCTCTGCTGTGGCCTGAGATAGCAATGGAAGATGGCCCAAGTGCTTGGGCCCCTGCATCCGCATGGGAGACCAGGAAGAAGCACCTGGCTCCTGGCTTTGGATCAGCACAGCTCTGGCCATTACAGCCATTTGGAGAGTGAACCAACAAAAGGAAGACCTTTGTCTCTGTCTCTCTGTCCCACTGTCTGTAACTCTACCTGTCAAATAAGTAAATAAAATCTTTAGAAAAAATTCGCCAGCACCACGGCTCAACAGGCTAATCCTCCGCCTTGCGGCGCCGGCACACCGGGTTCTAGTCCCAGACAGGGTGCCAGATTCTGTCCCAGTTGCCCCTCTTCCAGGCCAGCTCTCTGCTGTGGCCCAGGAGTGCAGTGGAGGATGGCCCAAGTCCTTGGGCCCTGCACCCCATGGGAGACCAGGAGAAGTACCTGGCTCCTGCCATCGGATCAGCGTGGTGCGCTGGCCTCAGTGCACCAGCCACAGTGGCCATTGGAGGGTGAACCAACAGCAAAAAGGAAGACCTTTCTCTCTGTCTTGCTCTCTCTCTCACTGTCCACTCTGCCTGTCAAAAAAAATTTTTTTAAATCTTTAGCAAAAATTCAAAGAAAAAAATAAGAAATTAGAAATATAACATGAAAGGCTGACGCCGCAGCTCACTAGGCTAATCTCTGCCTGCAGCACCAGCACATTGGGTTCTAGTCCTGGTTGGGGTGCCAGATTCTGTCCCGGTTGCCCCTCTTCCAGGCCAGCTCTCTGCTGTGGCCAGGGAGTGCAGTGGAGGATGGCCCAAGTGCTTGGGCTCTGCACCCGCATGGGAGACCAGGAGAAGCATCTGGCTCCTGCCTTCGGATCAGCGCAGTGCACTGGCCACGGCAGCCATTGGAGGGTGAACAACGGCAAAGGGAGACCTTTCTCTCTGTCTCTCTCTCTCACTGTCCACTCTGCCTATCAAAAAAAAAAAAAAAGAAATATAACATGAGACTGCTCCAGAACTGTTCTGAGAAACAACGTACATGGAAGTTGATAGTGTATCTTATGGAAATTGAGCAATTTCATGATATCACAATGAAAATGATAGAATAATGTGTTTGCAGGGCTAGGATAAATATGTAATACATACATAATATGTAACAAACAATAAATAATATATAGCATGTAAATGTGGTATATATATAATCTGGCAGCCTACATTATGACAGTAGGACCTAGTGACTTCTGAAAAGTATGAGTGGGAAGATAATATGCATGGCTCCCATAAGAAATATATCATTGATAACCTCATATTCAATCATAGATGAAAATCAGCCCAAGTCTCCTCTGCCTGAATTGGTATGAAACAGATTATTTATCGTATACATGGACATTAACTCAAACACAAACTATAAATGATTCAGGTATATTTAATATTATATTTTATTGCTATACAAAACAATGCCTACAGATATGTCAACAAATTCAAAGCAGATAAGGGGAATTTTTTTAAAAAATCCATAAAATCTTATTTACAAAGTACAGAAAACTGTAGGAACATAAATTAAGATACATTTTGGCAACTTGATGAAGTAATTTAAATATATCAGTTTCTCAATTTAATGTATTGAAAAATTCAATACCAATTTCAATTTGATGTCTCTACAAATCAAAAAATGAAATAAAAAGAACATGTATCATTAAAAATATGAATGAATTAAAAATATGAAACCAGTATCCAACTTTCAGAAAATATGCAATTAAAACTTCATTAGTTGATTTACAGATTTTATTGACATGATTAACAAGAATGAAATTGTCAACAAACCTAACATGTTTTGCAAAAGCTTAATTTGTATTTTACAGGGACATTTATTTACAGTGGATTGCAACAAAATAGGCTAATTAGAAATAAAAACTGCATGCACATAGCAATATAAAATGATCGTGATGTTTCTGTGACTACCACTGGGTAAAAACGGTAACAGCAATAACACTGTGAAACAATTATATGGGAAATGGTTAAAATTATTGATTAAATTGACACATACAAAGAATATAAGCAAAATCACCCTTTCATATAGAAACTGTCATCACTCCTGGTAATTATTAGACTTAAAGACACTTTTATAGAGAATTGCATGTTGGGGGATTTTAAAAAAGTTAGCTACATCAAAATTCCTCAAAACTAAACAAAGATCACCTGAAAAATAGCATGAAAACAGATTCTAAGTGCATATGAAAGTTTATGGACAGAAAATTTAAACCAATAAAAAAGGAAAGAGGAGGAAGGGGGGGAGCATGGGGAGATGGTGGGAAGGGTGAGAAGTATTGCTATGTTTCTAAATCTGTAATACGAAATCCATGAAATTTGTTTACTATTTTAAAAAAGAAGTCCATAGAAAAAGATAAAATGATGAAATAGACCAGGCTTACGTTGTGGCATAGTGGACTAACCTGTCATTTATATTGCCAATAGCCCATTTCAGAGTGCAAGCTCTAGTTCTGTCTGACGTGTTTCCAATCAAGCTCCTTGCTAATGGGGGACAAAAGAAGGTGACCCAAATACTTGGACCACTAACAACCACACAGAAGGCCCAGATGGATTTCCAGGCTCCTGGAATTGGTCTGGCTCAGTCATTGCATCCAGTTGTGTGCTGAACCACTTAATGAAATCTCTCTCTCTCTCTCTCTCTCTCTCTCTCCCTTTCTCTCTCTCTCTCTCTCTGTGTGTGTGTGTGTACCCCTTTATGTCACTGCATTTCAAATAATTTTGGAAAAAAAAGATGGGCCTTGTGCTAGAGATGGCATAAAATGAGTTAATGTTGATATACATAGGTAAAAATTCAAAGACAAATTGAAAATTAAAAAATCATTCACATATAAACTTATATATAATATTACAATTTTTTGAATAGAAATTTGTAACTGCATAGAATTTATCCTACTTTCAAGCCAAGGATGTGTTTTGCAAAATAGTTCTAAAAAGAGTTCTAAAATAATTCTTAAAGTTCTAAAATGAAATTTGTCAATTTAATTTACAAATAAATACATATAAATGGTAAGAACATAAATCCAAAATAATTCATCCTACTTAATTTTAAAGCAAAGATGTAATAGTATCAATATAAACTACTGAAAATTTTAAAACAAATTTACAGTTTTGTTCCTCTTCAAATATACATCTTCCACAGGATGAAAGAGTTCATTAACCAAGGTCTTGAGAAAATGTGTATGTGAATGTTATTGTAGGGCTAAGGGATAGATAGGGCATCCCAGTGGCAGGCTTCCTCTTTCTTCCATGGGTGGTGAACACCCCTTCTTTCTCCTGATTTCAAATCCCTAGCCTGTTTGCATGCATATCTTAATGTGTCCAATTAGATTTTGTACTGTGTTCAGGAAGCACTCATGGATACCTTAACTACTACCACAACCCTCTTCAGTATCTGTGGTCTCAGACCAATCCTCTCAAGCCACAAAGTCCATGCTCATAACATCATCCTAAAGTAATGAATCAAAAGGAAACTTGGCTGGCACCACGGCTCACTAGGCTAATCCTCTGCCTTGCAGTGCCGGCACACCAGGTTCTAGTCCCAGTTGGGGTGCTGGATTCTGTCCCGGTTGCCCCTCTTCCAGGCCAGCTCTCTGCTGTGGCCAGGGAGTGCAATGGAGAATGGCCCATGTCCTTGGGCCCTGCACCCCATGGGAGACCAGGAGAAGCACCTGGCTCCTGCCTTCGGATCAGCGCGGTGCGCTGGCCGCAGCGCGCCGGCCGCGGCGGCCATTGGAGGGTGAACCAACAGCAAAAAGGAAGACCTTTCTCTCTGTCTCTCTCTCTCTCACTGTCCACTCTGCCTGTCAAAAAAATAAAAGGAAATTTAAAACCCCACTTAATATCCAGGGCTCCACTTTCTCAACAAATACCCAGCTTTGGGGCCTCTCTCTGTACTGTTTGTCTCCAGTGAGTCAGAGCTTTGTTCCTCTTTGTCTCTCACTCAGAAATATTTGACATTGAACCTTTAACTCTTTCTTTATACTTTCTTTTATACTGAAAGAAATCAAAAACCATGTAATTCTTTCCTGACACAACATTTTGTCGCTGAAACCAAGGAAACTTTCTTCCTGTCCCCCATCTGGAGTCAGTCTCAGATCCATGCTCTTAGCCATAAATGGCACTGAGAGAACAAAGGACCACTGATAGGTTTCCTCCAATCTCTTGGGGTCAGGACCTCCCCTCCACAAGGCTATCTGTGATAGAATGCTTATCAGTGAGGTGGGGGAAGTAGAATTGGGTAGAAGTAGAGAGCAATGATGATTCCTTATACTTACATGGGCATTGTACAACTAAGTCTCCAAAACAGGTGGGGATCATCTCAAAGTAGGGGTTAGAGCCATACATTCTTCCTCTTTTCAATAGATCTGGGAGCATTTAGCCAGACCAAGAAAAAGGATGAGTGATTAGGGATGCCCAGTGTCACGCATTCACATGTTCTCTCTTCACAGATGGGAACCACTCAATCCAAGTCTCCCTGCAGCTCTCCATTGGAGTCCCTTCTTCAAGCACCCCCACTACAGTCAAGGCTGTATGCTTTGACTCATGGATCTACAATTCACTTACTAATCCATGAACAGCCACAGTGGATTCTCAGACCAATACCAACAATAGTGCCATATTTCCAGAATCCACAATGGAGCATCCCCAGACACTTGAACAAACAGAGGACCTCAGACACCTCTTCAAATAATTTCCAAGTAAGTAGATGCCATCTACTAATCCTAATAGAAAAATTTCTTCCATCCTTGGGCTAATTTTCTTTACAGGATGGCTGCTGTTACTGGTTCTGGTATTAACTTGCTTCTAACAGTTTCCTTTAAGATGTCACTTCTAATCTCCCTATCCCTGTTCCTTTCAGCTAAAATCAATACAGGCCTCCAACATGTTATTCCTTTGCTACAAAGGGTGAGCACCATAGGAAATCATTCTAAGTTAACTATTGATTATGCCCACACAACAAAGTAGATTACCTTGCTGATTCCCAATTCAGGGCTCTGGCCATAATGACTAGTGAAGACAGCCAGTGGAGTATATGACAAAGCACCGATTCGTGCCAACTAAAAGTGATAAACCCTCCTCAGGACGGCATCTGGTTATACAATCCACCAGCAGAGATTCACATCCCTCTGGGCAATTAACTACTTTCATGCTTACACTGACTTCTGATTCTCTCATTTCCACAGCATGGGCCCCTGGTTGGGAATCCTTAATCTGACTTACTGTAATCAATCACTTGAGTTCCAGTGGATCCCAGGTATTACAACCCAGGACCCCAAATGATTCCAAAGGACAATGAAACAACCTAAGAGGACACAACCAACTTCTCCTTTATCAGGGGAAATGAGGCATACAATATCACCAAAAAATCTCATGTCCTCCACCTAAATGAGTTTTCTGATCCATCCAATGTCACCACCTGGGGTTAACTTTCCCAATGGATGAGTCTGGTCATTAATACCACCAACAGTCCCATTTATGTTTCCCCAAGTTTGCCTTTTTACTTTGATGATCTGAAACTGGCTTGTGAAGCTCCTCACACTCAGGGAAACTCCCCTGATTTGCCTTGAAGATTTTTTTTCTCAAATAAACACCTACTCATCCTATCTCACTTCTGAATCTAGTCATAGCTGCGAAGTATTACACCAAATATTTCCATATCTCAATATACAGGCATCACCTTACTGAGTACCATGCCCTATTTTCTCTGTGGAACCTGCTTATATCTCACCCTGCCATCCTTGTGGAAGGGACAATGTGAGGTGGCCTCTGCTACTCCAGAGGTCCTTTTCTTTTATAAATCAAACTGCCCAACTTTTGGGCCATTTTCCAACTTGGAGTGTTTCCTCATTTTCTCACTAACCAGAGGTTTAAAAGGTCTGTGAAAATCCCCTCTTATGTGCACCTGTCATCTGGTGGATTTGGAGTTTTGGTGATGGACAACCCAGCCTTGGAATGAGTGGGGCTCAAATGGGAGATGCTTCAAGGATATTTCGGCTGATATTTTTCCCTAGAATTCCAGGCATCCTAGGAGGTTATGGTCAAGGAAATCAAGGCACCACAAAAAAGTCTCAACTCACATGTAAAGGTAGTTTTGTAAAATTGATGTGCCCTCAACACCATAAGCTAAGGCAGGTGGGGTACCTTTGCCTTGTTAAATCAAACTTGTTGCTTTTGGATAAATGACTCTCAAAAGCTTAAAGCCGAAAAATGCTTAAAGCTCATTCAGATGTATAATTATTTGAAAAAAAAAATCTCAATCAATACACTTGGTTGAGGACTCTGAGCCTGTAAAAGGTTAATTTGGAATCTCATGGGACCTTTTATCCCTTTTAAGATTCTCACTCTCCTGGTTCAGGTATCCTTAAAGAACTCATTGTCTTTATCTCCCACAAAATCAATGACATCAAGCTAAACATGGTTTTGCAAATACAACATTCCATGAATCTCTCCAAGTTCTCTTGAGGCCCAATTAATGGATGCTATGAATCTGGGCCCACAGTCTATTGTCATTACTGAACTTAAGCAGGAAATAGGGCAATCATTGCCCCAAAATTTCCAGCATGAATTGGCTGATGGTCTCAGAGAGGGTAATGTAGGGCTAGGGAACCCATAAAGTAAGGATTGATGTTGGGGGGCCCAAGTGGCCAACTTCCTGCTTATTCCAAATATCGAAAACTTCTCCTCTTTCTTATATTGAAGATCTGGCTTGTTTGAATGCATGCCCTAGATTAACAGAATGGTGTAATATAATCTGTCCAAGCATTCCAATCAGTAATAGGGATAGAGTTAGTACATAATACAAAAACAGAATGGGTAATATTGAATTCAGTGATGGAAGAATTACATTGTTTTACTGCAGTTCGGACACTTTGTCACCACAATTCTTCATTTCACATAGTAATATTAACTTTACAACAGGTAACATTTACTTCAAATGAAACATTCAAATGCAGGGTGGGGGGTGTCCAGTGTACACTGATCTATATTTTCCACTCCCAGTGTTCTTCATCCACAACACCCTCTTCTCTGAGCCTCTTTTGTTTCTTCTTGTAGAAAAGTTACAGCACCCTGAAGTAGTGTTTTATCCTTTTGCTGTGCCATTGTCTCCTTAGTAAGAGACCATAGAGAAAATGTAGTTACCGGCAGAGATTCTGGCCTGCTTTTTCTAAATGTGCATTTAAATCTTTCCAAGCAAATCCCAGTGTTGTTCATCCACGACTCCTTCTTCTGCGAACCAAGGACTGACTTTTCCTATAGCATCAATGAACTGTTCTATGGCTCGCTTTTTAAACCCTATTCCTTGCGTCTGTAATAGAGTCTTTACAGCCTTTATCATGGCTTGCTTACCTTATGCTTGTCCCATAATTGCCCCTTTCACAACTTATCTGGAGGCAAGCAGTATTGGGTACTTACCGTCTTCCTCTCATTATTCAGTTATCACCGCAGCCTTTATGGTGGGGTTCCTCACTTTATCCCTTGTATTCAGGTCCCTGTTCAGGCGCCACTTGTGTGGGCCTGCTGCACCAGTCAAACAGAACCTGAAGGAGGGAGCAGGAAAGAGGGACAAGAGGCACAGAAAATGGAGCCAAGACAACAAGGGTGATCAAGGCTCATTTATTCTAAAGTCTCAGCGGTATTTATAAATATCCAGCTGCAGAACAAAGAAGCACAAAAGATAACAACATATGTAAGCAACTTACCGGGGCCTCCGGTAGCACAGATAATTTTAACAGAGCGTTCTTGATTATCATCCTCCTTCAGGATGGGAGTATGTGAGTTTCTTATCCTAGGAATTCCACAAGCCAAGATTGCCCTTGATTTGTCCAAAGGCTGCCTACACCTATGAACTTGGGACATCTTCTGCTTCTTTCACAGGCACATTATTAGGGACTTGAATTGCAAAAGGCACATCCAGGACACAAACCAGCACTCACATAGGATGCTGGCATTGCAGGCTGTATCCCAACCTGCTGTACTAAAACACCAGACCAGCAACTTAATTTAATGCAACAGAGAGGAGCTAGCTGAAAGCTTAGTGCAAGGATCCCAAACCTGAATTGCAATACTCCTATGACCAATACTGTAATAATTGTTAATTGTTTTTAAATAATTTTAAAATCATTCATGGACTAAGGAGGACTATACTCATCAAAATAACATTATAGGAAACATTCTGTAAATTTACTTGAGTTTCTCAAATTAACAAAAGGATCATGGACCATATCATATTCACAGGGAGCTAGATCATCAGCATGCTGCAGCTGTAACTCAAATTAACACTCTGATATGGGATGCTAACCTCAGAAGTAACAGGGTAACTTGCTACACTGCAATGTCAACACCTAAAATATCATTTAATGAAATTTTATAAACATCTGAATTTGACAATCAATACCCTGTTCTCTTTGCATGGATTCAAGGTTTGTAATAATACTGCATACTTAAACTTCATAGCACAGAGTGCTTTGATGTAATATAGTGAAGTATGTTGATATCAGAATTTCTAATCAGTCCTGTTAATCAGCACTCTGAGTTCTACTACATTGTTATTTGTTTCCAGGCAGTATAATTCTTCAGATTTCATTTTACTATTTGGCTATGGTCTACAGGTGGCTATGCCTTTAATGTCAGGTTGAAACTCAATACCCAATGTGACAATATTTAAAAGGCTGTGTCTTTATGGGGTGATTAGGTCCAACCTCTGATGTTATGAAAGCTGTGCTGGAAAATTCTGGCTCTTCCCACCATAGGAGGACACATAAAGACTTCTTGTAGGCTGAAAATGAGCTAACACATGACAGAATGGGCTGGTGCCTTAATCCTGGATTTGACAAGCTCTAGAATTGAGTTACAGCTTTCTGTTTGAATTGCCCACTCTAAGGCATCTTCATCCTGAAGCTATTATCTATAAAACATAGTTCATAAATGTCTATAAGGAGATAAAGTACGCTAATATTTGTGAATCCATAAAGAACATCACAATTTCTCTTGATGTATTCTAAGGAAATTTACATTTTCAAGTATCAAATATCATTTCCTTAAATTCAGCTTCACTTACAAATTGATTGTTTTCCATTTTTTTGTTTGCTTTTTGGGGTTTTTCTATATTGGTTTTTGAATCATACTGTCAATATACACATACGTGAAATCCTGGGTAGTTTCAACTGAAGTTTTGGATACATAAATTAGTTCACTTGGAGCAAAATTAGCATTTTAGCAATATTGAGCTTTCTCATACATAAATTGGTATCTGCAACTCATTGTACCTTCTTTGCTGTATTTTGCCAGTGTTTTCAGCATATATAGAGGAAATTTTTTGCTACTGGTAATTGCACTGGATTGGCTTTAAAATCAATTCAATGATAGTAAATAAAATATAATTGCATTTATTGCATTTGAATATTAATCTTGTAACTAGCTATGTTTTTTTAAATAAATTTATTTGTTTTACTTGTAAGGGTAGAGTCATAAAGAAAAGACACAGAAAGAAAGAGATCTTCCATCTGCTGTTTTAGTTCTCGTATGGCCCACTATCAGGGCCTGGCCAGGCTGAGGCAAGGGGCCTGGAACTCCTGTTGATCTCCTACACAGGTGACAAGAGCCCAAATACTTAGGCCAACTTCCACACTTCCACTGTTTTCTCAGGCACACAGCAGGGAACTGTGTGCAATGAATCATCTGGGATTCCAACCAGTGCTCCAGTGACAGTGTTTTAGGCGGTGGTTTAAAGCCCTGCTCACTGATGCCAAACCTTGGCCATTTTAAAGTGTTCATTTTTTCTGTGTCATCTTTTTGTATATTCTTAGGGTTTTCTATAAAAACAATTTGTGAGTATACATTATTTCCGCAAATATTTCTTATTCCCTTTTGTCTTCTCTTTCTGCCTTTTAAATTATATGTATTTTTTTAGCATTTAATTTTGTATCTAGTTTCTGCTACGCTGTTTTTGTTCATTTTTTTCTCAGAAATTACTTTTTGTCATTCAGGTTATGTAACTTCAGTCTAACCTAATACTTTCAGGTTCAAGTCTACTGATCAGTCTGTGAAGGGCATTTTTCATCTAGCTTTTCTGTTTAATTCTATGTGTCTGCTGAAACGACCCAGCAGATTATGCATATTATTCATGTTTTGTGAAGCAGATTTTCAGTATATCAATTACAATTATTTTAAATGTTATGTCTCATGCTGTTTCCTAGGCTGTTCCTGTCCTTGGTTGCTGTCTTGACTGTTTTTGTTTATGTTTTTGCATGTCTTATAATTTTAGTGTGGAAAGCAAATCAGTAGAGATTGAGATAAAGCATTCTGCTACTAGAATTGGTATTCTCCAAAGTAAAGTTAGTTTTTTAATTTAATTTTCCTATGGCTACCTTCAAAACCTAAAACTTTTGAATTCTTATATCATTACTTTGTGGTAAGAAGTGTGAACTGTTTTCCAGAGAAGCTATCTTCTGATGTCCATTCAACCTTGGATATGTCTTCTCTTTTGAACTCTGCCTTAGCATGCTTCTCTACATTCACTTTCCTCTACTGGGAATATACTGGTGGTGTTTTTTAGTTTATTATGGTTTACCTGGTGGTTTGGTTTAGGGGATAAAGTTTTTTACTGTTGTTCTGAGTAACTTTGTCTTAAGCTGACAGTGAGTCCAGGGTCATGTGCCTGAAGCCTGCTCAGTGATCCCTACTCTGTACCTGTATAAGGCTCAGAAGCCGAATTCTGCCTGTTCCTCTCCACCTCTCCACTTGCAATGTTGTTTTGTTTTCTATGATGTTTTCCAAGAAATAATTGGATTTTGCCATTTTGCTCAAAAATTTAGGTTCTGTTTTTCTTCCCCAAGTGTTTTTTTTTTTCTCACCGAATACAAAGACCTTATTAAGAAGGCTTTGAAGGCCAGCGCCCAGCTCACTAATCCTCCGCCAGCAGCGCCGGCACACCGGGTTCTAGTCCCAGTCGGGGCACCGGATTCTGTCCCGGTTGCCCCTCTTCCAGGCCAGCTCTCTACTGTGGCCAGGGAGTGCAGTGGAGGATGGCCCAAGTCCTTGGGCCCTGCACCCCATGGGAGACCAGGATAAGTACCTGGCTCCTGCCTTCGGATCAGCGCAGTGGGCTGGCTGCACCGCACAGCGGCCATTGGAGGGTGAACCAACGGCAAAAGGAAGACCTTTCTCTCTGTCTCTCTCTCTCTCACTGTCCACTCTGCCTGTCAAAAAAAAAAAAAAAGGCTTTGAAGTCAAAAAATAAAACTCTGAATACAATTTTAACCCTTAAATCCGCTCAGCAAATGTATAATCAGTAATTTAGCTGTGTAAGATTAAACGACCACTGTTTAAAATAAATATATTTTATTTCCCTATAAATTTCCTACATATACACAAGAGGTATAAAGAAAAAAAACAAAAACATTTCAATTTTTTTAAAAAAATGACAACAGAAACCACAGCGGGAAAGGGAGCGTTAATTAAAAAAAAAGTCAGAAACCCCGGGTGGGTGGGGCGCCCTCGCCCCCGCCTGGCAGCTGCGCGCCCCACAGCGCCCCCGGCGGTGGGGGGCGGAATAAAAAGTGCACGCGGGGGGTTTCCTGCAGTTTACTGTCATGGGCTCTCAGCTCTGCTGCTCCGAGCTCCCGCTAGGTCTCCGCGCCGCGTCCACGCCTGGGTCTGTTAAAGCTCCACCATGGTGCTCGGCCCTGGCCCCTGCTCGCCCGGTCCCGCTAGGAAGATATGGATGGCCTGTGTGGCCGGCGTGCGGCACGCGGGGCACCCGGGCGCGCTGGTGCCGCAGATGCGCACGTCACTGTCCATGCAGAAGAGGTTGTGGCCGCAGGGCACCAGCGCCGCCATGGCCTCGCCCTCGGCGCACACCACGCACTCGCGCGCCGGGGCGGCGGGAGCCGCGGCCCCTGAGAACGCGGATGCGGGCGCGGGCGTGGGTGCAGCCGGCGCCGGCGCGGAGTCCAGGGAAGGCGCCCACGGGTCGGGTGCGGGGGGCCGCGCCAGGGGCAGCTCCAGGCCCAGGCCGGGCTCGGGCAGCGTGGGCGAGTGGCGCGGGATGCCCGGGCCGCTGCTGCGGCGCGCGCCCCCGGCCAGCGTCGGCGGCGGCGGAGCGGGCGCCCCGTTGACCGCCGAGCAGCTGCCGAAGGCGGGCAGGGGCGCGGCGGGCACGGTCAAGTCCAGCGCCAAGAAGTCGAAGCCCAAGTCGGCGTCATCCGTCCCCGCGGGGGCCCCGGGGCCGTCGCCGCCGAACGTGAAGCCCCCGTTGCTCGAGCCGCCGCCGCCGCCGTAGGGGCTGGCGGGGCCTGGGTCCAGCCCGGGCGCACCCCCGCGGCTGCTCTTGTGGAACGGCTCAGGGGCGCCATCCCCGCGGAGGCCGGCAGGTCCAGGCACACGTCCGTGCAGTTGGCGTGGAAGCCGCGTCCGGGAGCGCCCGCGTGTGCAGCGTGATGTGCGCCTCGATCTCCTTGCGCGCGCGGTCCACGCTCTCGGGCATGCCCGTGACGGGGAACACGGGCTCCTTGTCGGGGCTCGGCGTCACTATGTACGTGTGCATCTGCTGCTGGATGCGCTCGGTGGTGGCGCCCTTGGCCCCACCACCAGCCCCACGACGCGGTGGGGCACGCGCACTTGGATGGTGGTCTGTCCCGGCAGGTGGGGCGGGCCCGGGGCGGCGCCGGGCAGCCCGCCCGCCTTGCTTCGCGTGGCGCGGATGAGCGAGAAGTGCTCGGCGGCCGACTGGATCTCGCGCTTGGCCATGTCCATGTCCTCCTTGCGGCCGGTCACGATGAACACGGGCTCCTCGCCGCGCACCGGCGTCTTGATGTGCATGTTGGTCTTGGCGCGCAGGGCCTTGATCTTGCACCCCTGGCGCCCCAAGATCTCCGCGACGTGCTTCAAGCTGGGCACCAGCACGCACTCGGTCATGTTCACGGTCTTCTTGCGGCTGCCGATCACGCACATCTGCTCCGCCAGCAGGGTCTGCGGGCCCAGCGCCGCGGGGTGGGGCGCGAAGCCGGCGAACACGTCGGGGGCCGGAGGGACGCCCGCCTCGGGCCCGTCGTGGGACGCGGGCGCCGCCGCCGCCGCCCGCCGTGCCGTCCTCCGCCAGTGCGAGCTAGGCCGCCGGCATCCAGCGGTGGAGGAGGCGGGCGGCGGCGGCGCGGGGCTGCTCTGGGCCGGGCCGGGCCGAGCGGGGACGGTGACTCTGGCTGCTGCTCGCGCGGCTGCGGCGGCTCCTCTTAATACTCTATTTTGTATAAGAAATAGGGAACAGAGGTTGAGGCAATACTTCATATTACCCACAGTTGCCATAGTCCTTTACCCTTAGGTGGTGATTCTTTTCAGGATTCTCATCTCATCGCTAATGCTATTTGTGAATACCAGAAGAAGCTAATTAAGATAATCCTTGTGTATTTTACTTATTTTTAAAGGCAGAGTTACAGAGAAGGAGAGATAAAGATCTATCTTCTACCCGCTGGCTCTTTCCACAAATGGCCACAATGGCCATGGGGGGGCCAGGCTAAAGTCATGAGCCAGAAGCTTCATCGTGGACCCTACATGGGCACAGCGTCCAAGACTTTGGCTAAGTTCCACTGTTTTTCCAGGAGCTGCACCGGAAGTCGACCAACTGGACCTCAAACCAATACCCATATTCAATGCTGGTGTCACAAGTGGTGGCTTTACCCACTATACCACAATACTGACCCCCAGAATACAATTTTATGTGGAGGAATTACTTCTGTTTGTTTCTGTGCGGCATTTATTTGTGACTTTAGAGTCTCTTAGTTGGTAACACTGTACTTTATAATTTATTAGTTTTTGTAGCTGAAGCATTTACACCATGTAAGAAAATGCTCACCTCTCATCTCTACCTAGAGGGGACTATCTTTCATTGGACTTAAAATTGGTTTGTTTCTCTGCTACTTCAGCCCCTAATGGAGTCAAGAGAATTTGCAGATAGCTTGACTTAACTATTTCACAATTATTGCATACATCAAACTTCTCAGTGTATTTCACAAATATATAAAATTTTATTTGCCAGTTGCAATTTAATGAATATTTAGTATTTTAAAAGTTGAGAATATGACTTCTACAAAAGCCTTGACCTTTAGTAGGGTTTACCTCTCACATTCTCCACTGTACTTTAATGAGGCTTGCGATGTATTTGTCAGGTCTTGTTCATTTGAGGTAACTTGAGAGGGTGGCAGAAATGTAGTGGAATGATATATTCTTTAGAATATCGAGAAATCAAGGCCTAAGTCTGCTCATGAGATACAGGAGAATAACTAGCTCAATGCCTGCTGAGAAAAAGGAATAAGGACTGGTTCCTGAAAAAAGGTAGTTACAAATACTATTGCTAATTGAGCAGTCCAAGAAAGGACAGTTGCATTTTTATGACTTTCTTCAGTATATTGTTATGAATATGTTTATGTGTATATTTGTGCGTGCAAGCTGCTTTCCAGAAAGGCGCTTCCATGATGTCCATTCAACCCTAGATGTAAGTCTTTTCTTTTGAACTCTGCCTTAGCACACCCTCTCCTTTCAAGTTCTTCTTCTGGTTAGATATTGGTCTTGTTTATTGTTTTATTTTTGTTGACCTGGTGGTTTCGTTGTTCTGATTGTTTTCTATGATGTCTTCCAGGAAGCAATTGGAGTTTACCTTCTTCCTCAAAGCTTTAGGTTATATTTCACTTCCCCAAATGTTTTAGGATTCTTTTTTGTATAAAAATAGGGAACAAAGAGGGAAGCAGGACTGTATGTTTTCTACCTTAGCCATAGTCCTTTCTTTGAGGATGGGGATTTTTTCAGGATTTTCACCTCATCGCTAATCCTATTTATGAGTACCTGAGGAAGCATAGAAGAAAATTTTTTGCTTATTTTACTTACTTTAAAGGAAGAGCTACAGAGAGGGAGAGACAGAGATCTATTTTCCACGCACTGGCTCACGATGGCCAGGGCTGGGCCAATCCAATATCATGAGCCAGGGGCTTCATCCTAGTCTCCCACATGGGCACAGGGCCCAAAGGCTTGGGCCATCTTCCACTGATTTTCCAGGAATCGTAGCAAAGAGCTGGATCAGAAGTGGAGTAGCTGAGCCTCGAACCAGTACCCATATTGGATGCTGGTTTCACAAAGTGGTGACTGTACGCACTATGCCACATTACTGGTCACAAGAAGAATATCTTCTTTTTTTTCACTATTCATAATTTATTAGATTCTTTTTTTTCTTTCCATAAATATTTAACTTTTATTTAATGAATATAAATTTCCAAAGTACGATTTATGTATTACAATGGCGTCCCCCCCATACCGTCCCTCCCACCCACAACCCTCCCCTTTCCCACTCCCTCTCCCCTTCCATTCACATCAAGATTCATTTTCGATTATCTTAATATACAGAAGATCAGCTTAATATACATTAAGTAAGGATTTCAACAGTTTGCTCCCACACAGAAACATAAAGTGAAAAATAATAGATGATTTTTTTAAATGATGATGAAATCAGAGCAGACCTATTGTCATGTTTAATCCCAGTGAGAGTCAAGTTGGGAGTTGATAATTTCTTTTTTTTTTTTACAGAGGATCAGTTTAGTATGCATTAAGTAAAGATTTCAACCGTTTGCACTCCCATAGAAACACAAAGTGAAATATATTGTTTGAGTACTCGTTATAGCATTAAATCTCAATGCACAGCACATTAAGGACAGAGATCCTACATGAGGAGTAAGTGCACAGTGACTCCTGTTGTTGACTTTACAAATTGACACTCCTGTCTATGGCATCAGTAATCTCCCTATGCTCCAGTCATGAGTTTCCAAGGCTATGGAAGCCCTCTGAGTTCTCCGACTCTTATCTTGTTTAGACAAGGTCATAGTCAAAGTGGAGGTTCTCTCCTCCCTTCAGAGAAAGGTACCTCCTTCTTTGAAGACCTGTTCTTTCCACTGGGATCTCACTCACAGAGATCTTTTGCCAGAGTGTCTTGGCTTTCCATGCCTGAAATACTCTCATGGGCTTTTCAGCCAGATCCAAATGCCTTTAGGGCTGATTCTGAGGCCAGAGTGCTATTTAGGACATCTGCCATTCTATGAGTCTGCTGAGTATCTCACTTCCCATGTTGGATCACTCTCCCCTTTATTTATTCTATTGGTTAGTGTTAGCAGGTACTAGACTTGTTTATGTGCTCCCTTTGACTCTTGGTCCTTTCATTATGATCAATTGTGAACTGAAATTGATCACTTGGACTGGTGAGATGGCATTGGTACATGCCACCTTGATGGGATTGAATTGGAATCCCCTGGTATGTTTCTAACTCTACCATTTGGGGCAAGTCAGCTTGAGCATGTCCCAAATTATACATCTCTTCCCTCTCTTATTCCCACTCTTATGTTTAACAGGGATTACATTTCAGTTAAATTTCAACACTTAAGAATAACTGTGTATTAATTACAGAATTAAACCAGTCATATTAAGTAGAACAGACAAAAAAACTACTAAGAGGGATAATGTATTAAGTTGTTCATTAACAGTCAGGGCTATGCTGATCAAGTCACCGTTTCCCATAGTGTCCATTTCACTTCAACAGGTTTCCTTTTTGGTGTTCAGTCAGTTGTCACCGATCAGGGAGAACATATGGTATTTGTCCCAGTCCCAAAGAAGAATATCTTATATGGGGAATAACTTATTTTTTACTGAAGGGAATTTATTAATTTATAGGCTCTTGCTAGGTAACACTGTACTTTGCAATTTATTAAGCTTTGTATTTAAAGTCCTATTTGGCTCTGGCAGCATATACACAATGTAAGGAAATTTTCACTATCCACCTCTGACTAGAATGGACTTTCAATAAACTGGGTTGGTTTGTTTCCTTGCTACTTCAGCTGCTAATACACAAGAGATGTTGTAATTAGCTTGATTTAATGATCTCACAATTATTGCATACATTGAAAATTCACAGTATACTTCACAAATATATGCAATTTTTACTTGCCAGTTGCAATTTAATTAATTAATGCTTAGTGTTTTAAAAGTTGAGAATCTGGCCGGTGCCGCAGCTCACTAGGCTAATCCTCCGCCTTGTGGCGCCGGCACACCGGGTTCTAGTCTCGGTCGGGGTGCTGGATTCTGTCCCAGTTGCCCCTCTTCCAGGCCAGATCTCTGCTGTGGCCAGCAGTGCAGTGGAATATGGCCCAAGTCCTTGGGCCCTGCACCCAATGGGAGACCAGGATAAGTACCTGGCTCCTGCCATCAGATCAGCGTGGTGCGCCGGCCGCAGCACACCAGCCGCAGTGGCCATTGAAGGGTGAACCAACGGCAAAGGAAGACCTTTCTCTCTGTTTCTCTCTCTCACTGTCCACTCTGCCTGTCAAAAAAAAAAAAAGTTGAGAATCTGACTGATACAAAAGCCTTCTCACATTTCCCATTGCATTTTAATCAGGCTTGCAATGTATTGGTCAGGTCTTGTTCATCTGATGTAACTGGCAGGGTGGCAGAAATTGAGTGGGATGTGTTCTTTTTTTTTCTTTTTTTTTTTCTTTTCTTTTTTTTTTTTTTTTTTTTTGACAGGCAGAGTGGACAGTGAGAGAGAGAGACAGAGAGAAAGGTCTTCCTTTGCCGTTGGTTCATCCTCCAATGGCCGCCACGGCTGGCACGCTGCGGCTGGTGCACCACGCTGATGCAAAGGAAGGAGCCAGGTGCTTCTCCTGGTCTCCCATGGGGTGCAGGGCCCAAGCACCTGGGCCATCCTCCACTGCACTCCCTGGCCACAGCAGAGAGCTGGCCTGGAAGAGGGGCAACCGGGACAGAATCCAGCGCCCCGACCGGGACTAGAACCCGGTGTGCCGGCGCCGCTAGGCGGAGGATTAGCCTAGTGAGCCGCAGCACCGGCCAAGGATTCAGTGTTGATACAGGGTCTGTAGTAATTTTTACCTCCAGCTATCCACTTAGCGAGGCTTTCTGTTGAGTATTTTGGAAGACACTGCTGTTGATGTTGTTGTGTAGATATTTTGTGGATGTGATTAACATCTATTATGAACTAAGTAAAGGAGATTATACTCGCCCATGCAAATTCTTCTGGAGAATACAGACTGATACATCAGCAAATACAATTTTGTTTATCTTTTAATTTTGAAACTGTGTATATAGTTCTGGATAATGGCAACCTAAGTTTTAAAAATATATGATATTGATCTTCTTTTAGATGATTATTTTTATTTATAAAAGGTGGACAATTGCCTTGTATTAAGAGCACAGTGATACTTCCCACCTTACCCCTCCCTCCTGCCCATGTTCTCACCTTCCTTCCTCCTTCATTTCCTATTCTTTATTTTAATTTTACAATGACATATTTCTAGTTTATTTTATACTAGTTATGTTAATGTTCCACTAAGTAAAGAATTCAACAGATATTAATGACATAAAAACACTGTTCCACAACAGTAGAGACAAAAGCTGTAAACAAGAATAACTCTGAAAATATCAATTTTACTCATATACATTATGTTTTTGTACTCTCTTAATATATACATGTTGGAATATTACTCAGCCATAAAAATAATGACATCTTGTCTTTTGCAACACAATGAATGCAACCAGAAACCTTCATACTTATTGAAATAAGCCAGTACCCAAAAGACAAAACTGAATGGTTTCTCTGATCTGTCATCACTAATAAAATACATAAAAAAAGAATTTTAAGGGCAGACTGTAAAAAGGAGAGATTAAAACAGAGAGAGAGAAGTATTCTATCCCTTGTTTGCCCACCTAATTTCTATAAGTACTGGTATTGAGACAGCCCAAAGCCAATAACCAGAACTACACTTGGGCCTCCATATGGATGGCAGGAAACTAAGTACTTAGTGGCTCCAAGGTATATGAGCAAGAAGATGGATCATTTGCTAAATAGATGGAACTAAAGCCAGGCACTTCAGTATGGGCTGAGGGAATCCCAATCAGTGAGTAAATCCAGTGCACCACAGTACCTGCCATCTGGCATCTTTAACTTTGTGATAGGTGGCATAATCTCTAATTGCTAAAATTATAGAAATATTTTAAATTCATTTGTAATATAATTGTAATTGTCTGGTTTTCAGCCAATTTGCCTGTATCGACACTTTTCATTATTTCTCCCTCCCAGTTATTAACCTAACAATAGTTTTTCACAACTGCATGTCCTATTAAATCCTTACTTTGTTGATTATATCTGTTACCAATGAATGTATTCAATACCTTCATCTAAGCCAACCCAGCACTGTGAAACTGAGGGTTGCTTGGCTAGCATTTTGATTGTGAAGTCCTCTACTAAAAATCCTGTAGGTTTCCTGGTGACTGCCATTTGCAAAGCTTCATGGAGGTACTAGTCTACTGTGTTCATTCACTCTATCCAGGTGAATGTTTCTGAATGTTTATGGAACTCTAAGTTTGTCTTTGATTTTAAAGCTTCTATAATATAACTCTAGACGTTTGAATTTTTTCTTTGACATATTGTAAAATCTGGTGCAGTCTTTGTTTTGTTTATGTTTCTGAGATGTTTTCATATTTGCCAATATTAATGTACCTACTTATCAGAAAATTCCCTATCTCTGCTTTTAATATCACCATTTTTCTGTTCAAAAAATACTTCTTGGTTCTTGCAGTATTTACAGTGCATTTAATTTCATAACATGCGCATACGTTTTAATTATTGTTTTGTTTTTGAGTCTATTCCTATAACCTGTGTATATCACTAACATCCTAGTGAAATAATAGTGATACTTTGAACCTGTGAAAGTCTTGGTTTGCATTTTCATCTTGACATCATCGCCCACTCACATTTCTGTAAATTTTTTTATCTGTCTAAGATAAGTTTAGTTTTTAAACACTCTGCTTTAGCCTTCCTTGATTTTTATGACTCCAAAGTTATCAATGAAATTTTCCATTGTGTATCTCTGGATACACTTTATCATAAAATTATTATAGTAGGTATAATGGTGCATTTTATACATTCATTGCTTTTTACTTTTACATTCATTTCAATATAGTTGCAATTAACATTTTCACCAAATTCCATCATATATACTTTTTAATATAATTTATAGAATTTAAATTAACCTTTAGTTTTAGAAATTTTCTGAAATGTAGATTTTAGGGATTGCCTCAAATTGAGAAGTTTCTGTACTGCAAAAGAAACAGTCAGGAGAGTGAAGAGACAACCGACAGAATGGGAAAAAATATTTGCAAACTATGCAACAGATAAAGGGTTAATAACCAGAATCTACAAAGAGATCAAGAAACTCCACAAAAACAAAACCAACAACCCAATTAAGAGATGGGCCAAGGACCTCAATAGACATTTTTCAAAAGAGGAAATCCAAATGGCCAACAGGCACATGAAAAAATGTTCAAGGTCATTAGCAATCAGGGAAATGCAAATCAAAACCACAATGAGGTTTCACCTCACCCCGGTTAGAATGGCTCACATTCAGAAATCTACCAACAACAGATGCTGGCGAGGATGTGGGGAAAAAGGGACACTAACCCACTGTTGGTGGGAATGCAATCTGGTCAAGCCACTATGAAAGTCAGTCTGGAGATTCCTCAGAAACCTGAAGATAACCCTACCGTTCGACCCAGCCATCCCACTCCTTGGAATTTACCCAAAGGAATTTAAATTGGCAAACACAAAAGCGGTCTGCACCCTAATGTTTATTGCAGCTCAATTCACAATAGCTAAGACCTGGAACCAACCTAAATGCCCATCAACGGTAGACTGGATAAAGAAATTATGGGATATGTACTCTTTAGAATACTATACCGCAGTAAGAAACAATGAAATCCAGTCATTTGCAACAAAATGGAGGAATCTGGAACACATCATGCTGAGTGAAATAAGCCAGTCCCAAAGGGACAAATACCATATGTTCTCCCTGATCGGTGACAACTGACTGAACACCAAAAAGGAAACCTCCTGAAGTGAAATGGACACTATGGGAAACGGTGACTTGATCAGCATAGCCCTGTTAATGAACAACTTAATACATTAATAAAAAAATAAAAAATAAAAAAAATTAAATGTAGATTTTAGAAAATTATAGATTGGAAAATATAGATTTTATAGATTCTAGGATGATTCCTTTAAACTTATTTTCTAGAGTGACTCGATCATTCCTTCATTCAAGGTATGGCAAACATTTTCTTTTTAAAATACCTAATTCATAAGAATTCATTTTTTAATTTTGAAAAATTTCCCCTTGTAAAAAATGCTACGTGTAGATAGCATTCATTCGGTGTGGCCTTTAAATGGAAACTTTATTGGGGCCATAGGGCCATCGGACTTGGGTAGGAGAATGACCTGTGGGGCCATAGCCATATTTGAGCTTCCTGGGGCAGAGGTTGAGTATGGCTGCATTTCTTCTTGGCACAATTGATAGCATCGGGGTGTGGAAGAGTGTAACACATGGACCAGCTGGCATAGGGAGAGCTCAATGATGCCACCTTGCACGATGGAATATTTCTGGATGTTGGAATCTGACAGTGTGGAAGTCCTCAAGCTGTTTGCCTGCAAATATGAGATGCATTGATCAGGTGGGATGTCCTCTTTCTTGGATTTTGGCTTTGACATTTACAGAAGTGTCACTGGGCTCAATCTCAAAGGGGGATGGTCTGGCATGACAGGCAGGGCCTTCAGAAATATTTGCATCTCTGCATCAGTGGATCTACTTGACTGTCCCATTGATGAGAAAGGGCCCATTCAGTACTTGAAAACTGTTTCCTCCCCAGTGTCATAAAATTGACATCCATACCATCAATATACCTATTATTCTTCTGTTTAATCCTCTGTGAATAGGTACCTTTTTTTCCTCCAGTGTTTTTCAGATTTTAAGTTTGTTTCTGAGTTTATGCAATTTAGTTGATCTGCCTTGGCATAGTGTTTTTTGTTTGTTTGTTTGCTTTTTCTCATCCTGTTCTTGGAGTACAAAGAGCAGTCTGGAACTATGAATTTATATTTTTTTGTCAAATTTGAAAAATTTGGCCAAAATTCCCCCAAACAACCACCTGACCATTTCAGAGATTCTATTTAAACATATAAGTGGACTAATGCTTTCCACATCCTTTTTAGTCTTCCCTTCAAACTTTGCTTTGATGGTTTATATATCTATATTTTCATATTCACTCAACTTTTCTTCTGAAATGTCTAATATGCACAATTTCCACTGGAGAAATTACTCATTTCAGACATTACAGCTTTTCCATCTAGATGTTGGTCTTGGGTCCTTCTGTGTAATTGCTCTGCGTATATTTCTATATAAAATTGTAGTGCATGTCTAAGAACTGTTGCAAACTCTTCATTAGTACTACTGCCTGCATTGTTTATACATAAAAGGTATTTGTACCTGTTGCTGATATTCTCTACTCTTGGCAAATTTTCTGAGCAATATTAATGTCTGTCAGTCATGAGAATCTTGTGATTCACCTGATTTGGTGCTAAAACATTAGATAACTCCCACTCCAAATATGTGAGTCAGCTCACTGGAAAGACGATTCAGCTGGGCAGGTTGCTTCTTGCAGTGGCTTCTGCTCCACATTTAGGTCCTTTGTCCAACCACAAGGTTTAAAATAAATGTGTAGTTCATGACCTATTAATGCCATGGATCTGCAACATGTGTCTGTGTAGCAGTCTGCATCTATATTCAACTTGCACAAGTTAATATATGTCTTTAACTCTGATCCTTCAACCCACACATCTTTCTGGTAGCTCCCCTTGCTTAATTATAGAGTATCACTACAATGGTAACAGTTCTGTCTCATTCCACTTAGTTATTCCACCTTGGAACACATTGTCATCCATGTCAAAATTATGAAGCTACTCCTTTGCTGGTAAATTTTTCCAGACATGAAGCATGGTGCTGTTGTCTGAGATTGACAGACTCTGAAAGTCAGAGAGAGATGGAGAAAGTACAGAGATACAGAGAGAGAGAGAACAAGAGAGAGAATATTCCATTTGTTAGTTCACTGCCCAGATGATTGCAATGGCCAAGATTGGGCCAGGGTGATGCCAAGAACCAGGAAATTCATCCCAGTCTCTCGAGTGGATGGCAGTTTACAAACAATTCTTTCATCTTCCACTGCTTTTTCCCAGTTCATTAACAGGGAGCTTGATCAGAAGGGAAACAGCTGGAATAAGGACCAGTGCCCAAATGGGATCCTAGTATTGCAGGTGGTGGCTTTATCTGCTATGCCACAACATGGGCCATTCTACTCACTTTCCTTTTTACCTAAGTTAGCACCATTCACATCTCCTTAAGTGAAGTTTTAAAATTTATAACATAGTTTATGTTCCTCCATCACATTCTTCATATAGTTTCTGAATTACCTGACATTCTACATTATTTTTCTTTAATTTATAGACTTCAAAAGTCCTGTTCATTTAGATAAACACATGCAGCAATGTATCCACATTATATTATCCTACAGTATATCAACCCTCTAATAATCAACTGTGAGTAACATATATACATCTTTATCCTATACCTCATAGACAAATTTTTTTTCTTATACCTTTCCCATCTCTTTAGTTTCAGCTCTTCAACTAGAAGCACACATTTAACAGTCCCATCAGAATGTGACGTGATAGCCATTCCCTTTATTGCTGAGCAGACTTATGTTGTCTGGGTATCCCAGAGCTTATTTTTATATGCACTTATGGAAACATATTGATGACTTCCAATTCTTGGTAGACATAGAGTGGTAATGAGGGGTTGCATTGCCAGTTTTCAAAAATCTGAGTAAATCCCTAGGTACATATTTTCATGATCCTCATTAAGGACTCCAAAATCTATCTAGGAAACTGCTAACCTGTGGGATAGGCATTTGGAAAATTAGTGAAGACATTACTTCGCACACTCTCATACTCATCAGAGTTCTGTTGCTAAAATCCTGTCTCCACTTCTGATTCCTCTCTCATTTTAGTGCACTGGTAGGCAGCAGGTGATGCATCATGTAGTTGCGTCCTTGCCATCAATATGAGAGATCTCAATTGAGTTTCCTGCCCCTGACTTTGGTCTAGCCCAGCCTTAGATATTGTAGGCACTGGATTTGAACTAGTAGTTGGGGAATCTCACTATA
The DNA here is from genome assembly GCF_964237555.1 of Oryctolagus cuniculus. Taxonomy (NCBI): domain Eukaryota; kingdom Metazoa; phylum Chordata; class Mammalia; order Lagomorpha; family Leporidae; genus Oryctolagus; species Oryctolagus cuniculus. The sequence goes on from NC_091452.1 coordinate 26,553,027, forward strand.
TCTCTATGTGTCAGTGTCTCCTTGCACTTCAAATAAATATTCTAAATGAAATAAAACTTGAAGTATTAGAAATTGCCTAACTGAAGTCTTTAGTTGCTTCACCACATTGCATTTCAACCAGCAGTGAATACGATTCTTGTTTCTCACCAACTGTTTTTCAATGATTACATTTTTCATATATGTTTTGTGTTTGTAGTGACACCAGTGTGGTTTTCTTAACAATTTTATGATGAGATATGATGGTAAGCATCTTTCCATATGTTTATAGTCATTTATAGATGTAGTATAGTATGCCTTCTTGGATATTTGTTCATTTTCAATTGGGGTATTTTTATAGTTTCATTTTAATGATTATATCAATAATGACATACCTGTTTTTCTGTTTGTAATGTATCTTCTAATTAACAATGTCTTTCAAAAACATAATATATGTAATTTTAACAGTTCTTACTTTTTTGTTTAAATATTGTGCTATTAGTGTTACATTGAAATCTAATTATCAAATCTAAACTCCTCATTTTCTTTCCATGTAGACGTTTTATTCTTTTGTATTTTTTATTTAAGGCTATGATTCATTTTGAGTTACATTGTGTAAAGTCTGTAGCTGTGATCATTTTGTGTGTGCTGTTATCCAAATGTTTAAGGTAGATATTTTTATATTCTTCAGATTTGTTCTGGAAATCACTGAAGTCCCTTAAACTGAGCTGCATCCTATCAAGTGTTAGTTTTATTCCTCTTTAGGTGGCTCCAGATCACCATTATGTTATGCATTATTTTTACCTTTATAAGGAAATTATTTTCTTAAAGTTGTCTATGCCACAGATTGAAGGATTCTAATCTGGATGGAAAGAACATGCTCTTTGTCCATGGCTAAACTCTGATTTGTTCCCTGTGATTCCTTGGATGGTTCTGTCCCAGTCATCAGATTGTGTCCTTCTGTGCATGTTCTGATCAGCTGAAATACTCCAGGGTAACCTTGCTGATCTGAAGCTCTCTCAATCTATCTATATCTATATCATCTATATCTATATATCTATATTATATCATCTACATCTACATCTACATCTATATCTCTATATATCATATCTATAGCTATACCTATCTTTAATTTTGGGGTGACTCTTCTAAGTCTACTTTTTTATTTTCTTATTTAGTTTAAAATTTTCTTGTACATTTTGGATAATACATATATTCCTTTATCACATAAGTATTTTGTGAATAGTGTCTCCAAGTTTTGGACCTCCTTCCTTTTCCCTTGATGATGTCTGTCAAAGAAATATTTTTCACTTTAAATGAAGTCCAGTTAACAATCATTTATTTCAGGTAGTGCCTTCAGTGGTGTATCAAAAGCTAAGCAGCATATATTCTCTTACATTATTTTCTGGTACATTAATAATTCTGCCTATTTAAGTTAATTTTTATTAAATGTGTGATTTGTATTACATCATGTTAGATGTCCAATTTTTGTAGCACTGTTTGTTGAAAGGTTATCTTTGCTCCATCATATTGTCTTTACTCATTTGTCAGTGATCTGCTATCCATACACAGACTATATCTGACTCTGTGCATTTACCTGTCTACCTGTTATTTCACCAATACTACACTTACTTGGTTAACTTTCTAGTAAGTATTGTAGTTGTACAGTGCTGATCCTCATAGCATGTTCTTCTCTTTCGCTGTCGAGCTGGTTATTCTGGGACTTTCAATTTTCCACATTAAATTTAGAGGCAGCTTTTTGTTAAACTCACAAAATAAGTTGAAATTATTTTGATTGAGATTGTGTCCAATCTCAATGTCTACTGGGGAAGGACTGATTATCTTAATGATTCTAGGTCTTCTTACCTATTATCATGAAATGCATCTCCAACTACTTAATTCTTTTTGGTACCTTTCTACAGAAGTGTATAATGTTCCACATATAAATGTTTTACATATTGCATTATACTCCACTGCAATTAATGTAATCTGTGGAATTGTATCAGTATGTATCTTTAGGGGGATGTATGAAGGGTAATGTGCTTTTATTTAAAGCTGAGCCACTTGTGCTGGCACGTCGGAAAGCAATTGACCACAAGCATGTGTAATCTTGGTATGATTGATCATTGGTTCAAAGAGTAATTTTGTTGGTCCTTTTGTATTTGCCAATATGAGTAATTATGTCCTCTCTGTACTCATACCATTTTTCTCCTCAAGCTATATACCTTTTGTTTTAATTTATTATCTTATGGCATTAGCCAAGACTTTTAGTAGGGTGTTAAAAAGCAATAGTGAGAAGGGACATGCTTGCCCTGCTCCTGTTCTCAGTGGTAAAATTTAGAGCTTCCTACCATTATCTGATTTCAGATGAAATCTTGATGTCGATTCCTTTTAGCAAATGAGGAAAAAAAAAACCCATTCTAGTTGCTGCAATTTTCATTTATATATGAATCTATTTCATAATCAGTGGTGTGTTCCATTTTTTCAAATCTTTTTTTTTTCTGTTGACCTATTGGCTTTATTTACTGATCTATTGAATTGCCCAAATTGTGTTTCTCTTTTGGTCTGTTGATGAATTGATGGATCAAATTACAAACTTTATTTTTTGACATCTTGAGTTTCCTACCTTTTGGGTTCAATTGAGAAGATTATGTCGAGTATATCTGCATATATGTTCTTGAGAGATATTGGCTTATAATTCCTTTTGCTGTACTCTTGCTGTGAGGTTTCATGGCAGTGGAATGCTAGCCTCAGACCATGTATTCTGACTATTTTCTGGAAAAACACTAAAAAGTTGGTACAGATTTTCCCTAACTACTTTATAGAATTTTCCAACAACCCATCAAGAGCCTGATGCTTTCTATTTGGGAGGATTATATAATTCTGGTACAATTTAGTTTTTTTAAAAAAAACTAGTTATTTTATTTAAAAGACAAAAGTCACATCCTGTTGCTCCCCAAATGATGACAGTAGCTGAAACTGGGCCAAGATAAAGCCATCCATCATAAATACTCAATCAAAGCATCCTTTGTTGGCAGCAGGGACCCAATGATTTGAGCCTTTGATTGCTGCCTACTAAAGTACACATTTGCAAGAAGCCAGAACTTGGAGTGGAACCAAGAATTCAAACCCAGGCCCCCCAATATAGGATGCAGCCATCGTAAGTAGCATCCTAATCTGTTCAGAAAACAACAATACTTGACTCAATTCCCTCAGTAGATACAGGCCTATTGAGAATGTTTATTTCTTATGGTGTGAATTGAGGCACACTGTGTCTAGGAATTTGTTCATTTTTGCTTCCAGGTTACAAATCCAATATGTTTAAAGGTCAATTTAAAAGCCATTATTCAGCATTTTATATGCTTTCACTGGGGAGACTGTTCAGTGCTACTGCATTAACAAATGAAGCAGTCAGTTTTCTTTGACTTCTATGTGTACATTTATTCTAATAGATAATCCAGATCTTGGGTTGTCACCAGGAACTTGTTTAGACTTGTTTCAGTTTCTCTATAAAAGATATCTATAAATGTCAAGTTGTCACTAAGCATTGGTAATTTTGAAGATCTCTCTCTCTTTCTCTCCCTCCGTCCCTCCCTCTCTCTCTCTCTCTTTCTGTCGTCCTTTCTTTACTTCCATAACTCTGCATTTCAAATAAATAGAATCTTTAAAAAGCACTGCAGGGATGGAGAAGGGCAATGTAATTTCTACCCAAAGCCTTCACATGAGGGTGACTCTGGAGGAAGTCTGGAGACTAGACTTTGTGGCAGCTAACACCAGGATAGTCCAGGACGTCATGTTGGGTGTATTTGGTGAGCAGAGTGCTTTGATGAAAATATAGGACATATTTCAAGAGTTAGGCTGGGAATGTTTTGGAATGGAGGCAAAGAGGCTGAATTTGGCTTGTGGGCCCTAGACTGGCCAGAGCTTTTCAGGTTTTCCAGATCATGCTCCTGAATAGCAAACTTTGTGAGCCTTCGTGCCTACATGTTAATATGTACATCTTCTATTTACTTACTCCATCTGCATATATTGAAATATAAGTTATTCCTTTCATAAAATTAAAAAATTGAAGATCTGCTGTGTTTTTTCTTCATTTCAATGGGAGCCTTGTGTACCCTCTGGGAGACCACTCATCTTGGCCACCTTGGACTGAGGAGAAGAGGATCATGGAATCTACTTTCAAGAAAATACTGATGAGAGATGGAAATAGGGGAAGTAATTCAGGGGGCTGATGGCTGAGAAAGAGGAACAGCAGGACTGAATGGTTCCACCCAAGGAGAGATCAGAACTGAGGCCAAGGAAGACTACAGGGTCATACTTAAATCCACAAAGAGACACAGACTGATTTGATGTGGACAGAGCATGTGTTCTCATCTATGCACAATGCAAATGAAGTGGCCTTGTGAAAGCTCTTGGCTGCAGATGGCCTGATGTTGGGCAGAGGCAGGACTTTTCCTGTGCAGCTGCCCCTACTCCAGGGTAGTCTGAGGGGTCACAGAGGTCTCACGTGACTTTCCAAGGAGCAGCTGCAGGTGTTCAACCTGGATAAGAATACAAGGACTGGGCTTTCAGCTTGCAGATACCGATGACTGGTCTAGGAAGCCATCTTGTGTGTCTCCAAAGGCAGATCTATAGTGCGCAGGGTCACAGGAGAGAGTTTGAAGGAAGGGTTTCCAAGAGGATACAGAATCCATCATTGGAGGTATATGCACAGAGCCCATCTCTCTCTGGCATCCAAAATGATTTCCCCAAAGCATCCTGAGCACACAGTGGGTACTTGGATACCCTTGCCTACACAGAATGGGTCTGCCAGCATAGAGATTGCCTCGGGGGGACCTAGGCACGTCCTTGGTTTCTGAGCTTCTCAGCCCTCAGGCCTTGTCTCTACCCTTACCCCCTCTTCTTCACTAAAGACCTTAATAAGGAGGAACAGACAGAGCCAGAGAAACAAGCTGGAGGCCCTACAGGAAAAGGAAGTGGAAGTTTCAGAGATGTTAGCAGATCATTAACCCTAATAGTGGGCCAGTGGGCAAGGAAAGGGGAGTTCAGAGGTAGGGGTTGAGGCATTTTTGTCTCTGGCATCCCCGGCACCCAAACTGGTAGTCCCTAAGTGCCAGACACAAAAGAAAGTGGGCCTAGCAGATAAGTTGTTCCACCCAGAGCTCTGTTTCCAAGTCAGCCCAGGGCTACAGGTCATTAGGAGCCAGTGTATGTGGCACAGACAAGGTCCAAAGCCAGGAGCCAGGAGCTTCCTCCAGGTGTCCCACGTGGGTGCAGGGGCCTGAGGACTTGGGCCATCTTATGCTGCTTTCCCAGGCCAGCAGAGAGCTGAATCAGAATTGGAGCAGCTGAGACTCAAAGCGGCACCCATATGGGATGCTGGCACTGCAGGCGGCAGCTTAAAGCACTACACCACAGCGTCATCCCCTGCTTGTTTTTAATTTGAAATAATAAAACATGAAAAGCCCAATTTCCATCACTCTGATGGAGTGAATGTTATTCTTCATGGTTCAGCTGGGGGATTGGTAGAGTCAGAGAAAGCAGAAGTCCAGGAGAAGACTGGCAGAAGGATGGTCACAACACTGCAGCCTAAATGCAACTTTAGTTTTCACAGTGTGCTTGCGGTGGATGCCCACACAGTGCATGGTTTAATGAGAGGATTGGCCACTTCTGATCTTGGATCACACCATCAAGGAAAAGGCAAATTGTAACCTGGGGTGTGGGTTGGATTTCTGCAGAAGAGAACAGGGAACACCTATATCAGGTGGTGGCTGGGAGATCTCTATCCTACAAAGTATGATTTATGAGGACTGGAAAAATTGAGGGTACATTGGACTTGGAGTCAGGAACAAAATGAAACCCCAAAGCTGTGTATGGAATGAACTATGGGAGAAAAGAATTAAGTTTTAATTTGAAATTTAATAACTGATGATAAGAATGTGGGGTAGAAAATTGTCAGGGCTGAGGGTAGGGGTCATAATGAAATACCAGATCCCCCTGTAGTTGAAGGAAAAGTAACATAAGTTTGTTGGAAAGAGATCCTGAAACATGCTATAGATTCATACAGTGCAGCATGGGAAACACTGCTGGGTTGCCCTTATTGAGAGCCTCAGCTCAGACCTTCACTGCTACCTCAGTCCAACTAAAGAACAGGAAAGAGGGTCACAAAGGAGGGTGTCTGGGCTAAATGCCAAATGGCCATGGTACAACTGTTAGAGGGGAAAGAGAATTCAGCTCTTACTTTTTAAAATCTAAACCATATTCTTAAAGTAAGGATCCTGGTAAACAAAGCAAGCAGGCCATGCTTCCTATTCTTGTTAAAACACACTGGTATTTATGTAAAGTGCATGAACAATTTGGAAAATGGAAGTGAATCTCCATTGTAAATGCTATAATTGTGAGCTACTCTCGTTAGGGCAACATATCTTCCTGTTTCTCCTCATGAATTCGTTAGGTGCTCTTATATAAGTTTCTTGTTGCCTTTTAAAATATACTTCTGATTGGGAACAAACACTGATACATGTCTCTACTCCAGTGCAAATTATTTAGCCATTAGATAATTACTTTCCTCAGGACCGCAATTGGAGGAGCCAGCCAGTGTTCTATAGCACCTTGATAAATGGAGAAGATTTTTTAAAGTGCTTATTTCTAATTGTGAGATGTTTTAAATAGCAATAAAAGGTTTTAGATTAAAGAAATATTATACAATTGGCCCTTGATATACATGGAGTGGGTTCCAGAAACCTCCTAGATATGCAAATCTACTAATGCCCCAGTTCTTCATATAAAAAGGCATATCATTTGAATTTGGCCTATATACATCTTCTCTATTCTTTAATTCACCTCTAGATGATTTGTAACATTGACTACAATGTAAATCCTATGGAAATAGTTGTTCTATTTTGTTGTTTAGGTGTTAGTGACAAGAAGAACTATACATATCAGTATAAGCATTCTTTGTTTTGTATTTTATATCCTAAGTTGGTTGAATATACAGATATGGATCTGCAGAAATAAGGTGTTGACCATACAAACCATGTGTAAACTTATGGGACACCCAGATATAAAAAATGCTAACATGTTTTCTTCAATTTTAGATTATTTCTCTATTTGAAAAGTGGAGTTAAAGAGAGAGATCACCATCTACCGGTTCAATCCCAAGTGACCAGAGATTTGCCAATCCGAAGCCACAAGCCAGGAGGTTCTTCCAAGTCTCCCATGTGAATGTATGTGCCCAGGTACTTATGCCACATTCCTCTGCTTTTCCATGCCAATTAGCATAGAGCTTGATCAGAAGTGGAGCAGCTAGGACTTGAACTGGAGCCCATATGTTACACTGGTGCCACAAGTGGCAGCTTTACCCACTATACCACAGTGCAGCCCCAACATATTTTTTTTTTCATTCTGTAAAAAAAAATGTCTCAGGGGCCAGTATTGTGGTGTAGCAGAAAAATGTTTCCACCTGCTATGCCAGCAACCCATAAAGGTGCTGTTTGTGTCCCAGCTGCTCCACTTTCAATTCAGCTCCCTGCTAATGGCCTGGGAAAAGCAGAGGAAGAAAGCCCAAATGTTTGGGTACCTGTCACCCATGTGAGAAACCTGCATGAAATTCCCAGTTCCTGCCTTCAGCCTGGCTCAGCCATGGCTGTGGCAGCCATCTGGAAAGTGAACCAGCAGATAGAAGATTCTCAATCTCTCTCTCTCTCTTTCTCGCTCTCTCGCTCTCTCTGTGTGTTTGTATGTGTGTGTGAGTGTAACTCTCTCTGTAACTTATTTAAAAGATTATTTATTTGAGTGGCAGAGACACAGAGAAAGGGAGAGACATGGTGGGGGGAGAGGGAGAGAGAGAGAGGGAGAGTTCTTCCCTCCACTAGTTTGCTACCCAAATGGCTTCAACAGCTGGAGCTGGGCCTATCTGAATCCAGGATCCAGGAGCTTCTTCAGGTCTCCCACCTGGGTGCAGGAACCCAAGCACTTGGGCCATCTTCCACTGCCTTCCCAGGCCGTTATCAGAGAGCAGGATCAGAAGAAGGGCAACTGGGATTTGAACTAGCACTCGTGCTAGTGCTGCACCCAGAGACTTAATATACCACACCACTGCATAGGCCCCTCTCTGTATCTCTTTCTCATAATTAAATCAATCTTCAAAAAAAGAAAAATGAAACTTTCTCATGTAAATAAAAAAACAACTAATGTATTACCCTGGGCTGGCAGTGTGGCACAACATGTTAAGCTTCTGCCTTTTTTTTTTTTTTTTTTTGACAGGCAGAGTGGACAGTGAGAGAGAGACACAGAGAGAAAGGTCTTCCTTTTGCCGTTGGTTCACCCTCCAATGGCTGCTGTGGCCGGCGCAATGCGGCCAGCGCATCGCGCTGATCCGAAGGCAGGAGCCAGGTGCTTCTCCTGGTCTCCCATGGGGTGCAGGGCCCAAGCACTTGGGCCATCCTCCACTGCACTCCCTGGCCACAGCAGAGAGCTGGACTGGAAGAGGGGTAACCAGGACAGAATCCGGCGCCCCGACTGGGACTGGAACCCGGCGTGCCGGCGCCGCAGGCAGAGGATTAGCCTATTGAGCCACGGCGCCGGCCAAGCTTCTGCTTTCAATACAGCATCTTTATAAAATCTCAGCTGCTCTGCTTTTGATCCAGTTTCCTGCTGCTGTAACTTGGAAAGTAGTAGAATATGGTTTGTGTATTTTGGTAATTGCCATCTATGTGAAAGACTGTGTTCAGGCTGGCCCAGCCCTAGCTATTGCTGTCATTTGTGGAGTGAATCACTGTGTGGAAGTGCTCTCTCTCTCTCTCTCTTTCTCTCTCTTTGTGTGTGTGTGTGCCTCGTTTTCAAGTAATAATTATCTGAAAAGAAACAAAAGACTACCCAACTGCTTCCCCCGAGTTACACTTCATCCTGAGATAGGTATATGTTCTCATAATTACTGTGCATGTTTTGTTTTACTAAATAGGTATAACTAACTTGTGTTAGTTATTTATTGATGTGTTACAGTCTTCCCCAAAACATAGCAGATGTTTGCCACCCTGCACTTTTCCTGAGAATCAGAGGTGGATGAGGGGCTGAGATGGCTGGCTCTGGCACTGGGTCTACAGAGATCATTTCTATTTCTAACATTTTGGCTGGCAGAAACACTCCATTCCTCATCGCATGGTCATCAGCACAACTGCTTGAATAGCTTCAAGACAGGGCACTTAGTCATCCCGGGCAAGTCATCTGAGAGAGAGTGCAACTGAGCACCCAAAACAGAAACTACCATTTTATTATAATCAAATCTCGGAAGTGACAGCCACCACTGTTGGCTGTGCTGGGCAATATTTTTGCATGTGGGAAGGGACTAGGAATCCTAAACACCAGCAAGGAGGGTTCTTTGGGAGTCACTGTGTAGCTGTTGCTTTTGTTATTAGAATTAGATTTTCTACACATATGCTGCTATGAATACAAGAGCATCTGTTCTCACTGCTTTTGTGTCATATCCCACTTTATCAATAGCCCTAGATTAGGTATTCAGTCTGTATTGATTGATTTGAGGGTGGTTTCTAATATTTACAGTTATAAATAGTATTGCAATGAACAGATTTGTGTTGTCAAAGAAATCTTCTAGAATTGAAAATTTACATGATTTAGTATACCAGTTTTCAGCATTACTACAACTGTCAAATAATACTTCAGAATATCGAGATCACCAGAATTATATAGGAATTTCGGTTCCTTCAAACTATTACCATACTTGATGTTTTTCTTATGCTTTATCAATCTTTGTGTGATAGAGTGTCCTGTTTCAGGTGGTATTTTCAAGATCACATATCTTGGGATGCATTTATGGGATGCAGAGCTTATTCTCTAAAGATACGGGTTTTTGTTAGTCTCATGAATGTTTTTCTACATTTTTACTGGTATGTATGGGTTCCTTGAAATATTATTCTTTCCAGGTTTTTCTTCTAATTTCTCTGATTTTTCTGTTTATCTTTTTTGGTGTTTTTAACTTACATCTTTTTAAATTTAGCATAACAAATCCCATCTTTCTTTCATGACTTGTATTGTGTGCCTTAAGGAATTCTGTCTGAATCTGAGAAAATAGATGTGTTTCTTCTATGAATACCATATGCTTTTCTTATTTTCTCCTAAAAAGTGAAATAGGATTATAATTTTATAAGAACCCTTGATTTTCTCAGAAATAGTTGTTGAGTTATAATGTTTCCCCAGATTTTTCCAATATTTTATTATGAAAATTTAGTATATAGAAACCAAATATTATACAGTGACATTCTGCATATCAGCCATCTAGATTTAGTAATGTCTAACATTTTGCTGTGCATCAGATGGTGTGCAGGTGCTTTCCTTTGCTGAAACATTTGCAAATAAGTTTCAGGTATCATAACATGTCACTCCTCAGTATATCATTATGTATATGGAAAATATGGACAGTCTCTTAAATAAGCACAATATTATTATTACACCTGAAACACTAGCAGTAATTTCCAAATAGATTTTCCCAGTTGTCACAAAAATGCTGTTTTAGCTGTTTTTTTAAAGACCCAAAATTGATATCTTTGTAGAATGTATTATATTCAGTTTTGTCTTAGTATTTCCTAATAGTATTGGTTAACAACAGGTTAAACTCCTAGCTCCTGAAAATTTGAAGTTATATCTAGAGGCTTAGTTTCAAGTACAATATATTTTGGCACAGTCCCCACTGACATTCTGATAGCCTCTTTGTCATGTACCGAGTCCCTTTATGTACCCAGGCTGTTTCTGAACATCTTATTCTGTCTCAAGAAAGAGTTCTGTAACCCTGCACTACCCTACGTGGCCTGAATTTTTGTAGTGATAATAAAACAGGGTCTGTAAGACCTTGATCTTCTCCTTATACTTGTTGTCCTGCTTAGTTTTCCACTTTTATTGAGCTTGTCAACATCTTTGGGAGATCCTTGTAGGATTTTGATTAGAATTATATTAAATTTATTAAGTACAGACTAATTAATTGCTATAATATGTCTTTTCCTCATGAATATTCTAAATTTCTTCATTTGTTTCCATCTTCTTTTCTGTCTTGCTGAAATGGTTTGTAATATGATTTTTTTTTTTTTTTGGACAGGCAGAGTGGACAGTGAGAGAGAGACAGAAAGAAAGGTCTTCCTTTTGCCATTGGTTCACCCTCCAATGGCCGCCACAGCTGGTGCACTGTGGCCGGCCCACCGCACTGATCCGAAGGCAGGAGCCAGGTGCTTCTCCTGGTCTCCCATGGGGTGCAGGGCCCAAGCACTTGGGCCATCCTCCACTGCACTCCCTGGCCACAGCAGAGAGCTGGCCTGGAAGAGGGGCAACCGGGACAGAATCCGGCGCCCCGACCGAGACTAGAACCTGGTGTGCCGGCGCCGCAAGGCGGAGGATTAGCCTGTTGAGCTGCGGCGCCAGCCACATTTTTCAAAAAAAAAAGACTTTCTCATAGATTTCTTACGAGGTACCTCATAGTTCTTACTGTTACTATAAGTGGATTATTTTAAATTGCATTTTCTAGTTGATTGATTGTTGTATGGGCATATAAATGTTTTGTATATTAACCTTATTTGCATATTAATCTGGAAATAATATACTTTTTAAACTTTTATTTAATAAATATAAATTTCCAAATTACAGCTTATGGGTTACCATGGCTTCCCCCCCGCCATAACTTGCTCCCACCCACAACCCTCCCATCTCCTGCTCCCTCTCCAATTCCATTCACATCAAGATTCAAGATTCATTTACTTTCTTTTTTTTTTTTTTTTTTGGACAGGCAGAGTGGATAGTGAGAGAGAGAGACAGAGAGAAAGGTCTTCGTTTGCTGTTGGTTCACCCTCCAATGGCCGCCACAGCCGGCGCACCGCGCTGATCTGAAGGCAGGAGCCAGGTGCTTCTCCTGGTCTCCCAAGGGGTGCAGGGCCCAAGCACTTGGGCCATCCTCCACTGCACTCCCTGGCCACAGCAGAGAGCTGGCCTGGAAGAGGGCAACCGGGAAAGAATCTGGCGCCCCGACCGGGACTAGAACCCGGTGTGCTGGCGCCGCTAGGTGGAGGATTAACCGGCCCAAGATTCATTTTCAATTATCCGTATATACGGAAGATCAATTTAGTATATATTAAGTAATGATTTCAACAGCTTGCACCCACACAGAAACATAAAGTGTAAAATACTGTTTGAAGGCCGGCGCCGTGGCTCAATAGGCTAATCCTCCGCGTGTGGTGCCAGCACACCGGGTTCTAGTCCCTGTCAGGGCGCCGGATTCGGTCCCAGTTGTTCCTCTTCCAGTTCAGCTCTAAGCTGTGGCCCAGGAAGGCAGTGGAAGATGGCCCAAGTTGCTTGGGCCCTGCACCCGCATGGGAGACCAGGAGGAAGCACCTGGCTCCAGGCTTCAGATCGGTGCAGCACGCTGGCCATAGCGGACATGTGGAGGGTGAACCAACAGAAAAAGGAAGACCACTGTGGTGGAGCAGGTAAAGCCACCACTTGCAGTGCCGGCATCATATATGGGCACTGTTTATAGGCCCAGCTGCTCCACTTCTGATCCAGCTCTCTACTGTGGCCTGGAAAAGCAGAAAATGGCTCAAGTTCTTGGGCCTTTGCACCTGCATGGGAGACCCAGCTGAATCTCCTGGCTCCTGGCTTCAGATAGATGCAGCTCCGTCCAAAGCAGCCACCTGGGGAGTGAACCAGTGGATGGAAGACCTCTCTCTCTCTCTCTCTCTCTCTCTCTCTCTCGGCCTCGGCCTCGGCCTCTCTGTAACTCTGTCTTTTAAAAAAGTAAATAAATTTTAAAAAAAAGAATAGGAAGCATGGCTTACCTGTTTAATTGCCAAGATCCCTACATTAAAAATATGATTTAAGTACTAAAAAGTAACAACTCTGATCTCTTTCCCCTTGAACTGCTGTACCATGGCCATTTGGCATTTGCTCACAAACCCTCCTCTGGTATCCTTTTTCCTGTTACTCAGTTGGCTTGAGATTGGAAGGAAGGTCTGAGCTGAGGCTCTCAAGCATTTAGCCAAGTGCTGTTTCTTGCTCTACAAATCTATAGCACCTGATACAGATGTTCTCTCCACTCTTCTCCAGAAATCCAATCCTACACCCCAGGCTACAATTTTCCTCTTCCTTGCTGGTGTGGCCCAAGATCAGAAGTGCCCAATCCTCCCATTAAACCATCTACGGTGTGGCCATCTACTGAGTGGCCATCTACTGCAAGCACACTGTGAAATCTGAAGACTCCTCCAGACTGCAGGGTTGTGACCATCCTCCTGCCAGTCTTCCTATGGACTTGTGCTTTCTCTGAAGCTCTACCCATCCCCCAGCTAGACCTTGAAGAATAACATCCTGCAACACACTCACATCACGCCTTCAGAGGAAAACTACAAGGAAAATGAGCTCCTCCTGTTTAATTATTTAGGATTAAAAACATAAGAAAAGATTATGCATTTATTTATTTCATAATGAGGGTGGTTGTGAGAGAAAATATATAGGCTTATAAATGAGTTTTCTTTTTAACTTTGCGTTAACTGTTGGAAAACAGTAATTTAACAAAACCCCATATTCATGGTAAGACAGGTGAGGTTTAATTTAATATGAGAAATGATTGTAGAGGTGAATATTTGTTAAGCCATGTATTTACTGTTCCATAACAAACACTGAACTAAAAGTTTCACATGGGATTATTATTTAATCTGCTTAGTAACCACAGGATCCATTTTATTGATAGTGTTTGTTTAATGATGAGAGGCATGAGGGAAAGAATTCAACATCAACTGATCGGTTACCAAGAACAAGATGGAGAATTAACCAAGATGTCTCTCATCAGATAAATGTTTGAGGAAAATGTGGTTATATACATGCAACAGAAGATTGATTTGTCAGCCATAAGAATGGAATCCCTTTATTTGCAGCAAAATATATCAATTTGTAGGACATCACATTAAATGAGCCATGTTAGACATAGAAAGACAAAAAGCACATGTTCTCAAGTGAAAAACCACAGAACGGTGAGACCATGAGACTCACTAGAGGCTATAGATTAAGGAGTGGAGGGAAAGATTGTGGGAGTTTGAATAATGGAATACAGATCAGAATTAGAAAGGTTGAGTCCCTAATGTCACATAGCACAGCAGGGTAACTATAACCTAGTAGATATTTTGTGAACAAATACAAGAAAGGAGCTCCAAGGCTCCAATCACAAAAATGCCAAAGAAGGGGAAGTGTAAATAACCCTGGTTTGATCAGTGCACATTGTATACATGTATTAAAGTGTCACACTATACCTCATACATACACACAATTTTTTGATAATTTAAAATTGAGGATCACTCCCAAGCTAGTGCATTCACATCAGGTTCTCTTATTAGGGCTCAATGCAGGAGTCACTCCCGTGTGCAGAGACTTGCCCCAAAACCCAACCTCTTTCAAGCTCCCTTAAGATGATATGGATGGCCTCCGTCACTGTACCACCTACCACCAATATGTCCGAAGAAAGGGAAATGCCAAATAGCTAACATTCATAAATCAGGCAAGCCCCCATCATGGGCTGAATGGAGAGCTGTTGGTTGGAGAGATATCTTGAATCAGGCAATATTACACAATGACTGAGATCAGAGTATGCTCGTGACTCTAAAAGAGAACAGGAGGACCTAGGAAAAGAATGAGGATGATATTATCTCCAATGTTAAGTAGGTAAGAAAAGCACAGGGATCAACAACTTTGAAAGGGACAGAACCATACATGGATCACCAGTAGTTATACATGTGTACACACAGAGATGCCATTCGTTCATCTCTTCATCTATCAGCTCATTCATTGGTTCATCCATCTATTTGTGTGTCCATCCATCCATCCACCCACCCATCCATCCATCCATCCTCCAAGCAGTTATTTGTCAAGTATTTAGTGCAATGCAGATGCTTCCCTCAGTACCAGCAGTAGTGGTGAACATCACAGGCTTCCTGCTCCCTTGAAGCTCCCCATCTCTGGGGGAACCAGGTATGTAAATCTAGAGTGATCAGTGCTAATGGGAACCAGCTGTACCCACTCCTTCCTCCTTGCTCACGGGCTGTTTATTCTCAGACATCCTTACCACTGTGAGCCTTGGGGATTGCACACACACACACACACACACACACACACCTCACTCCCTTGAGTGAACTAATTGCATAAGAAAATACAATTATCAAATATGATGCAATTGATTATATGAGTCCAACCAGAACTAAACACAAGGGCACTTTGATTTTGTATCTTTTGTTCTGTCCTTTCTGAGTGCACCCTGAGAATGTTGAAATTATAATTTCAGACTTGATACTTTGTAACATGTTGGGGAATTTTTAGTCTTACTGATCTCAGAGTCAATTATCTCCTTTAAACTGAAATAGCGTAGATAGACAAACCAGTAGTACTTTGACTCAATGTATATACATTTGTAAAGGATTTATTTATGTGAAGAGTCCAGTTACAGGGAGAGGAAGAGAGAGAGAGAGAGAGAGAGAGAGAGAGAAAGGACTTCCATCCACTGGTTCACTCTCCCAAATGGCTTCAATGGCCAGGGCTGGGCCAGACTGAAATCCAAAGCCAGGAGTTTCTTCTGGATCTCCCACATAAGTGAAGGGGACCAAGCGCTTGGGCCATGCTTTGTGCTTTCCCAGGCACATTAGCAGGGAGCTGGATCAGAAGCAGAACAACCCTCCTTTGAACCAATGTCCATAGGGAATGCCAGTGTTGCAAGTGATTGCTTTACTCACTAAACCACAATACCAGCCTCAAATACACATTTTTAAGATTACATAGGGAGATATAAGAATTTCTGTGTGGGCAGGGGCTGGGTGCTACTTTCTAACATGTCCAAAGGCATCTGGTGTGTTTTGGGGGAATACTGTAAGTCACTGAGTTGACTCTTTGTTTTACTAACAGTCAACGCTCATTCTTATCTGCTTATACCCAGAGTCACAAACAGGGGCTCTTCCAGAAGTTTCACTGCCTAGGAGCGAATGACTGACCACGATGTTAGCAAGAGGCTGACAGGAAATGACACCCTAGAACATCCCTGATAGAATGCACATGGAAGCTGTCAATCCAGGCATCTCCCCCAACTCCCTCTTCCCAACCTCTCCCAGCAAAAACATGTAAAGAAAACGGAATGTTGAGGCTACATAGAAAACCAGGAAACAGTAGTGAAAAGGAAAAAATCATAAAAATTGAAATGTTAACATAGTAGTCAACCAAAAACACCCATGCTATCCTAAGTGAGGTATCTCACGTGGGTGGTAGAAGCCCATGTACTTGGGCCATCTTTACACTGCTTTCCCACTAGCAATACCATGGAACTGGATTGGAAGTGGACCAATCTGAACTCACAACCATGCTCATTGCAGAGCCAGTCCCACAGGTAATGGCTTAACCTACTGTGCCACAATGCTGGACCCGTAATAGCACTTTCAGATTTTGGAAATTTTGGTTCAGGACAACGAAAGTTCTTTCTTGCTTCCCATGTTTCTGCTATGAGCTGTCATAAAGTAGTCTCTGGGCATTTTCCTATCAGTCTTCTTTTTTTTTTTATTTGACAGATATAGTTAGACAGTGAGAGAGAGAGACAGAGAGAAAGGTGTTCCCTCCATTGGTTCATTCCCCCAGATGGCAGCTACGGCTGGCGCACTGCGCCGATCCAAAGCCAGGAGCCAGGTGCTTTTCCTGGTCTCCCACGTGGGTGCAGGAACCCAAGCACTTGGGCCATCCTACACTGCACTCCCGGGCCACAGCAGAGAGCTGGATTGGAAGAGGAGCAACTGGGACTAGAACCCGGTGACCATATGGGATGCCAGCACCACAGGTGGAGGATTAACCAAGTGAGCCATGGCGCCAGCACTATCAGGCTTCTTTTTAATTCTGCCATCCCCAGGGAAAAACTTTCTCTTGTTAATTATGTTTAGGCAGTGGGGCTCTGAGTGGAGAGGTGTTAGGGAAACATCCAAGAAGTTATATGGGTGATGGTTTGTGCCCCAGTTGCTCCCCTTCCAAATCCAACTCTCTACCTATGGCCTGGGAAACTAGTAGAAGATGGCCCAAGTGCTTGGACCTCTGCACTTGCATAGAAGACCTGGAAAAAAGCTCCTGGATCCTGGCTTCATATCTGTTCAGCTACACCCATTGTGGCCATTTGGGGATTGAACCAATGGCTATAAGACCTCTCTGTGTGTCTCTCTGTTTGTAATTCTACCTCTCAAATGAATAAACAAAATCTTTTCAAAAATAAAAGAATCATTGTTATCACAAATTTACCATTGTGATGTCATAATAGGCTGTGAGGTTATGAAAATAATTGTATCCCAAATATCATCTTATTCATAATCAATTGTGATGTCCTAAACTGCAATTGTCATGTCATAAACATTCAATTCTGATGTCATAAACCTACATTGTTGTGTCCTAGAAAACATGATGCCATAACATAATGAAGTGGGACTGATAATTCTAAGGTTGTGACATCATAATCAGTGATGTCATAAACCAATGTTCTGGTATCATAATCCATTGTGATATCATTAACCATTGTGATGTGATTTACCAATCATGTGATATCATAAACCTACCATTGTGATATCTTAAGGCAACTATTGTGCTGTCACAATCAAGTGTGACTTCATAAAAACCAGTGTAACATCACAAACCATCACATCATCACAATTAATTGTGTTATAAACCACCACCATTATGATGCCATAATCAAGTGTGATGTCATAAATCATCATTATGATAATGAGATTGATTGTGATATCATTAAAACCATTTAGTGTCATACCGAATGGCATGTCATGAATCAAACATTGCAATATCATAAACCATGGCACTATCATAATTAATGAGAAGATATAAAATATGACATCATAAGCCTACCATTTCAATATCAAAATTAATTGCGATATAAAACATCGTTATAATATCATTTAATTTTGCTGTCACAAATATAGCTATGCCATAAAACTATATTGGTGGTGTCATAAAGAGACCATATTTTGTTATAATAATTTGTGATGTCAAAAACCTACTTTTGTTGGTCCAATTTGTGCCACAGTGGGTTAAACTACTGCCTGTGTCATCAATATCCCATGTGGATGGCAGTCCAAGTATCAGCTGCTCCTCTTCTGTTCCTGCTCACTGCTAACGAAGCTGGAAAAGCAGTAAAGATGGCCCAAGTAATCAAGACCCTGTGATCATATGGGAGACCCAGTTGAATCTCATGGCTCCTGGTCCAAACCTACAACTGTGATGACATAATCAATTCTGTCATAAACCTGTTATTGTTCCAAAATGATGAATTGTGATATCAACTGTGATGTCATATCATAAACCACCATTGTCATGCCATAAACCTACCATTGTGATGTTATAAATCAATTATTATTTTGTCATAAATCATGACTGTGATGTGACAAGCCAAAATTATGATGCCATAATAAATCATGATGTCCTAAAAACCATTGTGAAGTCATAATTTGCCATAATTAAAGCCAATGTGATATCATAAACAGTTGTTATGCTATATAGTATTGTGATGTCATTAAGACATTGTGATGTCAACATCAATTATAATGTCCTTAAAAGCCATTTTAATATAATAAATCTGTATTGTGACATCATAATCAATTGTGAAGTCATAAAATCCACTTTGATGTCTTAAACCTACCATTATCACTTCATAATGAATTGTGATAACATAAACTAGAATTAAATCATAATCAGTTGTGCTGTCATGATAACCATTGATATCAAAAGCAATATTATCATGCCATAAACCAAATATTGTGGTGTTTTAAAACACTGTATTGTCTAAATCAATTATGGTGTCATAAAACATCACTGTGATGTTGTAAATATATTATTGTACAATAAATTGTGATGTCATAAAAACATTGTAAGTCATCCAGAGCCAGGTTGTGCATTCATATTTAGAAGTGTTGCTGTGCTACTATCGTCCCAAACTTAGAGTTTAGAACATGCACAGCTTTCCTGTTTTCACTTTGTGAGGATACCTTTTGGCACACCTACAACACTAGCACTGGGGTCAGGAGGCAGCAAAAAGCCAGTGAAGAAGTGCACATGTTTTAGGTGCTGGAAAAGCATGATTTCTTTAGAAATTCCCCACGTAACAGGGACACTAAAGAAGAATGACATCTGGGGGAGGAGGCAAGATGGTGGAATAGGAAGGGAGCACACTGATAGTCCTGGAAGAGATAGTTTAATAAAAGTGGAGATACTGCAGGTTCAAGGAAGAGTAGGGGAGGAAACAGCAGAAGAAACTCTTCCGGAACGTGTGATTCACAGTGGACCTGCATGGAGAGCGTGGAGCCCACAGTTTGGGACACCAGCGGCAGACTCAACACACCAGCGCTGGAACGCGAGGTGAGCCGAACCTCAATAGCCCGAGACACCGGCAGGCAAGCAGAGAGAGGAGACTAGAGGGAACGACCCCCCCGGGGGGGGGAGTTCACCAGGCTAACTGGAAGAGAGAGAGAGAGAAAAAAAAAGGTGACTGGTACGGATACGGGTTTCTCTCTCTCCGCTCACCTCTCAAGGGTGAGCAAGACAAAGAGCAGGCGCCATCTTGGACATACGTCATAAGCAGAGCGACCTCAGGTCTGCACCGGCCCTGAGCCTAGCAGAAAAACCTGACTCTGGGCGGGGTGAATTAACAGGAGATTAGAACCTAGTAAATTTGTGGTGCTACTGAACTGAGACTGTGAAAAAAGAGATGGTGGGGGAGAGAACTCACGGAATTCACGTGAGCACTCTCCAGAGACGCTACAATTCCGTAACTTTGGCAACCCAGTGGGAGACTGAAGGAGAATTTGAGCCCACTCTGAGGGCCGAACAGATTCCCTGTGTGGTCCTTGGGAAAGAGCTTCCGATCTCTGGCTCCTGTGGGTATATCATTTGCCTGCTAACTACCTCCAACTTCGTTCAGCTGTGCAGAATTACTTCCCTTTTGAATCAAAAAAAGAAAGAGAGAGAGAGAGATTTACCACGCCTAACCTGGGAGTGTCACCTTTGGCACACCAAACAGAGCTCTCAGGCCACACCCATCTCAAGCCCTAAGGCTCCATCAAAAACAGATAGTCCACTTAATCTAGAGTCATAGTATAACAAGAAAAAGCACCACAGTGAAGAAACCAAATATCTCCAATATTCCAAATAACAAACGCAAAAACCGAGGTAATAAAAACAAGGAAGTCACCATGATGCCCTCAAATGAAAAAGACACCCCAATTCAAGATTATGAAGATGATGACATAGAAGAAATGCAAGCAGCAGATCTCAAAAAATTGATAAGAACATTAAGAAGTTCTCAAAAACAAATTCTTGAACTACAGAAATCCTTAATGGACAAGGTAGAAAATCTCTCTCGTGAAAATGAAATATTAAGGAGGAATCAAAATGAAATGAAACAACTAGTACAACAGGAAACTGTGATAGTGACTGAAGTGAAGAATTCAATAGATCAAATGAAAAACACAATAGAGAGCCTTACAAACAGAATGGGTGAAGCAGAAGAGAGAATATCGGACTTAGAAGACAGAGAACAGGAAAGGATACAGTCAGACCAAAGAAAAGAAGAGGAAATTAGAAATCTAAAACATATTGTCAGGAATCTTCAGGATACTAT
This sequence comes from Oryctolagus cuniculus, assembly GCF_964237555.1. Lineage (NCBI taxonomy): Eukaryota > Metazoa > Chordata > Mammalia > Lagomorpha > Leporidae > Oryctolagus > Oryctolagus cuniculus. The sequence continues at coordinate 26,573,686 of NC_091452.1, forward strand.
TAAAAAAACCAACATTCGGGTTCTAGGAGTTCCTGAAGGCATGGAGAGGGAGAAAGGATTAGAAGGCCTTTTTAGTGAGATATTAGCAGAAAATTTCCCAGGTTTGGAGAAGGACAGAGAAATCCTAGTACAGGAAGCTCACAGAACCCCTAATAAACACGACCAAAAGAGATCCTCACCACAACACGTTGTAATTAAACTCTCCACAGTGAAACATAAAGAAAAGATCCTAAAATGTGCAAGAGAGAAACGTCAGATTACTCTCAGAGGATCTCCAATCAGACTCACAGCTGACTTCTCATCAGAAACTCTACAAGCTAGGAGGGAATGGCGAGATATAGCCCAGGTACTAAGAGAGAACAAGTACCAGCCCAGAATATTATATCCTGCAAAGCTATCATTTGTGAATGAACGTGAAATAAAGACCTTTCACAGCAAAGAGAAATTGAAAGAATTTGTCGCCACTCGTCCAGCCTTGCAACAGATGCTTAAAGATGTGTTACACACAGAAACACAGAAACACGGTCATCAATATGAAAGAAGATAAAGGAAGGAAACCTCACAGCAAAAGATCACAGGGAATTCAAAGCATATATTAGAACTTATCTTTGGCAAAGGGCAGGGCAAAGTTACCACTTTTCATTAGTCACATTGAACGTGAATGGCCTGAACTCTCCAGTTAAAAGACACCAATTGGCTGATTGGCTTACGGAACAAAACCCAATTATTTGCTGCTTACAAGAAACACATCTTTCCAACAAAGATCCATACAGACTGAAAGTGAAAGGCTGGAAAAAGATATACCATGCCAACAGAAATGAAAAAAGAGCAGGCGTAGCCATCTTAATATCGGACAACATAAACTTTACCACAAAAACTGTTAAGAGAGACAAAGAGGGGCACTATATAATGATTAAGGGATCAATACAACAAGAAGATATAACAATTATCAATGTATATGCACCTAACTACAGGGCACCAGTTTATCTAAAAGATTTATTAACAGACTTAAAGGGAGACTTAGACCCCAATACAATAGTACTGGGGGAATTCAATACTCCACTCTCAGAAATAGACAGATCAATAGGACAGAAGATCAACAAGGATACAGTAGATTTAAATGACACTATAGCCCAAATGGATCTAACAGATATATACAGAACTTTCAATCCTACAGCTAAAGATTTTACATTCTTCTCAGCAGTACATGGAACCTTCTCTAGGATTGACCACATACTAGGCCATAAAGCAAGTCTCAGCAAATTCAAAAGAATTAGAATCATACCATGCAGCTTCTCAGACCATAAAGGAATGAAGTTGGAAATTAGCAACTCAGGAATCCCTAGAGCATACGCAAACACATGGAGATTGAACAACATGCTCCTGAATGAACAATGGGTCATAGAAGAAATTAAAAGAGAAATCAAAAATTTTCTGGAAGTAAATGAGGATAACAGCACAACATATCAAAACTTATGGGATGCAGCAAAAGCAGTGTTAAGAGGAAAGTTTATATCAATAGGTGCCTACATCAAGAAATTGGAAAGGCACCAAATAGATGAGCTTTCAATTCACCTCAAGGATCTAGAAAACCTACAGCAAACCAGACCCAAATCTAGTAGGAGAAGAGAAATAATTAAAATCAGAGAAGAAATCAACAGGATTGAATCAAGAAAAACATTACAAAAAATCAGCCAAACGAGGAGCTGGTTTTTTGAAAAAATAAACAAAATTGACACCCCATTGGCCCAACTAACTAAAAAAAGAAGAGAAAAGACCCAAAGCAATAAAATCAGAGATGAAAAAGGAAATGTAACAACAGACACCACAGAAATAAAAAGAATCATCAGAAATTACTACAAGGACTTGTATGCCAGCAAACAGGGAAACCTATCAGAAATGGATAGATTCCTGGACACATGCAACCTACCTAAATTGAACCAGGAAGACATAGAAAACCTAAACAGACCCATAACTGAAACAGAAATTGAAACAGTAATAAAGGCCCTCCCAACAAAGAAAAGCCCAGGACCAGATAGATTCACTGCTGAATTCTACCAGACATTTAAAGAAGAACTAACTCCAATTCTTCTCAAACTATTCAGAACAATCGAAGAAGAGGGAATCCTCCCAAATTCTTTCTATGAAGCCAGTATCACCTTAATTCCTAAGCCGGGAAAAGACAAACAACACACTTAAGAGATGGGCCAAGGACCTCAATAGACATTTTTCAAAAGAGGAAATCCAAATGGCCAACAGGCACATGAAAAAATGTTCAAGGTCATTAGCAATCAGGGAAATGCAAATCAAAACCACAATGAGGTTTCACCTCACCCCAGTTAGAATGGCTCACATTCAGAAATCTACCAACAACAGATGCTGGTGAGGATGTGGGGAAAAAGGGACACCAACCCACTGTTGGTGGGAATGCAAACTGGTCAAGCCACTATGGAAGTCAGTCTGGAGATTCCTCAGAAACCTGCATATAACCCTACCGTTTGACCCAGCCATCCCACTCCTTGTAATTTACCCAAAGGAATTTAAATTGGCAAACAAAAAAGCGGTCTGCACCTTAATGTTTATTGCAGCTCAATTCACAATAGCTAAGACCTGGAACCAACCTAAATGCCCATCAACGGTAGACTGGATAAAGAAATTATGGGATATGTACTCTTTAGAATACTATACTGCAGTAAGAAACAACGAAATCCAGTCATTTGCAACAACATGGAGGAACCTGGAACACATCATGCTGAGTGAAATAAGCCAGTCCCAAAGGGACACATACCATATGTTCTCCCTGATCGGTGACAACTGACTGAACACCAAAACGGAAACCTGTTGAAGTGAAATGGACACTATGAGAAATGGTGACTTGATCAGCATAGCCCTGACTGTTAATGAACAACTTAATACATTATCCCTCTTAGTAGTTTTTTTGTCTGTTCTACTTAATATGACTGGTTTAATTCTGTAATTAATACACAGTTATTCTTAAGTGTTGAAATTTAACTGAAATGTGATCCCTGTTAAACATAAGAGTGGGAATAAGAGAGGGAAGAGATGTATAATTTGGGACATGCTCAAGCTGACTTGCCCCAAATGGTAGAGTTAGAAACATACCAGGGGATTCCAATTCAATCCCATCAAGGTGGCATGTACCAATGCCATCTCACCAGTCCAAGTGATCAATTTCAGTTCACAATTGATCATAATGAAAGGACCAAGAGTCAAAGGGAGCACATAAACAAGTCTAGTACCTGCTAACACTAACCGATAGAATAAATAAAGGGGAGAGTGATCCAACATGGGAAGTGAGATACTCAGCAGACTCATAGAATGGCAGATGTCCTAAATAGCACTCTGGCCTCAGAATCAGCCCTCAAGCCATTCGGATCTGGCTGAAAAGCCCATGAGAGTATTTCAGGCATGGAAAGCCAAGACACTCTGGCAAAAGATCTCTGTGAGTGAGATCCCAGTGGAAAGAACAGGTCTTCAAAGAAGGAGGTACCTTTCTCTGAAGGGAGGAGAGAACCTCCACTTTGACTATGACCTTGTCTAAACAAGATAAGAGTCGGGGAATTCAGAGGGCTTCCATAGCCTTGGAAACTCATCACTGGAGCATAGGGAGATTACTGATGCCATAGACAGGAGTGTCAATTGGTAAAGTCAACAACAGGAGTCACTGTGCACTTACTCCTCATGTAGGATCTCTGTCCTTAATGTGCTGTGCATTGAGATTTAATGGTATAATGAGTACTCAATCAATATATTTCACTTTGTGTTTCTATGGGGGTGCAAACGGTTGAAATCTTTACTTAATGCATACTAAACTGATCTTCTGTAAAAAAAAAAAGAAATTATCAATTCCCAACTTGACTCTCACTGGGATTAAACATGACAATAGGTCTGATCTGATTTCATCATCATTAAAAAAAATCATCTATTATTTTTCACTTTATGTTTCTGTGTGGGAGCAAACTGTTGAAATCCTTACTTAATGTATACTAAGCTGATCTTCTGTATATTAAGATAATTGAAAATGAATCTCGATGTGAATGGAAGGGGATTAGGGAGTGGGAGGGGGGAGGGTTGTGGGTGGGAGGGACGGTATGGGGGTGAAGCCATTGTAATCCATAAGTCGTACTTTGGAAATTTACATTCATTAAATAAAAGTTAAAAAAAAGAATGACATCTAAGGAATATTTCAAAATGGCAGCATAGGGAATGAGGTACTGTACTAGGCTAGGGAAAAAAAAGTTAAAAAAAATAGGAATTGCACTCTCAAGGAAGAATTGGAGACAAAACCACACCAGAAATTCTATAAGGGGAAAGGGGAAAGCTGTATACCTATGTATAAATTGCAAATGTGCAGCACAAACACAGACACAACACATGACTGCAGCAGCTGAGATCAGGAGCCTGCAGAGGTAGGAGACAGAGGTGAGACTAGACTACAGTAACTCGTGGTGATATGGCCAGAAGGAGAGCATTGCATGAGTTAGACTGGAACCCTAGAAGCAAGTGATTACTAGTAGCAGATCCAGTGGAAGCCAAAGGGCCACATTTATCTCACCCTATTTTGCCCACAATAGCACCTGCTTCCTGCTGAGAAAGTGAGGATGCCATTCTGGGCTTTGGTGGCAGCTGCACAGCCTTTGTGTGTGCAGAGCCACTGGCTGAGATAAGATGCCATCTTCTCAGTGGTACTGCTGTCAGTGGCAGGGAGAGGGCAACATTTGGTGAGTGCCTCTCGTATATGAATGTGACCCAGAAATTCTAGCAGAGGGAAAAATCCACAGTCTCCATAGACTTTGAGCCTGGCTGGGAGGATTGACAGGTGGAGGGGAACACACTATGTGCCCCCAGCCTTCCAACATACCATAGGCTCCTGGGCTCAAGCCACCTAGACAGAGGTGGCTCAGGAAACATCTGCCTCTCTTTTGACTAGGGAGGCTGGCAGGGAAGAGCCAAACCTCTGCACCCAACGATTGTGGGAGCCTTGTGAGCTGAGACTGTGGGGAATTGGCGTCTACATGAGAAGGTACAGGGTATAGCTGTGTCTCTGGGCATCACTGGGAGTGGCTCCAAATGATCAGTACTCCGCATAATCAGTGGTTGCCTGGAGTGGGTCATGGCTGTGGGAACCACACTCAGGGTGAGGTCTGTGCAGATAATTATTGTAGTTCATACAGCAGTGCAGATAAGTGTTGAACACACTGGTAACTAACAACTGGGCATTGCTCAGTTTGGAGGAGAAGAGGTGAAGGGCTGATCACATCAACAGAGGTGAAAAAATCCATCTTTTTTTAAAAAGAATGGATCTACTAAGTCCAACTTGGGTGTTGCCCTAGATAATTGACCCAGCCTATAGTACTGACCAGAACTCCTGAGCTATGCCCAGCACACACCTCTAGGTATTCCCTGAAAGTGCAGACATTCTACTAAGCCACGAGGAATAGCTCAGAGATAAAAGATATCAGAGGAAAACAACCAAGACTCTACAAATGCCTAAAATATATATGCATCAATTAAAGAAACAAGAGAAAGGAAGACACCTTGATCTCCAGAAAGGAACATAACAATATATCAATGTTAGAATGTGAAGATGAAGAGATTAATGAAATACAGGAAATGAGTTCCAAAGATTAAACCTAGGATTAATCAAAAGCAATCTGAAGCAAATCCACGAATGAAAGAAAACCATACATGAAATAATCAATTTTCCCATGAAACTGAGATTTAAATATAAATCAAAATAAAATATTAAATGAACTCAATAGATTAAATATAAAATTATCAAATATAAATATATAAATAAATAAAGATATAAAATGCAGTGGAAAGCCTTAACAACAGATTCTGTGAGGCAGTGGTATTGTATGAACTAGAAGACAAGTCTTTTGAAATCTTTCAGTCAGATAAAAGAAAACACCAAGAAGAAAATAGAAAACTTAAACAGTGTTGGAGATTTATGATACTATCAAGCAATTAACATACAGTTCTTAGGAGTTCCAAAAGCCCTGGATATAGAGAATGGACTAGAAGGCCTATTTAGTGAAATAACTGTAAAAAACAATCCAAATTTAGAGAACCAAAGGGACATCTAATACAGGAAACACAGACAACTCCTAATAGACATGACCAGACATGACTTCACCATGACACACTGTAGTCAAACTTTCAAAAGAAAAATAAAAAAGGATCTAAAATGTGCAGAAGAGAAATGCCAGACTACTATCAGAGGATCTAAAATTAGAATCACAGCTAACTTCTCAACAGAAACCATATAGGTTAGAAGAGAATGGCAAGATATAGCCCAAGTCGTGAGAAGAAAACTTCAACCCAGAATATTGTACCTTGCAAAGCTCTCATTTATGAATTAAAGTATACTAAACACATTCCATAACAAAAAGAAATTAAAATAATATGTCAGCATTCAACCAGCTTTACAAAACATGTTTAAGGATGTTACACCCAGAAGCCCAGAAAGATAGCCATGATTATGGAAGAATGTGAAGGCAGAAAATCACTCAATAAAAGTACAAAAGTAATCCAAAGTAAACAATATGAATATTTATGGGAAAAAATAGTAGGGCCAAATAATTAATCAGCAGCAGTCACATTGAATGTAAATGGCCTCAACTCTCCAGATAAAAGATACATACTGGCTGATTGTATTAAAAAAATTAGCTATTATTTGTGGAAATGTAAGCTGGTAAAGCCACTATGGAAGACAGTATGGAGACACCTCAGAAATTTGAGTATAGACCTACCATACAACCCAGCCATTCCACTCCTGGAAATTTATCCAAGGGAAATGAAATCAGCAAATGAAAAAGTGATCTATACCCCATGTTTATTACAGCTCAATTCACAATAGGTAAGATATGGAATCAATCCAAATGCCCATTAACTGAAGACTGAATAAAGAAATTATGGGGTATACACAATGAAATACTACATAGCAGTAATAAAAAACTAAATTCAGTCATTTGCAACAGTATGGATGAAACTGGAAAACATCATATTTAGTGAAATAAACCAGTGACAAAATAAAAATATCATACATTCTCTCTGACCTATGACAACTACTAGAGCACCTAAAAGGTAATCTAAAGAAGTGAAATTGACTCTTTGAGAAGCAATGACTTTCAACACCCCTTGTCTTGACTGCTGAGGAATAATTTTTTTTCCAATCAATTTGTTGAACTCTACTTATCAGAGAGTTAATCATATGTGTATAAAGTTAATTGAAAATAGATCTTGGTAAATAACAAGAATAGAAATAGGAGAGGGAGGAGGAAGAGGGGCGGGAGATTTTATGATGGGAAGAATCACTGTGTTCCTAAAGTTGTAATCACGAAATATATGTGTGTTCTTTAAATAAAAGGTGTCTGGGGGAGAAAAGGATCTTTAAGGGCTAATGAATGGAATGGCAGATTATCCTGCAACCTGCAGTGAGGGCATCCCATGAAACTCACAGTACAATTGCAACCATTCTCCATGCAGTCAACCATTCTTTTTAGTTGAACACATGCTACAATTTTGAATCAATTTTTGTTACTATATTCCATAGAGTGCTAAGATTAAAAATCACTTCAAGAATCTGTTTTCTTTTATAGTTATCAATTTGAATATACAACACTTTCTTTTACTATTTTTAAAAGTGTATGGAATAATAGAAAAACTAATATTAATGAAGCTTTGCACATAATATAACTAGAAGTCATTTTGAATATTAAGTTGCCTACTAATTTTTATATAAAATATTGCTATATGTATATATCTTATGAGCATATAAAGGAAAAATGATAAGAAAAACTCTGTATACACATGTGTATCAGCAATTAGTCTTCATCATGCTACCACTCATTTAATTTTGTACTGTTTCTTTAAAGCTTTGTCTGAAGTATGCATCTGTGCATATGTAAACTCTTACTGTCCATACAACTTGGAACCATAAGATTTTATTATTTAATTTTTAATAATAATTATTTTCATGTTGGAAGATACTTCTTATGTCCAGAGGAACATTTCTATTTATCATATATCTCAATAAAGAGAACATTCAGAGCACTTATGAATTATTATATACTTACATTTTATGTTTACTACATTTGTGTTTATTTTTAGGCAACTTTGTACAAACGTGTCATCCAGAATAGATTTGTCCACACTTTTTTTTTAATCCAGCATTAAATATATAAGCTTCATAAATGTAGTTATTTGTGGGGAGCAACTGAGACTAGACTAAATTACTGGAACTGCTAAGACTAATTCTATGCATCTGCTCTCCCACCATATGGCGCTGAGAAACAGTAAACAACTTCCACACAGCTGCGTCGCCAATTTGACTGATAAGCTGCAGGAGCTGATCCTGCACCTGATCGGAGGAGAGCAGCGTGCTCGGCGTGTGGGCAGCAGAGCATGGATTGGTGGAAGAGGACTATAAAGGAGGAGAGAGACAACATACACCAGGAACACCTGAGGAACATCTGAGCAGCCCCTGAGAGAGCCGGCCGGCGGTGTGCCGCTCCTCCGCGGAAGCAGGGAAAGCGGCAGGGGTGCCGCCCCTCCGCGAAGGCAGGGGGGCTGGCAGCTAACCCAGGACGGCATCATTCCTCCACAAGTGAGGGAACGGCAGCTAACTCGGGAAGGGCCGGGCAAAAAGAACAGTGCAGGGTCCAGTGTCGTTCCTCCACGAATGGGGGAGCGACAGTTATTGTAGTTCATTAATTATCAGTTCTGTATAGTATACAAGAATATGCATAAGCCATATTAAATTTAACCATTTCCTATTAATGAACATTCACATAGTTTACCTTTGTTCTTATTAATGATATTACTGTATAAACATCTCTATTCACTTCTCTAGATGTACATAAGCAATATAGTTTCTGTGATATCATGTCCTAGAATTAAATGCTGATTGTGGGGTATGAACTTCATTTTCCAAGATAACGCAAACTGTTTTGGAAAAGCTTTACTAATTACCCCTCAATCAGTATAAGTCACTGTTGCTCTGTAATTTGTCAATGCTGGTATTGTCAGATAAAAATAATTTGAATTCTGATGAAAAATACTATTTATTTTGATTACAATTTAAACTTCTCTCTATAAGAAAATTTTTAAAAATATTTATCTGAAAGAAAGAGTTGCAAAGAAAGAAAGAGAGACAGCAAGAGAGATCTATCACTGGTTCACACCCCAGATGCAGCAATAACCAAAGCTGGGCCAGGAGGAAACCAGGAGCCAGGAGGTCTCCCACATAGGTAGCAGGTCTCTCATATGGGTAGCAGGGCACAAATACCTGGGCCATCTTCCACTATTTTTTCCAAGCCATCATCAGGGAGCTTGACCAGCAGGGCAGCTGGATAGTACAGAAACAGATGGATAGACCAATGGACCAGAATAGAAACACCAGAAATCAACCCAACCATCTACAGCCAACTTATATTTGATCAAGGATACAAAACCAATTCCTGGAGCAAGGACAGTCTAGTCAATAAATGGTGCTGGGAAAACTGGATTTCTACATGCAGAAGCATGAAGCAAGACCCCTACCTTACACCTTACACAAAAATCCACTTAATATGGATTAAAGATCTAAATGTATGACGCAACACCATCAAATTATTAGAGAACATAGGAGAAACCCTACAAGATATAGGCACAGGAAAAGATTCTTAAAAAAAGACTCCGGAGACACAAAAGTCAAAGCCAAAATTAACAATTGGGATTACATCAAATTGAGAAGTTTCTGTACTGCAAAAGAAACAGCCAGGAAAGTGAAGAGGCAACCAACAAAATGGGAAAAAATATTTGCAAACTATACAACAGATAAAGGTTAATAACCAGAATCTACAAAGAGATCAAGAAACTCCACAACAACAAATCAAACAACCCACTTAAGAGATGGGCCAAGGACCTCAATAGACATTTTTCAAAAGAGGAAATCCAAATGGCCAACAGGCACATGAAAAAAAAGATCACTAGCCATCAGGGAAATGCAAATCAAAAACACAATGAGGTTTCACCTCACCCCAGTTAGAATGGCCCACATACAGATATCTACCAAAAACAGATGCTGGCAAGGATGTGGGGGAAAAGGGACACTAACCCACTGTTGGTGGGAATACAAACTGGTAAAGCCACTATGGAAGTCAGTCTGGAGATTCCTCATAAACTTGAATATAACCCTACCATACAACCCAGCCATCCCACTCCTTGGAATTTACCCAAAGGAATTTAAATTGGCAAACAAAAAAGCGGTCTGCACCCTAATGTTTATTGCAGCTCAAGTCACAATAACTAAGACCTGGAATCAACCTAAATGCCCATCAACAGTAGACTGGATAAAGAAATTATGGGACGTGTACGCTATAGAATACTATACAGCAGTAAAAAAAAAAAGGAAATCCAGTCATTTGCAACAGAATGCAGGAATCTGGAAAACATCATGCTGAGTAAAATAAGCCAGTCCCAAAAAGATAAATATCATATGTTCTCCCTGATCGGTGACAACTAACCAAGCACCAAAAAGGAAACCTGTTGAAGTAAAATGGACACAGTGAGAAACAGTGATTTGATCCGCCCTTGTCCTGACTGTCGAGGAAGAACTTAATACTTTATCACTTTTAGTATTTTTTTTCTACTTAACACTAATGGTTGAACTCTTTAATTAGCACACAATTACTCTTAGGTGTTTAAATTTAACTGAAAAGTGATCCCTGTTAAATATAAGAGTGGGAATAAGAGAGGGAGGAGATGTACAGTTCAGCACATGCTCATTCGGACTTACCCCAAATGGCAGAGTTAGAAATCTGCCAGGGGATTCCAATTCAATCCCATCAAGGTGGCATGTGCCAATGCCATCTCATTAGTCAAAGTGATCAGTTTCAGTTCATAATTGATCATAATGACAGGACTAAGAGTCAAAGGGATCACATAAACAAGACTAGTGTCTGCTAATACTAACTGACAGAATTAAAAAGGAGAGAATTAAAAAGGAAAGAAGTGGGATACGCTACAGACTCATAGAATGGCAGATGTCCTAAACAGCACTCTGGCCTCAGAATCAGCCCTTAAGGCATTCAGATCTGGCTGAAGAGTCCATGAGAGTATTTTAGGCATGGAAAGCCAAGACACTCTGGCGAAAAAAAAAAAAAGAGCTAAATGAAAGATCTCTCTCTGCAAGTGAGATCCCAGTGGAAAGAACAGGTCATCAGAGAAGGAGGTACCTTTCTCTGAAGGGAGGAGAGAACTTCCATTTTGACTGTGTTCTTGTCTAAATAAGATCGAAGTTGGCGAACTCAAGAGGCCTCCATAGCCTTGGCAACTCATGACAAGAGCCTCGGGTGATTACTGACGCCATAAACAATAGTGTCAATTGTTAAATCAACAACAGGAGTCACTGTGCACTTACTCCCCATGTAGGATCTCTGTCCTTAATGTTTTGTACAATATGAATTAATGCTATAACTAGTACTCAAACAGTAGTTTACACTTTGTGTTTCTGTGTAGGTGCAAACTGTTGAAATCTTTACTTAATATATACTAAACTGATCTTCCATATATAAAGATAATTGAAAATGAATCAATATGAATGGAAGGGGAGAGGGAGCGGGAGATGGGAGGGTTGCAGGTGGGAGGAAGGTTATAGGGGGGAAAGGCCACTATAATCCAAAATCTGTACTCTGGAGATTTATATTTATTAAATAAAAGTTTTAAAAAAAGTAGGGCAGCTGAGACATAAACTGGCATCCATATGGAATGCTGGATTTCTAAGTGGCATCATTACCCACACCACAATGTAGGTCCTCAGAATGCTTTTCTATGGTTGATGATTATTCTAGTTTCTTAGTCTATAAAATGTTTATTCATGTCTTTTGTCCATTCTTCTATGGCTATCTTTTTCTTGCAGTATTAGCAGTTCTTTATATTATGGATATTAATCTCATTAGTAAACATAATATAAGTATCTTGTCTTTCAGAACTGCATTTTCATTATTTTTATGGTAATTTCAGTAGGGCACACATTCCTAATATTACTAAAGTGGTATTTGTTTTTTTCTTAATAAATTCTTTGCATATCTTTTTTTCTATTTTTTATTCTTATTTTTAATTTTGTTTAAATAATACAAATTTTATGCATTTCATATATACAAACTTAGGAACATAGTGATTCTTCACAACCTATCCTCACCACTGCCCATATTCCCACACTTCTTCCTACTCCCTCTCCAATTCACATTCTTATTTTTAGCAAAGATTTATTTTCATTCAATTTATATTGATAAGACTAACCCTACACTAGGTGTTTAACAAATAATATGAAGAAAAACAAAACAAAACAAAAAACACTGGGTCTCAACACATGAGACACAGGCTGTTCAAAATCATCACATCTCAAAGTATCAATTCCACTCCTATAGACTGCTTTTTAGATGCCCTTTTGATATGCTGGCCTGACTTTAATAGAAAGCATAAATAGTACTTACTTCTGAGTTTCTGAAGGCTTAGTGACTCCACACATAACCATGTTAAGAATAACCACCTGCACTTGCTAGATTTGTGTAGGTCATATATTACACCAGAGTGTAGCTATGGCTCATTGATAAGGTTGGATGCACAAATATTTCATGATAATTGGATAATCTTGACTAAGCAAACTATTAATTATTGAATAAGTTTGCATTTTGCTTGGGACAAATATATTGTTATGCCATGCCACCCCTGTATGTTTTACTTAATGTTTCTGATATCATTTTGTCATTATTTTCTAATGGATAAACTAATTTTCCTGAGTAAAATTATGAAAAAGTTACCCCATCAATGGTATAAAAACAAAAAAATCGGCGACCTGGTAGACACTGTTTACACAGCAATGCTGTTTCGGACATTATGAGTGCTGTGCATTCACTCATTGTGACTGGCCAATGGAGTGAACCAACACAAGGAAACTTTCTCTCTTTTTCTGTGTCTCTCTTCCCTCCTCAAGAAATACATCTCTAAAAATCAGTTAAAAGGTTAAGTACCTCAAGTGTTAGTAAATAGTCATATTTAGTGAGTTTAAGTAAAATCTTGAGTTATAAAATGATATCTATACATGGACCCATAGTACACTATTCTCAAGCACTTTTATAGAACAAGATCTATCATTCTTGTCTATTAAAAAACAATGAGGTGGTGATCATTTTGTTTATATGTCTTTGCTGTGAATTAAAACACTTTTGTAGGATAAATATCTAAAGTATTATTTTCCCAAGAATTTTTGTCTTCCTTGTTGTTTAAAATTGTGGATAATATTTAGATGTATATATTTGTTTCCTAAAACAAAGTACAGAATAATAATATGTACAAGGAGCTTTGACTAATAAACAACCTAGTATATTATATATGGTGTGACAATTGAAAAAAATAAAGTACATTTCCTACCTTTCTACTGCAGTAGAAAAAGAACCTTCAATCAAATAAATATAATTCAAAAAGTGTGATAGTTTTAACACTTAAAATTTTTTTCTGATTATGAAAAAAATATATCTGTCTTTTGTTAGCATTTTTCATGTGAGAGAAGGATGGCAGAGATTGTATTTATGTATTTTCAAGAAATCATAGCAATCAACAGTGTACATCTAATCTTTCACACTGTAATATTTACTAGAATTCTTATAGAATGCATTTATATACATTCTATAAGACACCCTATTCTTAATGTCCCTCACTAATCATCCAGATTCCCCTCCTGGTTATAGACTTACCAGGAGGGCTGCAATAAAGCCTGAGGAAGAGAATATGATCCAAACTGTGGATACTGTAGTGATACATCCCACATCTCATCTCATGGATTGAGCCGTTTTCAGAAACATCTCCCTTGAGAAAGCACTGATTCACAGAGTTGGGACCTTGTCTCCAGATGCAAGTACAATATTGACTCTGGTCAGTATGAGCCAGAATCACATGACCCAAAAATCAGCTCAGTACTGACAGGAACAGTAGTAGATATGGGGCAGGCACTTGTACACTCAGAACTGAGGGCTCTTTCTGCCTTGCCTTCCAGTTAGATGAAGCTGCCACATGACAAGGTTCTGTGGACTGTGGGCAAATCAGCAGTTAGCTGAGCCCAGGCACATTTCTCCCCACCCCTGCCTTCTGCCAATCAGGTAAACTACTGGGTTTGGCCCAGGCCCATTAAGCCCACCTGGGATGCCAATTGACCTTCAAGCTGATTTGATAGGCATATTGGCACCAGTGTCCATTCTGTCCAATGGTTAGTGTTCCACAGAGTTGGTTACACCCCTTTTACCTGTCCTTTATAATGTATGTGCCTGTGATTAAAAGCAGGCATGTTCGCAGAAGTCTGCCCCCCAGCTTCTCGTGTGGGAAAGCAACTCAGCAACATGGTGAAAAATAGCCACCCACATCTTTAAGCTCAGCTTCTCCTCCTGCACTCATTTAACCCTGCATCCCCTGCCCAGACCATGGGTGGGGATGGGGGAAAACAGGGCTTGGGTGCACTTGTGATATAGAGAGTGCTCTCACAGACCTGTCCCAGACTTGTATTGGCTTCCCACCAGTGGGCAAACTCTGTGCGGGGAGGGAACCTCGCTCATGACTACTGTGGCATCCACAGGCACCATGGTAACCTGCATTCTGGCAGCTGTCATGTGCACCGGCCCCAGACCACCATGAGGGATGAGGGCAGTGCCCACTCCAGCAAGCCCAACCTGGGCTCCCATGGCTCTGCAGGCTACTATGCCAACCTGCTGCAACTAAATTCAGACGCAAAAGAGAAAGACTTTTCAATTTAACCCTATAATTACCATCACAGGATGTCCCCACATTGTAACTGAATACCAAGAAGAAATTTTTCTCTTTGAATCCAGAATCGCTGCCTTCAAAAATATTGCTTTGTAACTCACTGAATTTACTTTGCAATCTATATTTTAGCAGGTTTCTGATGCTATAGCAATAGGTTATTGATCAGTGCTCAGTGAAAATAGCAATGCATAATCAATGCTAATTATAGATAAATACAATTTTAACTTTGAGTAAGTTCAGATAGAGATATAATATCAGAATCTTAAGTCATTTAGGTTAAGTGCTAAATGTAAAATAGTTCAATAGCACTTAGAAGTAAATAAGCTCAAAATTTGATGTGTTATCTTATTTTTAAAAACGTTGTCTTAATTTGGAGATTTCTAAAGGGTGATTTCAAAATGTAAATCAAGGAAAGGTAGATGAAAAACAAGCTATTAGTCTATTTGATGTAGAACTAAAATCTGTTAAAACAACGTGGTTTTCACAATACAGATGTTAGTAAATATCCAAAGTAGTGTCAAAAATCTATGCAAAATCCCACAGCAACTCCTTTTGATAGCTTTGTTTTAATTGGTGACTCTGCTTAGTTTTCTAGCCAGCTCCAGCAAGATATTCTCTCTTCCCTAGTTCTGACTGTGTTAAAACTTCCAAATTAGGGGATTTCATTCAGTACACCAGCTCTTAAATTCAAGGTTTTATTTATAATTTTTGGCACAACTAAAAACCGCAGTTTTTGTATCATGTTAAAGTAACCTATTATGTTCTCTTAATATCTAAAATAGCTGAGGTTTTATTTGAGCTATGATTTGTTTAAATATATACTTATTCTAAAACATGTGAGTAAGCACCTGATAACCACGATCAGATGTGGCCTATAAGACATCATGATGTAAAAGAATTCTATTTCAACCAGATATTTTGGATTTTGAGCCCTCTTAGCATCCTTGACAGGCATTCAAAAAATTAAAATTCCAAAAAATTTGGGCTTTGAAATTTCCAGATAGGCCCATGGAATTGACAAAGACACATGTCTGTCATCTTGCGGAGACACCAACTGATCAGGCTATTTGAATTATATTAGAAGTACTGTCAAGATATGAAACAGTGCTAAATTTTATGTTTTGATAATATAAAGTGCTACTGATACAAATGTCTAAAGGTTAAAAAGTCTAATGATCTTGTATTACTAGATGTGATGGTTATCTTAATGAGAAAAGGCCAGAGGAATGGAAGGGTTAATTCTCATACAAGATCCTACAGGTGCTTTAAAAAATACTATATGGAGTAAGCAAGTGCCTCTTATTGGTTAATGAGTTTATAATTTTAAACATGGCTATTTGAATTCTTGTCATCCAGTTTTGTGCACCAGACTCCACTTCAGATCCAAATCTCTGCTAGGCCTGGGAAAGCTGTAGAAGATGGCCCAAGTTCTTGGGCCCTTGCACCTGTGTGGGAGACCTGGCAGAAGCTCCTGGCTTCAGATCAACACAGATCCAGTTTTTGCGGCCAAATGGGGAGTGAACTACCAGATGGAAGACTTCTCTCTGTCTCTGCCTCTCCTCTTTCTGTGTAACTCTGACTTTCAAATAAATAATTAAAAATCTTTAAAAAATAAAATAAAAATAAATTTCTTACAAGCCTCACCCCCTGGAGAGCCATCAGCACTGAGACAGTGGAGACCTCTCACAAGTGCAGCCCAATTGCCTCTGGTTTGATGAAGGGACCCGACTACCCACCATTGGGAGGAGCCTGATCCCCTCATAATGATAGGGAGAGGTTTTGATTGTGTCTTTTCAGAGATCATTCTGCAGCCTGTGTAGATACCAGACTGATATGTCAAACCCTAGACCCCAATCTCCAAAGCCAACCCTCTGACAAGCCAACTTCAGTGTCTTTCCTTGAACAAGCCATTCATAGAAAGATCCTCTTCAGATCTGTTGCAGCTTACATGGGCAGGACCTTACCAGGTGCTACTAAACAGGACCACCTCAGTGGAATTAGGGTTCAACTTCTAGCTCTTAAGTCTTCACAGGTGAACTTTAAAGACATGCCTGATTATTCTTGTAAGCCAGAGATCTTAAACAAAAAGATACAAAAAGTCCTTGCCTTTGTCACATCAAAACTGCTACACCCTGAGGCAGTCATGCTATGCCTACCTCTTTTGATTCTCTCTGGGAACTGTTATTGACAATAAATTCCTAATGTGTTCTTCTATTATAATTCTCTCTACTCAAACTAAAAGGGTTTATAGTCTATCATTGCTCACTATCTGAGAGTCTTCATTTACAGCTGGTCTTGCTTCAGTTTTGCTCATACTAATTAACAGACATATATTTTAGAACTCAACATTTAGGAGCACATGGCCATGCAGAGGATGCAGACTTTGGAGGTGACCAAGACTACCCCAGCTCACAAGGCAAATTTGTTAGATGAGATAGGAAGAGACTTCCAGACCCATGACAGTCAGGGCCTGTGCATAAGCAGGAAGCAGCTACGAAGATGGGATGATTTTGTGACCCTCAACAACCCCTAGGATTAAGGGAGTGGAGTCTCTGAAAGGAAAATGATCTAGGCAGGTATATAGGATCAAGATTGTGAGCTGGAAGACCACACCCTCACCATGTCCCCTGTGTGAGCTCATGCCCATTCTTGACCACACCTGTTCACCCACCTGCCAATCAGAAAGGCTTAAAACATGGTGGGCCTGGCCTTTTTCCCCTTGCCCATCCTTGGCTATCTTCCCTGCCCTTGATCCTCATGCTAGGTGTCCTTCAGTGTTACCCAATGCTTATTGTAGGGTTGCAACTTGTTGCCGTGCCATGCTAAGCAAAGTCACGCTCACCCTAAAACAGAAGGGGAAGCTGTGGACAATCTCAACTCTTAGCTCAGCCCAGGCACATTTCTCCCCACCCATGCCTCCTGCCAATCAGGTAAACTACTCTCAGGTATGACCCAGGCCCATTAAGCCCACCTGGGAAGCTATGTGACCTTCAAGTTGATTGGATAGGCATATTGTCACCAGTGTTCATTCTGTCCAATGGTTAGCATTCCCCAGAGTTGGTTACACACCTTTTATCTGCCCTTTATAACATATGAGCCTGTGAATAAATGCAGACATGCTCGCTGAAGCCTGCCCCCATGTCTTTATGAGGGAAAAGGCACCACCGCCCTGCTCATCCTCAACAGTGTGGCTTAGCAGGACTAAGCTGCAGTGGAAAAAGGTGAGACCTGTACTTTAACATGGGCAGGTCCTCTAAGAGGCTGACCTGAGTGTCCTGTGGGTTTCTGAGTACCACATTGTCCCCAAGGGACAGCAGGTTCTGTGGGATTCTATAAGTGTTTGACAAAACCCACTTGTCCCAGAACAGATCTGCAATGCTCCCTGTCTAGTGCTCACCAGGACCCAACCTGTAGCTGTAACAACACAAGGTTTACACATCTCTAACCTGAAGACTGGGTGACCTCTGGTGGCAAAACTAAGTCATTTATGGTCCCCATCTAGTAGATTTGAAGACCCAGTGTCTACACTTTTCTGGATCTTTCCTGTTCAATCACCTCATAACTCTTGCACTGAATACAAGGGCCAATCTAGGATGGCCAGCAGTTTGGCTGATATCATCTTCTCTCCTTTTCCAGCAAAAATTGTCAAGAGATTCAGAGAATACAAAATAGAGGAGCATGATTCCAGACTGATATTCAGGCTCTAAATGCTCCACATGCTCCTGCCCAATACTTCATACCCAGGTAGATGCAGAGGATGAAGTGCTCACTAATTCCAGGACTTGGAGAAATGCCAAATTTCTGACTCCCAGACACCCAATCCCTGCTATGACCCCACAACCTACCTAGGGCACCAGACCCAAGGTACTACACACCTCTGTGACCATGTCTAAAATAGAGGTCTCCTGGATGCCAAAGTGACCTGAGAACATATGATCCTGTAGTATTCTGAATGCTAAACAGATAGGCTGAACTTTCTTTGAGAATGCCTTGATCTGTGCCTGCACGTGGTAAAAAGCAGGACCTAGGAGGGTGTATTAGCCTCAGGACAGGAAAACACTGCTTCATGCACAACCAGTCTCACATCGATGTCAACACTTTTGGCTAAAGGGAAGTTTTCCTCAGAGGAACCTCACTGTCTTTTTTTCACATCCAGGGAGGAGTACCCATGTCCAGCCTACTGTGGTGCCTTCATCCCCCTGATCCCAGGAGCCACAGACAGGGCCCACAGAGGACCACCCATGATACTAGTCAGGTCTGGGGACTCCTTGAGTGCCCCCTCCCAGGCACACCTACACCTGCTCACTGCACCCTTCAGAAAGTCAAATCATATCAGAGTCCCCCAGTCAGGCCTCCACATCACCCACTTTGACAGTTGAGGCCCCACAATGACATCAGGCCAAAAAAAAAAAAGCCTAATCAGCTCTCATCATTACGGCTTTAGACATGCCTGTTTCTACCTGGAAAACTGAGGTGCCTGCATGGTGCTTGAGCTTCATTCTTGAATGTTCCTTTCCAAGACTGACTTTCAGATGGACTCCCTCCCTTCTCATAGGCACACAGAAGGGCAGGGAGGTTGGCTCCAGTGTGGCATTTTCCCCTGGACACCAGTCATGGAGGGTGAGAAACAGGAGCTTCTGCCTCCCATCTGGTGTCTCATGGGCTGAGCCCCCATGTCTCCAAGAACAACTGAAAACTGAAGCTTAGACATGGGTCAGGGTGCCCAGGTGAGGGTTAAGCCACATGTGGGAAGACCAGGTTCAGGCAATCCCAGATGTGACAGGACACAGGCTTAGTGGGCAAGATTAGGCTTGTGTGGACAGGCCAAATGTGGACAAGTTTTATGTGACAAGGACAAATAAGGACAATGCCAAGTGTATATTGATCAGCTCACATCAGGTCTTGTTAACTGCCTCTCCCACATTTGACTGTGATCTCAAGGCAGTAGGCCTCTGTCCTTTCTTGGGCCCAATTTGTACACTGGTGCTGACTGGGTCATGCTGCACAGCACACCCTACAACAAAGAGGAAAACATTCCCAGGTAGGAAGCATGATTAAACAGGGTCCAGCTGCATTTGGGAGATGCTGAGGGAAAAGACAAGAAAGATCCAGTGAAAGGAAGGCAGGATAGGTAAGGAGGCACCAGAAGCCCCAGGGAAGAATTGATTGAAATATGAGATGTAGACATCCCAAGCAGCATGTTAAGTGATGTGCCAAATGTCCATCTCTACTATGTTTCTTCAAAAAATAATGGCATCTAGTATTCTGAACTAATGCTATTCAAACCAGTACATTCATTTATCTTTAATGTCTGTTTTTTAGATCTGAAGTGATCCTCCTTATTCCCAAGTAGGGATTACTCACTCTTGGTCAGGAACTCGGCAAAGGTGAGTTTTTCAGACTTTCTAGGATAATTTGTACTTCTTCATTAAAGTTCTTACGGAGAATTTTGACTCCATTTTCTCAACACCAGAGACTTTGGTTCTTGTCAATTCTGGCTGTTCATGCTACCTCTATATAAGCTTAGGAGGGATGCACCTAATATGATCCTGGATTCTGGCCCTTCACCTAGTCCTGAGGGAAACAGGGCATCCCCTCCATTGTGTTTTCTTGACAGAGCCAAGCACCCTGTGATCAAGAACATGGCACATGATGTGCGACTTGTTTTCTCCATGCAACATCTGGTCCAGTCTATGCTCAATTTGGTTATAATTATTCCTTGGCCACCAGGTGTCAGAGCCCAAGCTTCTTTGAAGTAGGCAGGCAAAATTCTCAGTATGACACAGCTCCAGAGAACCATAATAAACTTCTTCACAGAGCTCCCAACCATCTGGTCAGAGGGGCAGGCAGCCTTAGAGGCAGTTGGATAACAACTTGTTCCAAGAGACCCAGGCAGGAGGGTCAGAGGGAGAACTAGACAGGAAGAAACCATGCCTCAACTCCCTGGTCCACAAAGAGGTGACTTCTTACCCAATTGGCATTGGGTATCCTCCAGTTACATTGTCAAAGTTCAAGGGATTCATCTGTCTGGTGAGTTCATTCTAAGCCTCACTGCCCACAAATGAGGTCAGCACTGTTTCCTGAAGGCCCATGACCCAACACAGACTCACTAAGTGCACATTCCCACTCTTGCCACAGGGTCATATTAAGGAATAGATGTGAGTAATTTACACAGGCTGAGTACACAGTAGGTACCACTGAGGGATCCACTGTCATCACCCTCAACAGAAGACCAGAGAGGTCAGGGCCACACATATGGGAATACCTGTACACATATCATCAGGACATAAAAGAGCAACTACTGGGCCAGCGCCGCGGCTCACTAGGCTAATCCTCCACCTGTGGTGCCAGCAAACCGGGTTCTAGTCCCAGTTGGGGAACCAGATTCTGTCCCGGTTGCTCCTCTTCCAGTCCAGCTCCCTGCTGTGGCCAGGGAGGATAGTGGAGGACTGCCCAAGTGCTTGAGCCCTGCACCCACGTAGGAGACCAGGAGGAAGCACCTGGCTCCTGGCTTCAGATTGGTGTGGTGCACCAGCCATGGCAGCCATTTAGGGGGTGAACCAATGGAAGGAAGATCTTTCTCTCTGTCTCTCTCTCACTCTCTAACTCTGCCTATCAAAAAAAAAGAGCAGCTACTGATAGAAAAGGATTGGTGGGGTTCCAAGATAGCAGAGTATGGAGGGAACTTACATTGAGGACTGTACAAATCCTTTGTGTAGTCCTTGAGACAGAGCAGATGGATATTCATGGGGGATAGTGCACAGGCACTGGTCTCCATTGAGGAAAATAGCTCAGCTGAGCAGAATTACTTCCTTTCTGATTAAAAAAGAGAGGGAAGATTCACCACACCAAATTTAGATGTGTCGTGTTAGGCACACACTTAACCCTGGAGAACTGAACAGAGCTCTCTGGCCACACAAACTACAAGCCTCTAGAGATTCACTGAAAGCAGACAATCCACTTATCTACAGAGTCATACTACAACCAAAAAAACCCCACCACAATGGGGAGGTGGGGGGGAGAAGAAACTAACAAATATCACCACAAACGCCAAACAAATGCAACAATCCAAAAAAAAAAAAAAAAAAAGAATGAGGAAGACAAAAGACAATATGACTCTCCCAAAAGAACATGACACTTCAATACAAGATTATGAAGATGATGAGATAAAAAAAATGCGAGAAATTAAACTCAAAAAATTGATTATAAGATTACGTAGTAGTAATCAAAAGCAAATGCATGAACAATTGCATTGAACAATTGCATGAACAATTTCTGGCAATTGTGGCCAGTCAGGAAGTGGACCAGTGGATGGAAGACCTCTCTCTCTCTCTGCATCTCCTTCTCTCTCTGTGGAACTCTGACTTTCAAGTAAATAAATAAATCTTTAAAAAAATTGTGATTTCATAAGTCACCATTGTGATATACTCAATTATTATGTCATAAAATCTGTGATTTCATAAACTGATATTGTGACACCATAAATCAACCATTGTGATACCATAATACTACTGCTATGATGTCATAATCAAATACAAAATCATTAATCCAATGTGACAACATAAATCCACAATTGTGACATCATAATAAATTGTGATGCATAAAATACCACTGTGATGTCATAATCAGTTGTCATGTCACAAATCACCATTATGACCTTATAACCAATTTTGATATCATGAATACAATCATGACATCATATACAAGTATTGTGGTGCAATTAATTGTGTTATCATAAACCAATAATTGCCATAAAACTATAATTATGATTTTATGATTGTGATGTTGAAAACCTCTGTTCTTCAAAAATATATTTTGGGGGCTGGTGCTATGGCATAGTGGGTAAAGCCACTGCCTGCAGAACTGGCAACCCATATGGGTGCCAGTACAAGTCTTGGTTGCTCCACTTCCAATCCAGCTCTCTGCTGTGGCCTGCGAATGTAGTAAAAGATGGCCCAAGGGCTTAGGGCCCTGCACCCACGTAGAAGATTCAGAGGAGGGTCCAGGCTCCTGGCTTTAGATCAGTGCAGCTCCAGCCATCAGGGGAGTGAACCAGTGGATGAAAGACCTGTCTCTCTCTCTGCCTCTAATTCTCTCCCTGTAGAACTCTTTCAAATGAAAATATATTGTGATGCCATAAAACATTATGATGTCATGAGCTATCATTGTTATGTGTTAATCCATTGTCATGCAAAAATCCTTCTGATAACATATTCAATTGAGATGTAATAAACCATGATTGTGTTATAAATCCACCATTGTGATTTCATAATCACTGTGAGGTCATCAAAAGCATTATGACATCATAAACACACTATTGAGTCCTCAAAATTTTTATATCATATACTATAATTATGATGTTATAATAAATTGTGCTGTCTTGTGATGATATCAAAAGCCACTGTGGGGTCAGCGCCGTGGCTCACTAGGCTAATCCTCCACCTAGCGGTGCCGGCACACCGGGTTCTAGTCCCGGTCGGGGCACCGGATTCTGTCCCGGTTGCCCCTCTTCCAGGCCAGCTCTCTGCTGTGGCCAGGGAGTGCAGTGGAGGATGGCCCAAGTGCTTGGGCCCTGCACCCCATGGGAGACCAGGAGAAGTACCTGGCTCCTGCCATCGGATCAGCGCGGTGCGCTGGCCGCAGGGCGCTGGCCGCGGCAGCTATTAGAGGTTGAACCAACGGCAAAGGAATACCTTTCTCTCTGTCTCTCTCTCACTGTCCACTCTGCCTGTCAAAAAAAAAGCCACTGTGCTGTTATCAAGTTACATTGTCAAGCAATGAATTGTGATATCATGAATTTCCTTGTGATGTAACAGTCACCTTGACATCATAAACTACCATTGTTATATCATAAACCTACAACTGTGAAATCATAACCAGTTGTGAATTCATAAAACCACTTTTTTATGAATCTTTCATTGGACATAATTTCATTGGACATTTTTCATTGGACATAATAATCAATTATGTCATAAACCACCATTTTTATTTCATAAACAACCATTGTATGTCTTAATCATTTGTGAATGCATAAACAAGCACTGTGATATAATAATAAATTGTGATGTCACAAAGCCATTGTGATGCCATACAAATTTTCTGATGCCATAAATTCAAATAATGATGTCATAAAGTCACCATTGTGCTGTCTTAATGACTTACAAAGTTGTGAAACTATTTTGAAACCATAAACCAACAGTCAATTGTTGTGGCATATCCAATTGTGATGTCATAGACTTTCAATGTGATGTTGTAACGCTGACATTATGATGTTATAATGAACTGCGATATCATGAAACCATTGAGAGTTCAAAGTCAATTCTGATAAAAAACATGGTGACATCATAAGCTAACATTACTATATCATAATTATGATATAGGAAAAAACCTTTTGTGATGTCATAATCAATTCAGTTGTGATAAACCACCATTGTGGTATCATAAAGTTACAATTGCCCAGCTGAGCCATGATGGCGGAATAGTGAGGGCGCGCACCGATAGTCCAGGAAAATTTAGTTTAATAAAAGTGGAGTTACGGTAACCTCAGAAAAAGGACCAGGAAAAAATTGCAGAGGAAACTCTTCTGGACCTAGTGGCTGTGAACTGGAGGACCTACTGGGAGAACAAGGTCGCCCACCGCGCGGAAGCCCAGCCGCGGGAGCCGCAGGGTCTGCGCGCCAGTGCAGGAAGGGGAGTGCATGGCACACAGACACCAGCGGGGAGAGTTGGGACACCCAGGGCTCCAAGTCCACACATCGGCGCTGGAAGGGGAGTTAAAAGACACCGATTGGCTGATCGGCTCAAAGAACACAACCCAACTATTTGTTGCCTACAAGAAACACATCTCTCTAACAAAGATGCATGCAGACTGAAAGTGAAAGGTTGGAAAAAGATATTCCATGCCAACAGAAACCAAAAAAAAGCAGGTGTAGCCATATTAATATCAGACAAAATAAACTTTAATACAAAAACTATTAAGAGAGACAAAGAGGGACACTATATAATGATTAAGGGTTCAATTCAACAGGAAGATGTAACTATTATAAATGTATATGCACCTAATTACAGGGCACCGGTCTATTTAAAAATATGTTAAGGGACTTAAAGGGAGATTTAGATTCCAATACAATAGTACTGGAGACTTCAGTACTCCACTCTCAGAAATAGACAGATCATCCGGACAGAAGATCAACAAGGAAACAGCAGATTTAATTGACACTATTGCCCAAATGGATCTAACAGATATCTACAGATATGAAAGAAGGTAAACACGGGGCTAGCACTGTAGGTTAATCCACCATCTGCAGAGCCAGCATACCATATGTGCACCAGTTCTAGGCCCAGCTGCTTCTCTTCACATCCAGCTCTCTGCTATGGCCTAGGAAAGCAGTAGAAGATGGCCCAAGTCCTTGGGCTCCAGCTCCCATGTGGGAGATTGGGAAGATGCTCCTGGCTCCTGCCTTTGGATCAGTGCAGCTCCAGCCATTGCAGCCATTTGGTAGTGAACCAGCAGATGAAAGGCCTTTCTCTCTGTCTCTCCCTCTCACTGTCTGTAGCTCTAACTCTCAAATAAATAAAAATTGTGTAAAAAAAGGTAAAGAAAGAAATTCAGTAAAAGATCAAAAGAGTTCAAAGTATATGTTAGAAATGCTTTTAAAAAATGGCAGGGCAAAGTCATTACTTATGAATAGTCACATTGAATGTAAATGGCGAGTGCAGGAAGGGGAGTCTATGTGACAAAGACACCAGCAGGGAGAGGAAGGACGCCCAGGGCTCCGAGTCCACACATCAGCGCTGGAAGCGGAGGTGAGCTCAGTAACCGGAGACATTGGCGGGGAAACGGCGGACAGAATTTTAGAGGGACGCGGGTTTTGAAGTGGGAAAGTCCAACAGACTGACTACAGGAGAGAAGGAAAAATAAATAAATAAATAAATAGGTGGGGGCATACTGGTACAGGCAAGTTCCACTCTCCACTAACCTTGCAAAGGCGAGCAAGAGACAAAGAGCTGGGATATACATAATAAAAGGGGAGAGTTAAGGCTACAACTCAGTAGCCTAGGCAACCCAGTGGAAGTCAAAATGAAATGAAGGCCGGCGCCGTGGCTCACTAGGCTAATCCTCCGCCTAGCGGCGCTGGCACACCGGGTTCTAGTCCCGGTCGGGGCGCCAGATTCTGTCCCGGTTGCCCCTCTTCCAGGCCAGCTCTCTGCTGTGGCCAGGGAGTGCAGTGGAGGATGGTCCAGGTGCTTGGGCCCTGCACCCCATGGGAGAACAGGAAAAGCACCTGGCTCCTGGCTCCTGCCATCGGATAAGTGCGGTACGCTGGCCGCAGCGCACTGGCCGCAGCGGCCATTGCAGGGTGAAGCAACGGCAAAGGAAGACCTCTCTCTCTGTCTCTCTCTCTCACTGTCCACTCTGCCTCTCAAAAAATAAAAAAAATAATAAAAAATAAATGAAGAGCTCAATAGATCAAATGACAAACACATTAGAGAGCCTTAAAAACAGAATGGGGCAAGCAGAAGAGAGAATATCGGACTTAGAAGACAGAGAACAGGAAAGATACAGTCAAACCAAAGAAAAGAAGAGGAAATTAGAAATCTAAAAAATATTGTTGGGAATCTACAGGATACTATTAAAAAAAAACCAACATTCAGGTTCTTGGAGTTCCTGAAGGCATGGAGAGAGAGTAAGGATTAGAAGGCCTTTTTAGTGAGATACTAGCAGAGAACTTTCCAGGTTTGGAGAAGGACAGAGACATCCTAGTACAGGAAGCTCATAGAATCCCCAGTAAACATGACCAAAAGAGATCCTCACCACGACACATGGTAATTAAACTTACCACAGTGAAACATAAAGAAAAGTTCCTAAAATGTGCAAGAGAGAAACGTCAGATTACTCTCAGAGGATCTCCAATCAGACTCACAGCAGACTTCTCATCAGAAACACTACAGGCTAGGAGGGAATGGCGAGACATAGCACAGGTGCTAAGAGAGAAAAATTGCCAGCCCAGAATATTATATCCTGCCAAGCTCTCATTTCTGAATCAAGGTGAAATAAAGACCTTTCATAGCAAACAGAAATTGAAAGACTTTGTGGCCACTCGTCTGGCCCTGCAAAAGATACTTAAAGATGTGCTACACTCAGAAACACAGAAACACGGCCATCAATATGAAAGAAGGGAAAGGAAGAACACCTACCAGTAAAAGAGCATGGGAAGCTCAAAGCATATACTAGAAAATATCTCTGGGAAAATGGCAGGGCAAAGTCACTATGTATCAATAGTCACATTAAACGTGAATGGCCTAAACTGTCCAGTTAAAAGACACAGACTGGCTGACTGGCTTAAGGAACAACACCCAACTATTTGTTGCCTACAAGAAACATATCTCTAACAAAGATGCATGCAGACTGAAAGGAAAAGGTTGGAAAAAGATATTCCATGCCAACAAAAAACAAAAAAAGCAGGTATATCCGTATTAATATCAGACAAAATAAACTTTAATACAAAAACTGTTAAGAGATGTGGGGAGCAACTCGGACTAGACTAAGTTACTCGAATTAAGACTTATTCTATGCATCTGCTCTCCCACAATATGGCGCTGAGAAGGGAGTAAACAGCTTCTACACAGCTGCCTCTCACAAATTTGATTAACTGAGCTGCAGGAGCTGATCTTGCTCCTGATTGGAGGAGAGCAGCGCACTCAGCGTGTGGGTAGCAGAATTGGGATTGGTGGAAGAGGACTATAAAGGAGGAGAGAGACAACATGCACCAGGAACACCTGAGGAACATCTGAGCAGCCCCCGAGAGAGCCGGCCAGCAGTGTGCCACTCCCCCGCGGAAGTGGGGAAAGTGGCAGGGGGCACCGCCCTTCCACGGAGGTGGAAGGGACGGCAGCCAACCCGGGAAGAACCAGCAGCAAACCCGGGGAGGGCCGAGCAGACAAAAGTCAGCACAGGGTCCTGTGTCATTCCTCCACGAAGAGGGGGAGCAACAAAGAGAGACAAAGAGAGGCACTATATAATGATTAAGGGTTCAATTCAACAGGAAGATGTAACTATTATAAATGTATATGCACCTAATTACAGGGCACGGTCTATTTAAAAGCTATGTTAAGGGACTTAAAGGGAGACTTAGATTCCAATACAATAGTACTGGGGGACTTCAATACTCCACTCTCAGAAATAGATAGATCATTCAGACAGAAGATCAACAAGGAAACAGCAGATTTAATCAACACTATTGCCCAAATGGATCTAACAGATATCTACAGAACTTTCAATCCTACATCTAAAGACTTTACATTCTTCTCAGCAGTGCATGGAACCTTCTCTAGGATTGATCACATACTAGGTCATAAAGCAAGTCTCAGCAAATTTAAAAGAATTAGAATCATACCATGCAGCTTCTCAGACCACAGCGGAATGAAGCTGGAAATTAGCAACTCAGGAAACCCCAGAAAGTATGCAAACACATGGAGGCTGAACAACATGCTCCTGAATGAACACTGAGTCCTTCAAAAAATCAAAAGAGAAATCAGAAACTTTCTGGAAGTAAATGAGGATAACAACACAACATATCAAAACTTATGGGATACGGTAAAAGCAGTATTGAGAGGCAAGTTTATAGCAATAGGTGCCTATATCAAGAAATTGGAAAGGCACCAAATAAATGAGCTTTCAGCGCATCCAAGGACCTAGAAAATTTGCAGTAAACAGACCCAAATCTAGTAGGAGAAGAGAAATAATTAAAATCAGAGAAGAAATTAACAGGATTGAATCCAAAAAAAAACTACAAAAAATCAGCCAAGTGAGAAGCTGGTTTTTTGAAAAAACAAACAAAATTGACACCCAATTGGCCCAACTAACTAAAAAAAGAAAAGACCCAAATCAATAACATCAGAGATGCAAAAGGAAACATAACAACAGACACCACAGAAATAAAAAGAATCATCAGAAATTACTACAAGGACTTGTATGCCAGAAAACAAGAAAATCTATCAGAAATGGATAGATTCCTGGACACATGCAAACTACCTAAATTGAACCAGGAAGGCATAGAAAACCTAAGCAGACCCATAACTGAGACAGAAATTGAATCAGTAATAAAGGCCCTCCCAACAAAGAAAAGCCCAGGGCCAAATGGATTCACTGCTGAATTCTACCAGACATTTAAAGAAGAACTGATTCCATTCCTTCTCAAACTATTCAGAACAATTGAAAAAGAGGGAATCCTACCAAATTCTTTCTATGAAGCCAGCATCACCTTAATCCCTAAGCCAGAGAAAGATGCAGCACTGAAAGAAAATTATAGAACAATATCCCTGATGAACATAGACGCAAAAATCCTCAATAAAATTCTCGCCAATAGAATACAACAACACATCAGAAAAATCATCCACCCAGACCAAGTGGGATTTATCCTTGGTATGCAGGGATGGTTCAACATTCGCAAATCAATCAATGTGATTCACCACATTAACAGACTGCAGAAGAAAAACCATATGATTATCTCAATAGATGCAGAGAAAGCATTTAATAAGATTCAACACCCTTTCATGATGAAAACTCTAAGCAAATTGGGTATAGAAGGAACATTCCTCAATATAGTCAAAGCAATTTATGAAAAGCCCACAGCCACCATCCTATTGAATGGGGAAAAGTTGGAAGCATTTCCACTGAGATCTGGCACCAGGCAGGGATGCCCACTCTCACCACTGCTATTTAACATAGTTCTGGAAGTTTTAGCCAGAGCCATCAGACAAGAAAAAGAAATTAAAGGAATACAAATTGAGAAGGAAGAAGTCAAACTATCCCTCTTTGCAGATGATATGATTCTTTACTTAGGGGATCCAAAGAACTCTACTAAGAGACAGTTGGAACTCATAGAGGAGTTTGGCAAAGTAGCAGGGTATAAAATCAATGCACAAAAATCAACAGCCTTTGTATACACAAGCGATGCCATGGCTGAGAAAGAACTGCTAAAATCAATCCCATTCACAATAGCTACAAAAACAATCAAATACCTTGGAATAAACTTAACCAAGGACGTTAAAGATCTCTACGATGAGAATTACAAAATCTTAAAGAAAGAAATAGAAGAGGATACCAAAAAATGGAAAAATCTTCCATGCTCATGGATTGGAAGAATCAACATCATCAAAATGTCCATTCTCCCAAAAGCAATTTATATTCAATGCAATCCCAATGAAGATACCAAAGACATTCTTCTCAGATCTAGAAAAAATGATGCTGAAATTCATATGGAGGCACAAGAGACCTCGAATAGCTAAAGCAATCTTGTACAACAAAAACAAAGCCAGAGGCATCACAATACCAGATTACAGGACATACTACAGGGCAGTTGTAATCAAAACAGCATGGTACTGGTACAGAAACAGATGGATAGACCAATGGAACAGAATTGAAACACCAGAAATCAACCCAAACATCTACAGCCAACTTATATTTGACCAAGGATCTAAAACCAATTCCTGGAGCAAGGACAGTCTATTCAATAAATGGTCCTGGGAAAACTGGATTTCCATGTGCAGAAGCATGAAGCAAGACCCCTACCTTACACCTTACACAAAAATCCACTCAACATGGATTAAAGATCAAAATGTATGATGCAACACCATCAAGTTATTAGAGAACATTGGAGAAACCCTTCAAGATATTGGCACAGGCAAAGAATTTCTGGAAAAGACCCGGGAGGCACAGGCAGTCAAAGCCAAAATCAACTATTGGGATTACATCAAATTAAGAAGTTTCTGTACTGCAAAAGAAACAGTCAGGAGAGTGAAGAGACAACTGACAGAATGGGAAATAATATTTGCAAACTATGCAACAGATAAAGGCTTAATAACCAGAATCTACAAAGAGATCAAGAAACTCCACAAAAACAAAACAAACAACCCACTTAAGAGATGGGCCAAGGACCTCAATAGACATTTTTCAAAAGAGGACATCCAAATGGCCAACAGGCACATGAAAAAATGTTCAAGGTCACTAGCAATCAGGGAAACGCAAATCAAAACCAAATGAGGTTTCACCTCACCCCAGTTAGAATGGCTCACATACAGAAATCTACCAATAACAGATGCTGGCGAGGATGTGGGGAAAAAGGGACACTAGCCCACTGTTGGTGGGAATGCAAACTGGTCAAGTCACTATGGAAGTCAGTCTGGAGATTCCTCAGAAACCTGAATATAACCCTACCGTTTGTCCCAGCCATCCCACTCCTTGGAATTTACCCAAAGGAATTTAAATTGGCAAACACAAAAGCAGTCTGCACCCTAATGTTTATTGCAGCACAATTCACAATAGCCAAGACCTGGAACCAACCTAAATGCCCATCAAAGGTAGACTGGATAAAGAAATTATGGGATACGTACTCTTTAGAATACTATACCGCAGTAAGAAACAATGAAATCCAGTCATTTGCAACAAAATGGAGGAATCTGGAACACATCATGCTGAGTGAAATAAGCCAGTCCCAAAGGGACAAACACCATATGTTCTCCCTGATTGGTGACAACTGAATGAACACCAAAAAGGAAACCTGTTGAAGTGAAATGGACACTATGGGAAACGGTGACTTGATCAGCATAGCCCTGACTTAATGAACAACTTAATACATTATCCCTCTTAGTATTTTTTTTGTCTGTTTTACTTAATATGACTGGTTTAATTCTGTAATTAATACAGTTATTCTTAAGTGTTGAAATTTAACTGAAATGTGATCCCTGTTAAACATAAGAGTGGGAATAAGAGAGGGAAGAGATGTACAATTTGGGACATGCTCAGGCTGACTTGCCCCAAATGGTAGAGTTAGAAACATACCAGGGGATTCCAATTCAATCCCATCAAGGTGGCATGTACCAATACCATCTCACTAGTCCAAGTGATCAATTTCAGTTCACAATTGATCATAATGAAAGGACTAAGAGTCAAAGGGAGCACATAAACAAGTCTAGTACCTGCTAATACTAACCGATAGAATAAATAAAGGGGAGAGTGATCCAACATGGGAAGCGAGATACTCAGCAGACTCATAGAATGGCGGATGTCCTAAACAGCACTCTGGCCTCAGATTCAGCCCTAAAGGCATTCTGATCTGGCTGAAAAGCCCATGAGAGTATTTCAGGCATGGAAAACCAAGACACTCTGGCAAAAAAAAAAAAAAAAAAAAAAAACTAAATGAAAGATATCTGTGAGTGAGATCCCAGTGGAAAGAACAGGTCATCAAAGAAGGAGGTACCTTTCTCTGAAGGGAGGAGAGAACCTCCACTTTGACTAGGACCTTGTCTAAACAAGATAAGAGTCGGAGAACTCAAGGGGCTTCCATAGCCTTGGAAACTCATAACTGGAGCATAGGGAGATTACTGAGGCCATAAACAAGAGTGTCAGTTTGTAAAGTCAACAACAGGAGTCACTGAGCACTTACTCCTCATGTAGGATCTCTGTCCTTAGCGTGCTGTACATTGAGACTTAATGCTACAACGAGTACTCAAACAGTATATTTCACTTTGTGTTTCTATGGGGGTGCAAACTGTTGAAAGCTTTACTTAATGTATACTAAACTGATCTTCTGTTAAAAAAAAAAGAAGAAATTATCAATTCCCAACTTGACTCTCACTGGGATTAAACATGACAATAGGTCTGATCTGATTTCATCATCATTTAAAAAAATCATCTATTATTTTTCACTTTATGTTTCTGTGTGGGAGCAAACTGTTGAAATCTTTACTTAATGTATGCTAAACTGATCTTCTGTATATAAAGAGAATTGAAAATGAATCTTGATGTGAGTGGAAGGGGAAAGGGAGTGGGAGAGGGGAGGGTTGCGTGTGGGAGGGACGTTATGTGGGGGAAGCCATTGTAATCCATAAGCTGTATTTTGGAAATTTATATTCATTAAATAAAAGTTTAAAAAAAAAAACTTATGGGATACAGCAAAGGCAGTGTTAAGAGGAAAGTTTATAGCAAAAGGTGCCTTATCAAGAAATTGAAAATGCAACAAATAAATGAGCTATCAATGCATCTCAAGGATCTAGATAAACTATAGCAAATCAAATCCAAAACTAGTAGAAGAGAAATAATTAAAATTAGAAAAGAAATCAGCAAAATTGAATCCAAAAAACATTACAAAAGATCAGCAAAATGAAGCTAGTTTTTCGAAAAAATAAAAAAAATTGACACACCATTGGCACAACACCAAAAAAAAAGAGGAAAAAAACCCAAATAAATAAAATCAGAAGCCAGCACCGTGGGTCAATAGGCTAATCCTCCACCTGCGGTGCCGGCACACCGGGTTCTAGTCCTGATCAGGGTGCCGGATTCTGTCCTGGTTGCCCCTCTTCCAGTCCAGCTCTCTGCTGTGGCCCAGGAGTGCAGTGGAGGATGGCCCAAGTCCTTGGGCCCTGCATCCGCATGGGAGACTAGGAGAAGCACCTGGCTCCTGGCTTTGGATCAGTGCAGTGTGCCAGCCACAATGCGCAAGCCGCAGGGGCCATTGGATGGTGAACCAATGGTAAAGGATGACCTTTCTCTCTGTCTCTCTCTTTCACTGTCCACTCTGCCTTTCAAAAAAAAATAAATAAAATCAGAGATGAAAAAGGGAATGTAACAATAGACACCACAGAAATAAAAAGAGTCATCAGAAATTACTACAAAGAGTCCTATGGCAACAAACTGGGAAATCTAGCAAAAATGGCATAGATTCCTGGACACATATACAACCTATATAAATTGAACCATGAAGACATAGAAAATATAAACAGACCCACAATCAAGACAGAAATTGAATCAGTAATAAAGGCCCTCCCAACAAAGAAAAGCCCAGGACTGGGTAGATTCACTGCTGAATTCTACTAGACATTTAAAGTAGAACTAACTCCTTTTCTTCTCACACTATTCAGAACAATTGAAAGAGAGGGAGTCCTCCCAAATTCTTTCAATGAAGCCAGCATCATCTTAATTCCTAAGCCTGAAAATGATGCAGCAGAAGAGAATTACAGACCAATTTCTGTGATGAACATAGATGCAAAACTCCTCAATAAAATTCTAGCCAATAGATTTCACATCAGAAAGATCATCCACCCAGATGAAGTGGGATTTATCCCTGGTATGCAGAGATGGTTCAACATTCACAAATCTATCAATGTGATACGGCACATCAACAAACTGCAGAAGAAAAATCACATGATTGTCTCAATAAATGCAGAGAAAGCATTTGATAAAATACAACACCCTTTCATTACAAAAACTCTAAGCGCATTGGGAATAGAAGGAACATTCCTCAACACAATCAAGGTAATTTATGACAAACCCATGGCCAGCATCATATTGAATGGGGAAAAATTGGATTCATTCCCACTGAGATACAATACCAGACAGGGACGCCCACTCTCACAACTGCTATTCAATATAGTACTGAAACTTTTGGCCAGAGCCATTAGGCAAGCAAAATAAATTAAAGGGATACAAATTGGGAAGGAAGAAATCAAACTATCCCCATTTGCCGACAATATGACATTTCATTTAGGAGATTCAAAGATCTCAAATAAGAGACTATTATTGGAACTATAGAAGAGTTTGGTAAAGTAGCAATATACAAAATCAATACACAAAAATAACAGCCTTTGTATGTGCAGACAATGCCACAACTGAGAAAGAAGAACTGAGATCAATCCCATTCGCTATAGCTACAAAAAAAATCAAATACCTTGGAATAAACTTAACCAAGGATGTCAAAGATCTCTACAGTGAGAATTACAAAATTTTAAAGAAAGAAATAGAAGATACAAAAAAGTGGAAAAATCTTTCATGTTCATGGAATGGAAGAATCATTATCTTCAAAATGTCCATTATTCCAAAAACAATTTACAGATTCAATATGATACCATTCAAAATATCAAAGATATGCTTTTCAGATTTGGAAGAAATGATGCTCAAATTCATATGAGGCACAGGAGACCCTGAATAGCTAAAGCAATCTTATACAACAACAGAGCCAGGGCCATCACAATATCACAATTCAAGACATACTACAGGGTAGTTAAAATCAAAATATCAGGAAAGTGAAGAAGCAACCTACAGAATGGGAGAAAATATTTGCAAATTATTCAACTGATAAAGGAATAATAACCAGAATCTACAATGAGATCAAGAAACTCCACCACAACAAAACAAACAACCCACTTAAGAGATGGGCTAAGGACATAACAGACATTTTTCAAAAGAAGAAATCCAAATGTTAAACAGACACATGAAAAAATGTTGAGGATCTCTACCCATCAGGGAAATGCAAATCAAAACCACAATGAGGTTTCACCTCACCTCGGTTATAATTGTTTACATACAGAAATCAACTAACAACAGATGTTGGTGAGGATGTGGGGAAAAAGGCACACTAATTCACTGTTGGTGGGAATGCAAACTGTTAAAGCCACTATGGAAGATAGTTTGGAGGTATCTTAGGAATCTGAATATAGCTCTACCACATGACTCATCCATCCCACACCTCAAAATTTACCCAAGAGAAATAAATTGGCAAATAAAAGAGCTGTCTGCAACTCAATGTTCATTGCAGCTCCACTCACAATAGTAAAGACATGGAATCAACCTAAATGTCCATCAACAGAAGACTGGATTAAGAAAATAGGGCATATGTACACTATGGAATACTACACAGTGGTTAAAAAAAATGAAATCCAGACATTTGCTACAAAATGGGAGAATCTGGAAAACATGCTGAGTGAAATAAGCCAGTCTCAAAGGGACAAATATCATGTTCACCATGATCTGTGACAAGTAACTAAACACCTAAAAGGAAACCTGTAGAAGTGAAACTGACAATATGAGAAGGAATGACTTGATCAGCCCTTGTCCTGTTTTTCGAGGAAGAGCTTACCATTTTATTCTTTTTAGTATTTTCTTTTTCTACTTAATACCATTGGTTGAATGCTGTAATTAAAACTGAATTATGCTTAAATATTTAAATCTGGGGCCAGCTCAGGGGCTCACTTTGTAAATCCTCTGCCTGCAGTGCCGGCATCCCATATGGGCTCCGGGTTCTAGTCCCGGTTGCTCCTTTTCCAGTCCAGCTCTCTGCTGTGGCCCAAGAGGGCAGTGGAGGATGGCCCAAGTGCTTGCGCTCCTGCACCCACATGGGAGACCAGGAAGAAGCACCTGGCTCCTGGCTTTGGAATGGCACAATGCTGGCCATAGCTACCATTTAGGGGGTGAACCATCGGAAGGAAGACCTTTCTCTCTCTCTCTCTCTCACTATCTATATCTCTACTTGTCAAATAAATTTTAAAAAAAATTTAAATCCAACTGAAAATTGATCTCTGTTAAAAATGAGAGGGAGGAGATGTACAATTTGGCACACACTCCCTCAGACTTACCCTTAAGGGTAAAGCTAAAACCTTGCCATGGGACTCCAAATCCCATTAGGTTGCCTGGTACCAATGCTACCTTACTAGTTAAAATGATCATTTTAAATTCATAACTGATCATAAAGATAGGATTAAGTGTCAAAGAAGACCAAGTGTGTGCTAATAATAATAGAATTTAAACGTAGAGAAACATTGAACATGGAAAGTAGGACACACAGAAGACTCTTAGAATGACAGATGCCCAAAACAGCACTCTGGCCTCAGAATCAGCCTTTAAGGCATTTGGATCTCGCTAAAAAGCCCATGAGAGTATTTCAGGCATGGAAAACCAAGACACTGTGGCAAAAAATGACCTAAATTAAAGATCTCTGTGAATGAGATCCTGGTGGAAATGAGGGGCCATAAAAGAAGGAGGTACCTTTCTCTGAAGGGAGAATTTCCACTTTGATTATGGCCTTTTCTAAATAATATCAAAGTTTTTGAACTCAAGAGGCTTCTATAGCCTTGGCAGCTCATGACAAGAGCCTCAGGTGATCACTGACACCATAAATTAGAGTGTCAATTGTTAAATCAATAGGAATCACTGTGCACTGGCTGCTCAAGTAGGACCTCAGACCTTAATGTGTTGTACAATGAGAATTAACAATAAAACTAGTCTGCAAACAGTACTTTATACTTTGTATGTCTGTGTGTGCAAACTGTTAAAATTTTTACTTTAAGAGATGATCTTCTGTATATAATTAAAATGAATCCTAATAAAGAATGGGATGGGATAGGAAGTAGGAGGTGGGATGGTTTGGGGATGGGAGGGTAGGGGAGGAGAAAAGCTATAATCCAAAAGTTGAACTTATGATATTTATATTTATTCAATAAAAGCTATCTATTAAAAAAAAGAGCAACTACCACATACCTGTTTCCAGAGTCCACCCACTCTTAAGTGGTGCCTTCTTTCTAGAGAACAAACACCAGCTCATTCAGTCCTTGGACACACTGGTGCCCTCTAACTGCCAGAGAACACTGAGAGGGTGATGTGCAATAGGAACATCATGGAGCTCTTCCAGCCCTGCCCCAGTGGTGTGCCCAGGTCAAGATGGTACAGGATCAGCCTCTTCAAGCCCTCACTCCCCCTAAATAATCAAAACTTTCTAGCAATATTGTGGTTTTTCCAGGGCATGGGTGTGGAAGACATGTCTGTACAGGTGTGCTGGTACAAATGATCCAGATGAGCCACTGTTGTCACCTGCTGGACAAGGTGCAAAGTTCCTGTAAGCCTCCACCTCCAACAAGTGATCTTCCTCCAGCACTATTTTCTAACAATGTTTAAGTCTGTTCATATGCTAAAGTTAATATAATAAATCCTCACTCAAGTCTCATGTAGCTTCCCAAGTACATAACACTCTGTCAAACACTGCAGTGACCAGAACTTGAGAATACCAGACATAGCAAACCTCAGTGCTAATGATACAGACTGGGCTCCTGCTCTGCTCCTGGCCTTATCCTCTCTAAGGCCATGGGTGCAGGTCCCAGAGTACTGATACTTAGGGAGAGGTGTGGCAGGCTAAGTGCCATGTACCTGAGATCATCATACGCAGGATCCAGTCTTCAGGAGGAACAACCCTTTACTGTATTTTACTGTACACAGGCAAGAAGTTAAGGGATGAAACATTGTGGCTTCCCCTGAACAGTGCTAAAATTTATGCTGATCACACTGAAATTGATGCTTATAATAATGGTATAGCCATTGTGTATAAGGGAGGGGTGGATCTACAATCTCTGGAGCTCCAGGACCTTCTAAGCTATGGAATCTCCACAACTAGGAGATACCACCAGTGTCACCAATGCTCTTAGGTTGGTCATGGTCACCTCTGAGTGCTACAGGAGCAGTGAGAGCCTGGGGGGATTTGTGCAGCTTCCTGGCTCCAGCATCCCTGGTACTTAATGCCTTTTCTCTGCTAGGAAAACTTGAGCTGTGTTCCCCTGTGGGGTCCACATGTAAACCTTTTGTTAATGTGTTTAAATCACACATGTGCATGTTCTATTGCTGAAAGTGGACATGTGTACTCCATTTACAAGGCACATAATTTCTTAGCACTTCAACCCACAGTGGTAGCCTGAGATGCAAGTGGCAGTGGATGATGCCCAGTTTCAACACCCCACTCTGGTCCTTCCTTGGGGTGAGAATGCTGGCAGAGGACCCAGCTCTAAAAATAGATGGAATCAAGTGTTGCATCAGGTGCTAGATGTGCCATAAAAATCAGGAATCTACACATCTGCAAAATTTCATGTCCTTGTGAGAGCTACTCCTGAGGAGAATGCTGAGTTAGATGAAGACCTCAAGCTAGTAGGGGTCAGAGACTCCAAGAAGAAAGCACTGACACCACTCACAGGATATTCAGCTGTCACATCCTAATGGCAAGGTCTTGTGTTCAGTAACTGCAAGAAAGGATGAGTAGGACCCACCACAGGGACATTCTTAGGCCCCGTGGGATGTCAGGTGAAGCCTCTCCATTCTGTCAATTCCTCTGCATCTGCTGTGCTTACTGAGATGCATCAACAGGTTATCAGGTTGAACTTATGTGCTACTTTATTCCTTTTCCTGAGACCTCAAAATGACTCTTCTTTTAACCCTTATCTGTGCTGTATTAACCCCAAAACCACTGTTGGCCTAGATGAAGTCACATAGTCCTTAAGGGTTACAGGTAGAAACTTCATGTGGAGAGAAATTCAGGGTTTCCAGTTCCGGCTCCTAGTAGAAATGTGGTTCAAGCCTTCCAATCCAGCTGTTAGTACTAAGTCCCATCCAGCTCAAGCCTGCCACCCTTGTGCCTGTGGTTTCTCTTGTGACTTCAAACTTTGCCACAGCACATGACCTGTATTGAGGAACCTGATGGAAAACAATTAGCATTAAACTCTGCTTCCTCATGCAAGTTACTGGAGAAACTCCACCCTGAAAGGGAGAGAAGCCTCCTGGCACCCTCAAAAACTGCAGTCATTTTTAGCAGACACAAAAAATCCAACCATTTGGGACGTCCCTGAATCATCAGCTTCAACTGGGGGGTGCTGAAAGGAAAGTTTTATTTATTGGTGATAAGTAAAGGAGAAAATGGCAAGGTGTAGTTCCCTAAAGAAACTACTTCCCTGAGAAGCAGTTTTCCAGGACTCTGATAGCAAGGTTCAGGGAGTTTCAGTGTACAGAAAAGGGGTGAGATCTTTGTGATTGTAACCTACATTCAGGATGGAGGAAGAGAGAAGCAGTAGGGCCCCTCTTATTCAAGCCAAACATAGCTTCATACACTGTGTTGGAAGCTTTGGCTCAGAACTATAGCACCTTTCCTTTGGTTGACTGATGCTCTGTTCCCTTTGACTACCGTGGTAGCAAGACCAGCCTCCACGGAATAATCTATGAAAAGTGAACTCTAAGGAGTAAACACTTTCAGAATATCTGTCCCTTTTCCTACATTCCATACCAATGTCTATATTACACATTCTAGGGTACAATGAATGTACTGTGTAATTTAAAAAATGAGTACAGATAACTTAAATTTCATTTTTCTTTATTATTTATTTGTTAGGCAGAGTTACAAAGAGAGACAAAGGGAGTGGGGAGAAGGAAAGGGGATACACACACACACACACATAGTGGACTGAGAAGGCCATGCCAAGATGGCCCTGGTGAGAGCTTTAGTTATTCAGGAAATGGTGGTGGAACCCACCTAGCAAAGGATCTGGCCTAGCAACAGGCAGTAATTGGTTATGGCATAAACCGACCCTTGCTTGGATTGGCTGCCTTGGCTATATAAGCTGCTGCACTAACTGAAATAAACGATTCTGTGAGCTGCTCACCTCTAACCCACTTTCACCCAACTCCCAGTGTCTGTGTCATGATTCCATGCCTCTAGCCCCCACCACACCTCTCCTCTCAGAATGAATCCACAGCAACATAGATACATAGATATAGAAAGATAATCTTCTATCCACAAGTTTACAACCCAAGTGGTCACAAAGGTCAGATGTGAGCCAACCCAATGCTAGGATAAAGAAACTTCTTCCATGTCTCCCATGTAGTAGCAAGAACCCAAGGATTTGGGACATCTTTTGCAGCTATCCCAGGCACATTAGCAGGAAGCTGGAGGGGAAGTAGAATAGCCAGGATTTTAACTAATGCCAATATGGGATACTGGTGCTACAGATGTCTGCTTGCCACAACACAGACCCCTAAATCTTTTTGAGGACTCACACACTTCAGCTCATTTGTGAAAGCAAGAACTCTGTAAGGGCTATTAGAAAAATTTGCAAATTCATCTGGAAATATTACACAGCACATCTTTGCAAAGTTGTGGAACAAAACAGAGTAATCTCACTTCTCAAAATTATGGCAGAATTACTATAGACCTAGAAAACAGACATTAAGCATAAGTCTACTAGGGATGGACATTTGGTACATCATGTAACATGTTGTTTGGATTTACCACATCCCATATTGCAGTGGCTATGGTTGGATTCTAGTTTAGCAATCAAACTCACCATCCTGATACTATGGGATTCATCAAATGATAGCTCAAGTGACTAGATGCCAGCTACATATGTGGGAGGACTAGACTGAGTTCCTGGCTTCAGGCTTTGATCTGTTTCAGCCCTGGGTGCTGTATGAATTGTAAATCAGTGGATGGGAGATCACACACTTTCTCAATCTGTCTCTGCTCCTCAACCAAGTGAAAAAGAACTAATTGGACAATAAATTATTTTAGCCTCAAGAAATATATTCAAAAACAGATGAAGAGGGTAAAAAGCTTAATAGTATCTCTTAAGGAATATTCAATAGAAATTCATAGGAAAGAGTAATTTTTTAAAGTTTTTTTTTATTTGAAAGTCAGAGTTACACAGAGAGAGGAGAGGCAGAGAGAAAGCTCTTCCATCCACTGGATCACTCTCCAGTTGGCCACAACAGCCAGAGCTGTGCTGATCCAAAGCCATGAGCCAGGAGCTTCCTCCAGGTCTTCCCACATGGGTGCAGGGGCCCAAGGACTTGGGCCAACTTCTGCTTTCCAAGGCCATAGCAGAGAGCTGGATCAGAAGTGGAGCAGACAAGACTTGAACCGCGCCCATATGTGATGCTGTACTTCAGGCAGCAGCTTCACTGCAACAGGACCGGCCCAAAAAGAGTAATGTTTAAACAGGAATTCTCTGCAAAGATTTTCATCCTCATAGATATACATAATAGAAAATAGAGAAAGGAAACAATGAATGTGGAGTTCTGATTTAAAGGAATAAGAATCTAGTTGAAAGATTGATGAAACAGCACATTTTTGTTCAAATACC
Organism: Oryctolagus cuniculus; assembly: GCF_964237555.1. NCBI lineage: Eukaryota > Metazoa > Chordata > Mammalia > Lagomorpha > Leporidae > Oryctolagus > Oryctolagus cuniculus. The sequence goes on from NC_091452.1 coordinate 26,615,230, forward strand.
ATTTTAGAAATAATTAACCCCTGCACCTAAAATCTGAACCAAATCACTTCAGTGAAAACATGGATTTAACATCTGCATGTGAACTGTTGTTTCTAACACATATAAGAAGCTATAAGTTCTTTGTATAATGTTTGTCACAAAGATCTAACAATTTCTCCTAACCTGAAAAAAATTAACTAATATTCATCTGAAAAAGGAAAGGAAACTCATAAATAAAACAAGATTACTTATGACATCAAACCACTATGAAGGACCTAAAAGACAAAATAAAAAAACCAAATCGACAAGATTGGAAAGATAACCTATACCATGTGGTCTTAGAAATGAAAGCTGCATTCACATTGCCAGACATCAGGGACTTCCTGGATGAGATTCTGTCCATTGGACTGCAGGAGGAGAAGCCTACAAGCTGGTGAGGAAATACAATGAAGCAGCCACAAGGCTGGGCCAACCCTGAAAACTGCTATGTTTACTGAGGTGATGGCAGTTTCTAGGTGGTGATGGCTTCCAGCACTATCATGATGGAGGTCTTGCTAGAGGTAACCAAGGAGGCTTTCAGAACCAAGGTGGAGACAGTGGTGCAGGAGATGACTACCAAGGAGTTCTCCACCTCAGTGCAGGTAATGAATACAACAAGACATGCAGGGTTAACAACAGCCAGTGTAACAAGAAATCCAAAAATTGAGGCTGTTACAACTTGGATCCCTAGAAACTGTCAATATCATGGCAGCTGCAGCTACCACACAGACATAGTCCTATTCAGACACCATCAGGGGCAGCAGTAACAGCAGGAACAACAGCATCCTTGGCTGTAGTGCCAATACCAACTACCCTGTCACCAGCCACAGCCTTCCAAAACCATTACAGCCAGGTAAACTACAATCAATATGAATTTCATGATGTGCAATGAGGGTTGAATTATGGCTTTTTGAGTAATTACATGCATAAAATTTCTCCTCATGTGAATTCTCCTATGTTTGAAGAGGTGTGATTTACATGAAAAACGTTTTCTACATTTGTTATAATCATAAGGTTCTCCCTTTTGTGACTGGGAGGAAAATTCCATGAATTATCTGATGTCTTAGGAGTTAAAACTGATAACAAAATGCTTTCCACAATCATTACATTCATGAGGTTTCTCCCTTGTGTGAATTATCTGATGAAGAATTCTGACTTACAGCCAAAGGATTTTGCATAGTCATTACATATAGGATACTCCCCTATCTGAGTTTGGACTTCTGGACAAAGGCTTTTACAACGGTGATTACATTTATAAGGTTTCTCCCCTGTGTGAATTCTCTGACATGTTCTGAGGTCTGACTTCTGGCCAAGGCTTTTCCAGTCATTACATTCATAAGGTTTCTGAACGTGTAAATTCTCTGACATATGATGTATTGTGATTTACTGGCAAAGGATTTTCCACAGTCATTGCATTCATAAATTTCTTGCTTGTGTGAATTCTTCGATATTTGAAGAGTTGTGACTTACTAGCAAAGGCTTTTCCAGTCATTACATTCATAATGATACTCTCCTGTGTGAATTCCATGATGCCTTATAAGTCTTGCTTTCTGGCCAAAGGCTTTTCCACAGTAACTACATTCATAAGGTTTCTCCCCTGTGTGAACTCTCTGATGTCTGAAGAGTTGTGTCTTAGTAGCAAAGGCTTTTCCACAGTCACTACATTCATGAGGTTTCTCACCAGTGTGAATTCTCTGATGTCTTAAGAGTGGTGACTTACTAGCAAAGGCTTTTCCACAGTCATTACATTCATAAGGTTTCTCCCCTGTGTGAGTTCTCTGATGATCATTGAGTAGTGATTTACGGCCAAAGGCTTTTCCACAGTGATTACATTCTTAAGGTTTCTCCCCTGTGTGAATTCTCTGATGCATTATCAGGCTTGACTAATAGCCAAAGGCTTTTCCACAGTCATTACGTTCATAAGGTTTCTCCCTTGTGTGAATTCTCTGATGTTTGATGAGCTCTACTTTTGGCCAAAGTTTTTCCACAGTCACTACCTTCATAATGATACTCCTTTTTGTGAATTCTCTGATGCGTTATGAGGTTTGATTTCTGGCCAAAGGCTTTTCCACAGTCATTACATTCATAAGGTTTCTCCCCTGTGTGAATTCTCTGATGCATATTGAGGTTTGATTTCTGGCCAAAGGCTTTTCCACAGTCACTACATTCATAAGGTTTCTGCCCTGTGTGAATTCTCTGATGCATATTGAGGTTTGATTTCTGGCCAAAGGCTTTTCCACAGTCACTGCATTCATAAGGTTTCTCCCCTGTGTGAGTTCTCTGATGTGTGATGAGTTGTGACTTAACAGCAAAGGCTTTTCCACAGTCATTGCATTCATAAGGTTTCTCACCCGTGTGAATTCTCCGGTGTGTTATGAGGCTTGACTTATGGCGAAAGGCTTTTCCACAGTCACTACATTCATGAGATTTCTCCCCTTTGTGGATTCTATGATGTGTTATGAGGTTTGTCTTCTGGTCAAAGGCTTTTCCACAGTCATTACATTTATGAGGTTTCACCTCTGTGTGAATTTTCTGATGTATGGTGAGGTCTGATTTCTGGAAAGAAGCTTCTCCATGCTCACTATTTCTCTTTTTGATAATCAGTTTTGGACTACAGCTTGAACTTAAATTAAGTGTTTTTCTTAATTCAGCTCTCTTGGGAATTGATATCTTCTTATTTTTCATTACATTCTGATTCAGATTTTTGTCCTGACTTTCCTGGTTGATCCTAGTCAGGTCATCCCCTTTTATGGAAACTGAAAAGAAAAAAATAACCATGTCACTGAATCACATATAACTTTCTTCTAGCATATTCATGTAAAGGGAATGAAGTTACTTGTTATCCAAGTGGAATAAGATTTTAACAAAATCTGTACAATATACTAATTTATGACCATTATATTGTTTTTTTCTCCCTAATACATGGATATATTAATTTGTACCAATACACATCCCAAAGTTCATCATAACCTTGTTTACTGATTTTTTTTTTTTTCAAGTATGGCAGAATGGGTTTTGTGGCAACATGTGTTAAGTCACTGCTTGGGATGCCTGCATCCAAAACCAGTGCAAGTTTCAGCCCCGGCTACTCTGCTTCCAATACATCTGCTTATGTGAACTGGAAGGCAGCAAAAGATGGTTCATGTACTTGATCCCCTGTAATACATCAGAGAGAACTAGAGGAATGCCAGGCTTTTGGCTTCAGACTTGTCACACTTAATTGTTGTAGGCATCTGACGATTGAGCTAATAGAAAATCTCTCCTCTCACTGACTTTTTGGTGAACACAAAGATGATACAAGTATATGTGATTTTAAAGAGTGGACAAATATTTAGTAAAAATATTTATCCACTGTCTAGCAACCAAGTTTTCCCTGTCCTTTTTTTTCCAGATTATTTTTATAAAAACTGTGTTTTGTGTTTCTCTGATTTGCAAGTATAAATATGGGAAATTTTTACTAGATCATTTACTTGAAGGTGGAAAAGAGTGAAATACATCTGTACTCTAAGCAGGAGCACATTTAAGGGACAAGATTTGAATCTATGGCCATCTCATGTTCATTCTTTACAGGAAAATGGTTTTTGTGGGATTTTTCAAATGAAAAACTTTCATCTGCACTCTGTAACAGCAGCCTCCTATTCCTAAGGAAACCCGACATCTTCAGCTTCTCAGAACTACAACAGGTGCAGAAAAGTCCCAATGTACCATCTTGGGTATATACTTCTTACCAGTTTATGGAATTGTCTCTGCAACCCAGGTGTGTTTACTTTTTTAAAAAAGTGTTTTCTAGTTCATTCTGAAATTACCATTCCTAGTTATCTCCGCTCAATTCTTTCTATAAACACTCCTCTGTGGTAATTTGTGTTTCTAAGGCTTTTGAACAGTTTTCTCATATTTTCATAGAAGACTTTACTTCCTATGCCTTTCATATCTGTTTGTTTTTCAATGGTACTGAAAAATTAGAAAATTCATACATTAAGCTCTACTCTTTAACAAATATGAAACCATGAGGTTACTTGACCTTGGGACTCAGAGACACAGAGAGAAAGGTCTTCCTTTGCCATTGGTTCACCCTCCAATGGCCACCGCGGCCGGCGCACCGCACTGATCCGATGGCAGGAGCCAGGTGCTTCTCCTGGTCTCCCATGGGGTGCAGGGCCCAAGCACTTGGGCCATCCTCCACTGCACTCCCTGGCCACAGCAGAGAGCTGGCCTGGAAGAGGGGCAACTGGGACAGAATCCGGCGCCCCAACTGGGACTAGAACCTGGTGTGCCGGCGCCGCAAGGCAGAGGATTAGCCTAGTGAGCCGCGGCACCAGCTCCCATGACATTCTTAATGAGTCTAGAATCACTTATTTGTATGCTTAGCTCCATGATTTTCATGCTTAGTTCCATGATTTCTGATGTCAGCATAGAGGCTTACTCATGACCACCTTGTAACATTTACTTACTTAAGAATCAGAGAGTCAGAGAATGAGACAAAGAGAGAATGAAACAGGGGGTTGTCAGCCACAGGCTCACTTTTAAAATGACAACCTACCATTTTCTACCAACAACCTACCATTTTCTTATTTATCTGATAGTCACAGAGAAAAAAAATAAAAATAAAAGAAGGGACAAAGAAGGAGACAGCATTTAGTGGTTCAGTCCTGAGATGCTAGAATAGTAAGTTTTCTGCCTGGGCAAAACCATGATTGGAAACTCAATCTGAGAGATAAGTAACAAATGTCTATAAGTTACCCAGTTAATGAGCACCAAAGGAATTAATAACTTGATGAAGAAAAAGGTATGTAAGTGTATAGGAGGACAAATTAGCATTTGTGGAATGTATCTAAACTAGAAAAATACCTTAGTAACATCAGAAGAGGAAGGGTTTTTGTTTTGTTTTGTTTTGTTTGAAATCAAAGAACATCTTCACCCAAGAACAAAAGAGTTGTAGAGATACTGGTAGCCCTAGATACTCTGTGTCTGAGTGTCTGGTGCACAAAACCAGCTGTCATCAGGAGCAAGACTTGGTAATAATTCATGGAAAGAACACCAGTCAAGACCTGTTGCACTCTTTCTGCCTTGCATTCTTTCTTGCCCCTTTATGTGCAAACTAACCTGGTAGGCTCTGATTTAGACATTCTTCCATTATCCATGGCTCTGCACCTTGCTCCAACTTGACGATCAAGTCAGGTTTGCTAATGCATTGTCCTATTAATGGAAACAATATAAGACTTTGTGAAATCTATCTTGGGTTAAGGTTAGTCTAGGAGCTATGCAGCAGATATTCCAATATGAATCCTTTCCTCAATGGCAGGTATTCAGGTTATTCATGGACTTAAATTCTGAATCTGCCCATTATTCAATTTTATGAAGTGTTCACTTATTTGTCAAATAGCAAGAAAATATTACCATTCGGCTTGTGATGGATGTCACTCACCCAAGGAGAACAGACTGCTGTAAGTCTCTAGCATCACATCCTTGTACAGGATTTTCTGAGCTTTGTTCATATTCTGCCATTCTTCCCAGGTGAAGTACACAGCGAGGTCTTCAAATGTTGTCATCACCTGTGATAGAACACTTTTGGTCAACATATCAATTCTGTCACATAACAACACTGACAGTTCTGTATTTTACATATGGGTATGAGGGAGGAAAGAAGGATATGGTTTCTTTTTAAAAAAAAAAAGTCAAGAGTTATACAGAGAGAAAAGAGGCAGAGAAAAAGGAAGAGGTCTTCCATCCACTGGTTCACTCCCCAGATGACTGCAATGGCACCAATCAGAACCCGGAAGCCAGGAGATTCTTCCAAGTATCCCAAGAGGGTGCAGGGGCCCAAGCACTTGGGCCATCTTCTACTGCTTTCCCATGCCATAGCAGAGATCTGGATCAGAAGTGGAGCCACTGGGTCTCAAACCAGCACCCATTTGGGATGCCAGCACTACAGGTGGTAGGTAGCTTTACCTGCTATGCCACAGCAATGGCCCCAAGGATCTGGTTTCATTTTAGACTTACTGAGCACTGGGCAACCACACAGAAGCATTCAAAAGGGAGTCAAATCTATGTTCTAAAGGCTATAAAAAATACCCCAACTAGAGGGAAACAGGAGTTTCAGGTCACAAATGGCCAGAGTCTACCAAGGGGGATTGCACAGCAGGCTAAAAGAGGGACAATATTGACTCATAAATGAACAATGTTAAGGAGAAGAATCTAGAAGTGTTCGGGGGAAAGACTAGAAACCTTCTGTGATGCTATGATGGGAAAGAACAATGCTGACATCCCATGTGTGCCATTTTGTGTATTAGTGGCTCCACTTCTGAGCCAGCTCCCTGCTACTGCTCCTGGGAAAGCAGCAAAAGATGGCACAAGTGTGTGCACCTCTACCACCCCCCTGGCAGACCCAGATGCAGCTCTTAGATTCAGTCTGGCCCACCCCTGGCCATAGTAGCCATTTTGGCGAGTGAATCAATGCTTGGATGATCTCAAAACTATTTATTCCAAATACATAAATAAATCTTTTTTAAAAGCTACTTATCTGAATGGCAGAGTTCCAGAGAGAGAGAGAAATAGAGATCATTCATCTGCTTGTTCAACCCTCAAATAGCTGCCATGTGGAGCTGGGCTAATCTGAAGCCAGCAGCCAGGGGTTTCTTCTGGATCTCCTACATGGGTGTATAAGCTAAAAGACTTGGGACCTATTTTCCCAGACACATTACCATGGAGCTGGATTGGAAATGATGCAGCTGGAACATGAACCACTGCCCATATGGGATGCTGCCACCACAGGTGGAGGCTTTAACTGCTACACCACAGCACTGGCCCCAATAAATCTTTTTAAGAATCTAGATAAAGCAGAAAAATGAAAAAGGTATAAACTACACTTGTATATATGTATATATTTCTAAAAAGTGCATAATTTGATCCATTTGGAAATTAAAATTTATTTTAAATGGTATAATTAAAAAAGATACTGATTCTTATTCTCAACAGCATGAGATATACATCAACTTTCTCTGGTTTTGTATGTATTATTCACAGTTTCCTGATGTAATCAGTAGTGTAAACAATAGTCTTACCCTGGATTCCTACTAAATTTAAACAGGGTACTCAATACAAATTTTTGATCAGTTCCAAAATATGTATCAGGAGAAAAATAGTTTACTTGGTATATTTCACTTTAACTACAGTATTGCCTAATTTTCAATAGTCAAGTGTAGTCAAAAAATCCGACAGCTGGAAGAGACAGTCTGAAAGGGTGAGTAATAAAATATAGTTCTTAAGTCAGAACTTGTCTAGAGAAAATAGGAATTCATAGATTCCCAAAATAAATTAGCTAAGATGGGCTGATAAATGGAAACTCAATGTCTTCATCTATTAAATTTTATTATATTAAAGACCTACCCAAAATGGAGGTAAATCTATGACTGGATACCATTAAATAATTAGATAATATTGGGGAAACCCTACAAAACATTGGCAGGGGAAACACTTCTACTCAGCAAAGTGAAGAGGCAACCAACAGAATGAGAGAAATTATTTGCAAACTATGAAACTGATAAAAGATTAACTACCAGAATATATAAAGAGATAGAGAAACTCAACAACAAAAAAACAACCCATTTAAGAAATGAGCAAAGGACTTAAACAGGCATCTTTACTTTTTTAAAAAAAAAAGATTTTTATTATATCATTTATTATATTATTTTATTTGAAAGAGTTATGGAGAGGCAGAGGCAGAGAGAGAGACAGAGAGAGCTCTAGCCAAAACAGCCAGAGCTTCACAGATCCAGATCCAGAAGGCAGGAGATTATTCCAGGTCTCCTACATGGCTGCAGGGACCCACAGACTTGGGCCATCTTCTACTATTTTTTCAGGTCATAGCAGAGAGCTGAATTGGAAGTGTAGCATCAGGACTCGAATTGGTGTCCATATGGGATGCCAGCACTGCAAGCAGCAGCCTTACCCATTATGCCACTGTGCCAGCACCCAAACTGGCATTTTTCAAAAGAGGAAATCCAAATGGCCACTAGACACATGAAAAAATGCTCAGAATCACGAGCTGTCAGAGAAATGAAAATTAAAACCACAGGAAGGTTTCATATCCCCATTACAATGATTCTCATACAGAAATCAACAAACAAATGCTGGCAAAAATGTGGGAAAAGAATTATCTGTACTCACATGTTTATTGCAGCTGAATTAATAATAATTAAGATATGGAATTAACACAAATGCCTTTCAACTGAAGACAGGATAAAGAAGTTATAGGATAATGACACCATAGAGTACCACGCAGGGTTAAAAAAAAAAAAAAAAACTGAGTCACTTGAAGCAAAATGGATGAAGCTGGAAAACATACTGTGAAATAAGCCAGTCCCAAAAGGACAAATGTAGTATGTTCTTCCTGACCTGTAACAACAAATGGAGCAAAAAATTGTAATCTATAGGAGAGAAATTGTAATCTATAGAAGAGAAACTGACATGCTGAGAAGTAATGACTTTGAACAGCCCTTTTCTCAACTGCTGAGGAACAGTTCATTTTTTCCCATACTATTTGTTGAGCTCTTATCTTGTCTATAAAGTTAATTAAAAACAAGATGTGGCCGGCGCCGTGGCTCACTAGGCTAATCCTCTGCCTTGCGGTGCCTGCACACCGGGTTCTAGTCCTGGTCGGGGCGCCAGAGTCTGTCCCGGTTGCCCCTCTTCCAGGCCAGCTCTCTGCTGTGGCCAGGGAGTGCAGTGGAGGATGGCCCAAGTGCTTGGGCCCTGCACCCCATGGGAGACCAGGAGAAGTACCTGGCTCCTGCCATCGGATCAGCGCGGTGCGCCGGCCGCGGTAGCCATTGGAGGGTGAACCAACGGCAGAGGAAGACCTTTCTCTCTGTCTCTCTCTCTCTCACTGTCCACTTTGCCTGTCAAAAAAATAAATAAATAAATAAATAAAACAAGATGTTAGTAAAAAATCAGATTGGGAAGAGGAGTGGGAGAGTGGAATGGTGGGTACAGTGGGAAGAATCAACATGTTCCTAAAGTTCTAATTACGAAATATATCAAAATTGTATTCCTTAAATAAAAGTTTTCTGGGGAAAAATTATTACATTATACTTAATTAATAAAAGGTTTTAATTCCAACTTTCACCATTTGGCAAACTAATTTACCTGTTAAATCTGGAAAAAAATAAATGGCACCTCATGGTAGATTACTAAAATCTTAATGTTATATGGCATCCATTATATCTACAATCCCTTATATCCAATATTAACATATCTGATGCCTCTCAACAGATAAATGACTTTTCTTGGCTATTACAAGCAAGAAAAATGTGTTTTGCTCAAAGCTTTTTGAAAAGCCCCTCAGGCTCAGTTTGTTTTCACCTTGAAAAGACATTTCTTCTAGGGTATACATGGGCACCTCATTGAGACTGGCATCAGACACAATTTTTACAAAGAATTTAACTGCACCCAACATTTTTTAGGATAATAAGCACACATCCTTACTGAAGGAGACTATCTGACACACTTGTGAAGAACATACAAGGCTAATACCTTACAGTGCTTCTTGGGTTATGGTGCAATGCATGCCTCATTTCAAAAATTAATTGTCACTAATACTACAGATCAGCCCATCTTTTATGGGACCCTCTCCAATGAAAGGTATACTAAAATCAGTCTAAATAAATTCTATAGGTGCTATCCTTAGTGTTCTCTGTGTCTTCTTCATTCTAGGAGCTCACATGCCTTCTTAATTACCTGGGACATATGTAAAGTCAAGTCCATTAGTTCTCAAGGGCCACCCATAAAAGGGACTTTGTACCAGATGGGTTCTATATCCTTGAACTACAAGGATACTATCATAGCATTTATGCTCCAAACTGATTCAGTTCCCTGCTAATGTGTTTAGAAAGGCAGCATACGATGGCCCAAATGCTTGGGCCACTGAACCCATGTGAGAGACCTCTAAGAAGCTCTGGTCTCCTGATATTAGGGAATTCTCTCAAACTCCTCAATAAGAACAGCATTACCTCCATTCCAAAACCAGAAAAAAAATACACAACACAGAAAGAGAAATACAGAACAATACCACTGATGAAAATAGATGCAAAAATCCTCTTCAAAGTACTTGCTAATTGAATCCAACAACACATCAGAAAGATCACTCACACAGACCAAGAAGGATTTATCACTGGTATGAGGGAATTGTTCAATATATGCAAAACAATAAATGTGATACATCACATTAACAAACTGAATGAAAACCATATAATGATTTCAATAGAGGCATAAAAAGCATTTGATAAAACACAAAATACTTTCATTATAAAAACTATAAACATATTGGGTATAGAAAGAACATTCCTTAACAAAATCAAGGTGATATATAGCAAATCTTCAACAACATATTGAATAAGAAAAGTTGGAAGCATTTCCCCTAAGAACTAGACGCTGATAAAGTTGCTCACTCTCACCAGACATTCAATATAGTTCTGAAAGTTTTAACCAGAGCAATAATAAAAGAAAAGGAAATAAAAGAAATACAAATTATAAAGGAGAAACTAACAGTATCCCTATTTGCAGATGACATGATCTTATATATAGGGAAACCAAGACTCCACAAAGACTATTGAAATACATGCATGAATTATAAAAGAATAAACAAAATTGAAACCAATAAAAGAACAGAAAAAAAATCAATGAAATGAGAAGTTGGTTTTTTAAAACAATAAACAAAACTGATACATCACTGGTGCAACTAACCAAAAAAAAAGAACCAAATCAATAAAATCAGAGATGAAAAAGGAAATGTTAACAACAGTTATAAAAAGAATCATCAGAAATTATTACAAAGAGTTGTATGCCAACAAACTAGGAAACCAAGAAGAAATGGGTAGAGTCCTAGGAAAATAGCAATCTACCAAAATTAGTGATGAAGATACAGAAAATCTAAACAGATCAATAATCAAGATGGAAACTGAATCAGCAAATTCAAAAGAATTAGAATCATACCATGCAGTTTCTCAGACCATAAAGGAATGAAGTTGGAAATTAGCAACTCAGGAATCCCTAGAGCATACACAAACACAAGGAGATTGAACAACATGCTCCTGAATGAACAATGGGTCACAGAAGAAATTAAAATAGAGGGCCGGCGCCGCAGCTCACTAGGTTAATCCTCCACCTTGTGGCGCCGGCACACCAGGTTCTAGTCCCAGTTGGGGCGCCGGATTCTGTCCCAGTTGCCCCTCTTCCAGGCCAGCTCTCTGCTGTGGCCAGGGAGTGCAGTGGAGGATGGCCTAAGTACTTGGGCCCTGCACCCCATGGGAGACCAGGATAAGTGCCTGGCTCCTACCATCGGATCAGTGCAGTGTGCTGTCCGCAACGCGCTGGCCGCGGCGGCCATTGAAGGGTGAACCAATGGCAAAAGGAAGACCTTTCTCTCTGTCTCTCTCTCACTGTCCACTCTGCCTGTCAAAAAATAAAATTAAAAAAAAAAGAGAAATTAAAAGAGAAATCAAAAATTTTCTGGAAGTAAATGAGGATAACAGCACAACATACCAAACCTTATGGGACGCAGCAAAAGCAGTGTTAAGAGGAAAGTTAATATCAACAGGTGCCTACATCAAGAAATTGGAAAGGCACCAAATAGATGAGCTTTCAATGCATCTCATGGATCTAGAAAATCTGCAGCAAACCAGGCCCAAATCTAGTAGGAGAAGAGAAATAATTAAAATCAGAGAAGAAATCAACAGGATTGAATCCAAAAAAAAATTACAAAAAATCAGCAAACGAGGAGCTGGTTTTTTGAAAAAATAAACAAAATTCACACCGCATTGGCCCAACTAACTGAAAAAATACAAAAGACCCAAATCAATAAAATCAGAGATGAAAAAGGAAACATAACAACAGACACCACAGAAATAAAAAGAATCATCAAAAATTACTACAAGGACCTGTATGCCAGCAAACAGGGAAACCTATCAGAAATGGATAGATTCCTGGACACATGCAACCTAACTAAATTGAACCAGGAAGACACAGAAAACCTAAACAGACCCATAACTGAGACAGAAATTGAATCAGTAATAAAGGCCCTCCCAACAAAGAAAAGCCCAGGACCAGACGGATTCACTGCTGAATTTAAAGAAGAACTGACTCCATTTCTTCTCAAACTATTCAGAACAATCGAAAAAGAGGGAATCCTCCCAAATACTTTCTATGAAGCTCCAGCATCACCTTAATTCCAAAACCAGAAAAAGATGCAGCATTGAAGCAGAATCCAAAACCAATCCCTGGAGTAAGGGCAGTCTGTTCAATAAATGGTGCTGGGAAAATTGGATTTCCACATGCAGAAGCATGAAACACCTTACCTTACACAAAAAGCACCTTTCACCTTACACAAAAATTCACTCAACATGGATTAAAGACTTAAATCTATGACCCGACACCATCAAATTATTAGAGAGCATTGGAGAAACTCTGCAAGATATAGGTACTGGCAAAGACTTCTTGGAAAATACCCCAGAAGCACAGGCAGGCAAAGCCAAAATTAACATTTGGGATCGCATCAAATTGAGAAGTTTCTGTACTGCAAAAGAAACAGGAAAGTGAAGAGGCAACTGACAGAATGGGAAAAAATATTCGCAAACTATGCAACAGATAAAGGGTTGATAACCAGAATCTACAAAGAAATCAAGAAACTCCACAACATCAAAACAAACAACCCACTTAAGAGATGGGCCAAGGACCTCAATAGACATTTTTCAAAAGAGGAAATCCAAATGGCCTACAGGCACATGAAAAAATGTTCAAGATCACTAGCCATCAGGGAAATGCAAATCAAAACCACAATGAGGTTTCACCTCACCCCGGTTAGAATGGCTCACATACAGAAATCTACCAACAACAGATGCTGGCGAGGATGTGGGGAAAAAGGGACACTAACCCACTGTTGGTGGGAATGCAAACTGGTCAAGCCACTATGGAAGTCAGTCTGGAGATTCCTCAGAAACCTGAATATAACCCTACCATTCAACCCAGCCATACCACTCCTTGGAATTTACCCAAAGGAATTTAAATTGGCAAACAAAAAAGCTGTCTGCACATTAATGTTTATTGCAGCTCAATTCACAATAGCTAAGACCTGGAACCAACCCAAATGCCCATCAACAGTAGACTGGATAAAGAAATTATGGGACATGTACTCTATGGAATACTATACAGCAGTCAAAAACAACAAAATCCAGTCATTTGCAACAAGATTGAGGAATCTGGAACATATCATGCTGAGTGAATTAAGCCAGTCCCAAAGGGACAAATATCATATGTCTTCCCTGATCGGTGACAACTAACTGAGCACCAAAGGGGAAAGCTTTTGAAGTGAAATGGACACTATGAGAAACAGTGACTTGATCAGCTCTTGTCCTGACTGTTGATGTACAATGTAATACTTTATCCATTTTAGTATTTTCTCTTTGTTTTGTTCTAGTACTATTAGTGATTAACACAAAATTATTCTTAGGTGTTTAAATTTTAACTGAAAAATGATCCCTGTTAAATATAAGAGTGGGAATAAGAGAGGGAGGAGATGTACAATTTGGGACATGCTCAATCAGACTTGCCCCAAATGGTGGAGTTAGAATCATGCCAGGGGATCCCAATACAATCCCATCAAGGTGGCATGTACCAATGCCATCTCACTAGTCCAAGTGATCAATTTCAGTTCACAATTGATCACACTGATAGGTCTAAGAGTCAAAGGGATCACATAAACTAAAGTCTAGTGTCTGCTAATACTAGCTGATAGAACCAAAAAGGGAGAGAACGATCCATCATGGGAAGCGGGATACACAGTAGACTCATAGAATGGCAGATGTCCTAAATAGCACTCTGGCCTCAGAATCAGCCCTCAAGGCATTCGGAAATGGCTGAAGAGCCCATGAGAGTATTTTAGGCATGGAAATCCAAGACACCCTGGAAAAAAAAAAAAAAAAAGAAGACCTAAATGGAAGATATCTGCAAGTGAGATCCCAGTGGAAAGAATGGGGCCATCAAAGAAGGAGGTACCTTTCTCTGAAGGGAGGAGAGAACTTCCACTTTGACTATGACCCTGTCAGAATAAGATCGAAGTCAGCAAACCCAAAAGGCTTCCATAGCCTTGGCAACTCATGACTAGAGCCTAGGGAGATTTCTGACGCCATAAACAAGAGTGTCAAATTGTTAAGTCAACAACAGGGGTCACTGTGTACTTACTTCTCATGTGAGATCTGTCCTTAGAGTGTTGTCCAATGTGAAGTAATGCTATAACTAGTACTGAAACAGTATTTTACACTTTGTGTTTCTGTGTGGGTGCAAACTGATGAAATCTTAATATATACTGAATTGATCTTCTGTATATAAAGATAATTGAAAATGAATCTTGATGTGAATGGAATGGGAGAGGGAGCGGGAGAGGGGAGGGGTGTCAGTGGGAGGGAAATTATGGGGGGGAAAGCCATTGTAATCCATTAACTGTACTTTGAAAATTTATATTTACTAAATAAAAATAAAAAAAAGAATTGTATCCATGAAAAATATGGAATCTGTTCTCTTTATATTAATAAAAATAAAACTGTTTAAAAATTAAAAGTTTTTTTGTCTTTTACTGTGTCACTACTGCCTCATCCCAGCACTCAAAAAACAGAATCCCAAGGCACACATTAGTTGCAGGTTGGGGCACAGTGGAAGGGCCAGCGACAGCCCTATTTCTCAAACAGCAACCTCTGCATCCCAACTCAGATCCAGCCAAGGTCTAGCAACTACCCAGAATCAACTTCATAAAATAAACCTGTGATGGGGAACATTTGGAGAAAAATCAATGACCTCACTGTCTCCTTGCCAATGTAGCATCTTAGGAATTAGCATGCTGCTAAAGAAAGTGAGATTATGGCCAAGCTTTGTATAAAGAACACAAGAATAAAAAGTTGGGAGGCATTTTTGTAGTTTATGAGCACTCGCATTGAACTACAGATGATGGAAGGAGATGGATCCCAGAATGGGAGCTAAAGTAGCCAGCCCAGACAGCAGTGGTCAACCAGCCTTTAAGTTGAGATTTATTAATATTTGCAAACTGTAAATGAGGTCTACATACAGTAACAGTAATTTTTCCCTCTTAGGACACAAGAACAACATTTTTCCCCCAATTTTTATGCACTTATTTTTTCATTTCATTTGATAGGCAGGGAGAGAAGGAGAGGGAGAAGGAGAGAGATTTCCATTTGCTGGTACATCCCAAATGCGCACAACAGCCGGGAACGTACCAGCCTGAAGCCAGGATTCTGGAACTCCAACCAGGCCTGGGTGAGTTCAGCTGATCCTGAAGACACACAGTCCTCAGTGATACCTACTTTTATATAGATACATCTCAGTATAAAATAACACCCCTTCTTGAATGGTTGTGAGATCTCATCACAGATTAGAATAAGACATTGTTCCAAAGGCTGATGTGAATCAACAGGTTTCCTACCTACCTAAGAATCAGCCTGGTCACCAGGGAGACCAAGGAAAGAGGCCCAAGCAAAGCCACTTGGGACTTGTGCAGAGTCCATCTCTGGAGTGAGCAAGAAGACAGCACCAGTCATGGGCAGTTCTGGGCCTCCTTGACCCTGGAGTGGGTACACAAACTTGCCAACTCACATTTAGGCTGAGGGAACAGATCAGCAGCCTAGCCAAAGATTGTCTCACCCATTCAGGAATCTGGACACAGGAAGTGACCTAAAAAGAACCATCACAAAGAGATGCACAAAACAGGAGTTAGCCAGAGTGCTAAGGGGGTAATAAAGGCACAGATTCTAGCCCAAGATAGCAGACAATGCCAACCTTCTCTTTTGTTGTAAATTTCCCACCGTTTATTTTAAAGGCCTTGGGAAACATATCTGTTAACACTTTGTGTGTAAAACACACATGGATTACTCATAATTGGACTATAAATACCATTATTTCTCTGAGCAATGACCATCAGGAACTACCTCAAGGAGGGACAATCAAAGGGGATTACTTCAGTCCCATTCATAGAGAATTATGCATCCCCAAGGAACCTCTTTTTACAAGCAACTTCTCTTATTTTCCATTTAAGAACAATAGAATCTCTTTTATTTCATAATAGATAATATTACCGTCTTTGAATCAATAGCTTATTATTATTATTATTATTATTTTGCAAGGAGAAATAATTCATTCCAGAACAGATTCTTTTTTTTTTTTCTCTTTTTTGACAGGCAGAGTTAGTGAGAGAGAGAGACAGAGAGAAAGGTCTACCTTTCGTTGGTTCACCCCCCAAATGGGTGCTACGGCCCTCGTGCTGCACCGATCCGAAGCCAGGAACTAGGTGTTTCCTCCTGGTCTCCCATATGGGTGCAGGGCCCAAGCACTTGGGCCATCCACCACTGCCTTCCCGGGCCACAGCAGAGAGCTGCACTGGAAGAGGAACAACCGGTACTAGAACCCAGAGCGCCAGTGCCACAGGCGGAGGGTTAGCCTAGTGAGCCGTGGCACTGGCCCTTTTTTTTATATAGAGCCCAACACCTGCCTTGGGGATCACCTGTGATGCCAGATGGATGCACAAGCAAGCCTACTGAAGTCATCTACTAGGAGACACGACACTTAACCCAAATTGCTGTATTTCACTCTACACACACACAAACAAAATGAAACCTGAAATAAAGAGCTCCAGTCTGTCAGTCCCCTAGTTCAAGCGAAGGGCACATGTGCATTATTCCAGGTCTGCACCCCCTTTGACTGTGCTCACAGGTGGACTATCTGCACAGGAATGTGGAGTGTGAGTCAGGAGTAACTGCAGCAGTGAAAGTGGTCAGTGTTTCCATTAAAACTGATTTCAGTGACCTCAGATGCAATCACAAAACTTCTGCTCCTAGCAAAGGACACACGCACAGCCATATTCAGCCCTTTCCCTACAAAACTCTGTTGCATGCTGTTTATTTAGGATTGTCTTTTCACATTTAATTGCACCAGTTCTTTACTGCTTATAGAAATAGCAATGTAAGAATACTGAAAAGTGAGTCAACTATATCAAACTACTTTAGAAATTAACTCTAAATTTAAACAAATTTAAAAACCCTAAAAGATAGAAGTTTAATTTTGGCAACCTGCACAAATGACCTATGTCTTATCTGTGCTTTTGAATATTCCCGATCTCCCTTCTGGCCTTCCCCTCACCTCCTTTCTGCATCACTGCCCCTCGTGCCCCTGAAGCCTGTTCCCTTTGGAGCAGTCCTGTAGACTGCCATTCAATCATGTGAGAAATGTTACTTATTTCAAAATGGCTCAGAAAGACAGGGCTGAACGCCATCTAATGGCAATACGCAGGCCTTCTAATATCCCTTAAAAATGTTGCCAGCATATGTGGAGCCAGCACTGTGGAATCTTAGGTGAAGCCACTGCCTGTGACACTGGATTCCACATGGGCTGTGGTTCATGTCCTAGCTACCCTACTTCTAATCCAGCTCCCTAGTCATGTGCCTGGAAAAGCATGACAGAGTAGCCCAAGTACTTGTGTCCCTGCTCCTTCATGGGAAACTTGAATGAATCTCCAGCCCTGACTGTTGTGGCCACTGAAGAAGTGAACCAGTGGATGGAAGAAGATCTCTCTCTGAGTGTGTGTGTGTGTGTGTGTGTGGTGTGTATGGAGGAGGGTGTCTTTCCCTCTCTCCAATTCTGCCAATCAAATAAACTTCTTCTAAAAATAAAACTTTCAAGAAGAGGTCAACACTGTGGCACAACCAGTTAAAACCATGGCCTGCATCTCCAGCAGCCCATATAGGCACTTGCTCACTTCCTGATGCCTCAGCTTCCCATCCAGCTCCCTGAAATTGGCCTTGAAAAACAGCAGAGGATGGCTCAGGTCCTTGGGGCTCTCCATCCACATCCAAGAACTGTTTCCTGACTCCTGGCTCCTGGCCTCATTCTAGCCCAGCCCAGGCTATTGTGGTCATTTGGGGAGTGAACCAGCAGAAGGAAGATGTCTCTCTTAGAATAAAACTGATACAAAAAACTCCTCCTCTGACATCCTCCCTTTAGTTTAAAAAAAATAATTTAAAAAATTTCAAAAAATTAAAAAAAATAACTGAACATAAAGATTCTGACTCACGTTAACATATGATGGAGCCAAGAAAGCTACTCCTAACTTGGTCTAGTGCCTCCTCCATCTTTTTCTACAGAAAAACCATTTCTCTTGCTTTCCAAGCACTCAAAACCAAAAGAACCAATGCTACTCAGTATAACTCTGTTTAAGGCTGCACCAGCATTGAAGGAAAGAAAAGGAGCAGGGGCACAAATCCAGGGTGATTTCAAGGTGACAGTCTCCTCCTCACTTTGAACCTTGGCTTCTAGTGAGAGATGGTCACAAAGGCAATTTCATATATTTCGGTACGCACAAACACCTTCAACCACAGACACTTCCATAGCTCCCTGTGTGTACAGCAGAGGGAGAACACAGAGCACTCCCCAAGGGTGAAACACATTAAACACAATTTCCCCACCCTGCTGAGCACAATCTCAAGAACATCACCGTCACAACTCCAGTCCACTTTGAGAAACAGACTACATCAATGTTTCTCCACCAAGAGAAAGGCTCCATCTCCACGCAGGATGGCACCACCACACAGTGCAAACCAGGCAAATGGCAGAGCTGTGGCTTTGATGCCCTGAAGGGAATGAATAATGTGTATGAATTGTGACTTGACTAAAAAGCTTAACCTTGCTCTAGGAGTGATACAGGTTTGGTTAAAAAGATAAAACAGAGACCAGCTGACACTGTTTGGTGAGAACGGAATATTGGTCTCCAGCAGATACTTTGTAGCATATTATCTTTGAGAGGATTGCACTTTCTATTTATATTTAAAGAAATAAAAAGTTTGAATAAGTTCCACCCTAACACATGGCAGCTTTAGACACTGTTCACATTACAGCTAATCTTGATCACTTATGCCCCATTCAACAAATGACAACCAAACTGAAATAGAATAGTCCAACACAATGCTGACACCTGTTCAACAGGCATCTCCCAGATCTTGACACACAAGCCAACAGAAGGGGAATCATGGGACTGGTATTTTTCCATGAGGAGTTAAGCCACTACCACCTCAAATGCTGGCAACCCATGTGAGTGCCAGTTTGAGACTTATTTATTTATTTATTTATTTAAAAAATGGAGTTATACCGAGAGGAGGAGAGACAAAGAAGGGACAGATTTGTGGTGTAGCAGGTAAAGCCATCATCTAAAATGTTGGCATCCCATATAGGCACCAGTTCATGTCCTACTGCTCTACTTCTGATCCAGCTCTCCACAAATGGCCTTGGAATAGAAGCAGATGGCCCAAGTACTTGGGCCCCTGCCATCCACGTGGAATACATGGATGAAACTCCTGGATCCTGGTGTGGCCCTGACTAGGGCCTGGCCCAGCACTGGCAAGTGCAACCATCTGTGGAGTGAATCAGATGATGGAAGATCTTTCTCTCTCTTTCTCTCTGTAACTCTGACTTTCAAATAAATAAATACATCCTGAAAGAGAGAGAGAGAGAAATCTTCAACCTGTTAGTTTAGTCCTTAGCTGGCCACAATAGCCAGGGCTGAGTCAGGTGGAAGTCAGGAGCTAGGTGCCTCATCCAGGTCTCCAACACTGGTAGAAGGGATTCATACTCTTGGGCCATCCTCTGCTGCTTTTCCCAGACCATTAGTAGGAAGGTGGATCATAAGTGGAGCAACTGGGACATGAACCATCACCCACTTGGGATGCCAGAATTACAGGCAGTGGATTTAACCTATAGTGTAAAATGCTGGCTGCCTGAGTGCCAGTTTGAGCCACAGCTGCTCCACGTCTGATCTGCCTTCCTGTTAATGCACCTGGGGAAGCAGCAGAAGAGAGTCCAAGTACTAGGGCCATCCATGGATCATGCATCACATAAAAGACATGGATGGAGTCCTAGACTCCAGGCTACCAACGTGCCCAGCCCTGTTCACTGTGGCCATTTGAGGAGTGAAGCAGCAGATGCAAGATCCTCAGCCTTCCGTCTTTCTCTGTAAATCTGCCTTTAAAGTAAAAATTTTAAAACTTACTAAAAAAGGGGGAGGAGAGGGTAAAAAGGAGCCACATCCAAATAGCAGAGCCAGCTACAGTTGTGCTGTCCCTCAGCAGCCTTCTGCTCCAAGTGGGAAGTCTCCAGCTTACAGACTCTGACATAAAAGACACACTCACAGCATATTTCAAAATAACAGAGGAGAGGTTTTCAAGGCAGGTTGGTTTTAGGATGCCTTCTAGTGAAAACTTATGCTGAGTGTAAACAGAAGCTTTTTGGTGCAGCCAAGTTATGCCAGTGCCTAATTCGAGGAGTCAGCCTGTGCTGACAGGGGAGAGAGCTGAATCGTCCCCATTGCTCTTCTCGGCATCATAAAGAGAAGGAGAAAAGTGTGCTCGTGTCTGTGGTTATAAAGAAGATGGAAGCACAAGAATTTCAGAAAGGGGAGAGCAAAGCTCAGATATAGTTTTCTTAAGAAAATAAAATGAAGTAAGTCTCAGAATATAATGTGGGTTGGAAAACACCATCAGTTCATCAGCTCTCACCAGGATCCAGGAAAGCAGCCTTGTCTACCCTCAGACCAAATATTTTAAAACACATTTTCTGATTAAATGTGTGCAGAAGATCGCTACACTCAGCAATCTGAGTCTCCAAGTGCCAAAAAAAGTCCTTAAGTTTCCACTATGGGCAGGGGTAGCCCAACCAGGCACTGAGAACATGAGAAAAGCTCTTCCACAACAAAGAACGTGAAATATGAAGCAGTCACACAGGAAAACAGTTTCTAGTGCTAAATGTGAGCCCCAGGATAAGCACACAGCAAACCAGTTAGGTCCCAAGAGAAGTCAGCTTGTTAGCCCTGCAGTCACAAGGAAAACACAACTACTTAAAATGCTTTATGGTGACTGAAAACACTTTTGTCCTTCTCTGAAGAATAGCCTGATGTGGACAAGGGCTGAGAGTTAGGAAAATAGAACCACATGCAGTCTACTGGATGTGAATCAATGGAAAAACCTGAAAATGATCCTAACACTAGAGAAGTATAATGAGAAAAGCAATGAAATGAGGGATGGATGAGTGTCTTCTGCCCTTTTCCTCCATCAAATTCCTTAGAAACCTACATTTGCTAATGTAGTGTCATTCACTCCACTGCCAAAGTGTTGGAAGGCAGGACAAGTTGTCCACCTTGAAGGTGACCAATCAGTCTCTTTCAATGCCCACTGTCACACAATAGTCTTCCTAAGAAGGCAGGCCAAGTAGCATTTTAGATCAAGGCAGTGACTACTGCTGGGGAATCATCCCCTTTGCAGACCAGCAGAAACAGCAAAGAGAAAGAGGGGGAAGAAAGTCCAGAGAAAAATATGGAAACTCCACGTGGTACAGACTCCATCTTTCTGACTTACAGATTCTCAGCCAAGAGCCACCACAGGCCTTAAGAACCACTGGACAAAGCAACACTCCATGGTCACTCAGAAAAATCAGACAGCTTCTTGCTGTCTGTACATAGCTGACTTGGGTCTGTACACATTCTGGGTGAAATGCACCCAAGTTAAGCAAAGAAAAAGACTTATAAACCCCTTCAAATATAATATTTCATGGGAAATGAACTTTGCAAAGCCAAGTCACCCAATAGAGTAGGTGGAGGAATCTATATTTTAAAGAAGCACCACTCAGGGCAGGCCTCATATACATACAAAGAACAGTTTTGAGCTACGCAATTTCTTCACAAATGCATTGTCTCTTCTCTCTATATAATGTGCATTTAGAAAAGAATGTCTGTACATACGAGTTGGTACAAATTGTATACATGGATACCTCATGCACACTGCATGCACAAACATGCATCTCCCTATGCAACCTAAGACTGTTTCCAGAAACAGATTCTATGTGAGCTAACGGCACATGCCTATCTCATCACACAGGATTCCCATTTCTGTCTTCTAAGAAGGAATAAAGCCATTTCAACAACATGCCTGGCATCTCTGGCAGTATGTAGAAACACAATCGATGTCTGGAATGTGTTGTCTAGAAGTGTCTGTCTTTCACAGGATTGGTAATTGTAGTTATTCATTCACTCTTAAACATATTTGTAAGTTGCCCTGGATTTGCCATTAACATTTTGCAGGGGTGGGAATGTTTTTTCTGCCAAGGCCATTTGGAGATTTATAACATCATTCATGGACTATACAAAATTACTGAATTAAAAATTAGCATGCTGTAGATTGATTATCCAATCCAACATGCAGTTGCTTTGGCAGGTGCAGAACAAATGATTTCATGGACCCTAAATAGCCCACAGGCTGGATGTCCCCATCCCTGATTCAGAGTAAAATACTAACTGAGGTTCTGACTTCTTACTCTTCACTTACTGGCCCGGTCAGAGCTGATGTGCAATAAAGGCCCCTGGAACCAACTGCAGTTAGAAGAAACTGCTTTCCACTTCCTTGTAACTTTAGGTTGTGCATTTTCATAGCCACTGGTCCCACCCAAAATGTCTATTGATGGGCTAGTATTGTAGCACAATGTGTTAAGCTACCTCCCACAATGCCAACATCTCATATGAGCACCAGTTCAAGTCTCAGCTGCTCCACTTCCAATCGAGTTCCCTACTAGTATGCCTGGGAAAGGCAGCAGAAGACAGCCCAAAACTTGGGTCCCTGCCACCCACATGGGAGTCCAGATTAAACTAACTCCACGTTATTGACACACACAGAGCTGCATTAACTTCAGTTCACTTCTCATTTTGCAAAGGGATCAGTGGCAGATAACAGTTGACATCCTTGCTAACAGGAGAACAAAGAAAGCCTGAAGACAGAAGTCGAAAAGCAGCCAAATAAATCATCAACTATGATTCCATGACCTCAAACTCCAGACTGAAAAAAGTCTGTTAACTTAACAAAGAGGGGTCAATCCACAAAGCTACTGCACACCCTTCACGCTGCTCCCACCAGGAAAAAAACAAACACATAGGACCACAGCTGCCAGATGCATTCGCCAGGGACCCCACAGGGCCAACAAGAAGCAGGATGGGGTCCCTGGAGCAGATCCTAGCCTGATCCTCCTTCCCCAGCCCCCTGCTGCCTCAGGCCTCACACTTTAGGCTTCCAACCCCCGCCCCACCAGAAGCACCCCGGGGACACAGCCAGAGGCTCAGCCTGAAGGCATTCAGCGACCCACCCAAAGTGGGAACTGAGCTTTTTTAATGTAGAGAACTGGAATCTCTGCCTTCCTTCCCGGTCCTCTCGCCTGCCCTGCTAGTGCACTTCCCCCCACCAGCGCCTTCTCTTGTACCACTAAATAAAGCACATTCAGGAAAATTGGAGCAAAGTAGCCCGCAGGACTGGCTGGGCGCTGGGGGCTGGGAAGCGGCAGTGGGAGACAGGGCAGCAGGGTCCCAGCCCGAGCCTTGCCAGGAAAAGCTGCAAGGATCGCTAAGAAACAAGGGAGCCCCGTCTGGGAGCCGCCAGCCACCTCACACCAAACCCCTCCCCCGCGAACACATCCCTCCATACTTGCCGTGCACAGTCCCGGGAGCAGGTCTCCTTTCTTCAGGACACACGTGGAGTGGAGCGCAGTGTGCGGGGCAGTAAAGTCCCCGGCACGTGGCCCGCAGGCGGCAGAAGCTGCAGCACAGACGCAGCGCGTGGCAGGCTGGGGCTTCGTGCGCTCAAACTGCCGGGTCGGTTAGTGCCGGGAGAGACACAGTGAACGCGGAGAACCAGCACCGCGACCTCTTAGGGCTGACTCTGGTCACTGATTGAACTTCCTCTAGCCCAAACTAGGAGCATGCGCATTCGGAGCACGTAGTTCCTCAGCTCACCTGGCACTCTGGGAAATGGAGTCCAGGGCGGTCTTTCCCAGAGACCAGGTGGGCCTCCCCAAGGACTTCTGTCTGCAGCAGATGGAGACAGACAGGAGAACAGGGCATTTGCGTTTGCTTACATCCCTCCTTCCCATTCCAAAAATCTCAAGGATCAGTTGGTGCTCTGTCTCCTGAACCAAAATCTTAAGCAATGACACCCACTGCTGCTAACACCCAAATCCTTGCTCCTTCATAAACTCTGTCTCCTTCCAGAAAAATCTTACTTGCTACTTTGTTCCTGGAAGTGACTCTTAAATAATAGATGACTATGAGTACAGTTTAACTTTTAGCAGAGGTGTAGAGGGCATAGTTTAACATTCAGATTTGAGAAAATAATTTTAATTTGCGTTTTATTGATGCTTATAGTTCCTTGCAAATCATTTCACACCATTCTTAAGTCACCAAATACAAAAACAAATAGGGAATTGGGTACAAAACTAACATTACTGAGTATCTTCTAGGATCCAGGTTAAGGGACTAAATGCCTTACATTGTAACCTTTATACCTTAGATTAATCCTGGACACAGTATTATCAGGAGTTCACAAAGAGGAAACTGAGGTGGAAAAAGTTTATTATTTGCTCATGGCAATATCATTAAAAGTCTATGTTAACAGAAGTCACTTAGTCCTCATGTAGGACCTCTGTCCTTAGTGAGTTATACTATGAGAATTAACTGCAAAACTTGTTCTCAAACAATACATGTTGGGAAACTGGCGCAGTTTTAGCCAGGTGGCCGAATGGCCCAGCTACCTGAGCCAGGCTCCACCCCCAGCCTAATGGGATTCGCTGCTCCTGCTTCCCTGCCTGCCCTCAGGCAAAGTTTTAAAAGGGCCTTTTCCTGAACAGGTGCTCTCTTGGCTCTGCTCTCTTAGCTCTCCTCTCCTGCTCTCTGGTCTCCTCCTCTCGTCTCTCCCTCCTCTCTGTCTCTCTCTCTCATAGTCTCCTTTTCTCTCTTTCCTTCGCCGCCCCTTCACTCCAGTCTGTTGGGTGTTCCCCAATAAACCCTTTCCCTTACTCCGGTGTTTGGTGTGTGTTTGTGATGGCTAACATTAATATATAACAATACATATTACATCATGTGTGGGTATATGTGCAAACTGTTGAAATCTTAGCATAGAGTTAGCCTTCTGAATATAAAGTTAATTAAAAATGAATATTAAAGAGGAATGAGATGAGAGAGGGAATAGGAGGTGGGAGGGAATGGGGGAGGGAGGGTGGGCACAGGGAGAAAAGCCACTATATTCCCATTCCAAAGTTGTACCTATGAAAATTGTATTTATTAAATAAAAGTGACGAGGCAAAGGCAACTTCAGCTGGCTGACAAGGTCACAGCAGAAAGTCTGTCTCAGCAAGGCATGAGAAGGACAGCTGCGGTCCTCTTGGTGGTTTTAGGTTTGATGGGAATTACAAGCTGGAGCCTCCTGGTGGTCCTGCTATTGATTGCTGTATTCCTAATTTTACGGAAGAGCACTTAGTCTCATAACCTCCAAAATGTCCATTGCCTTGTAGAATTTTAATCAAGCAGAATGTTAGTGTATAAGAAAGGGTTAATGCCTTATGCAAGGTTGAGCTGTTTGTAGAAAAGAATTAAAAGGCAACAGGCTCTCTGGTATATACTTCCCACTAGAATAAAGATAGATGCTAATAAAGCTTTAATTCACTATATGCTACAACTACTACAATGGTTAGGATGTCAAAACTGTAGAATAGATCTAAGTAAACCTTTTAATAAGTGCAATAAAGAAATTAAAGAATTACAGAAAAAAATTGCAAAGAGGGGATACATTTTAAAAAGGGTCTGCTTTGAACTTGGGGCTTCTAGTAAAGAGTAGATTAGGAAGGTACTATTCTAGCCTATGTAGCCAATTTCTGCATAGTTTGGCAGCATTAGAGGCCTTGGCTTGTGTGGGCAGCCTGTTATCTTGCACCTGTCTTTGATTGTAACCCATGCTCTGAGTATGCCCTTGAAAATCAAAAAAAAAAAAAAAGTAATTAGAAAAAATGGATGGCCAATGCCGCAGCTCAATAGGCTAATCCTCCACCTAGCAGCGCCAGCACACCAGGTTCTAGTCCCAGTCAGGGCGCCGGATTCTGTCTTGGTTGCCCCTCTTTCAGGCTAGCTCTCTGCTGTGGCCAGGGAGTGCAGTGGAGGATGGCCCAAGTGCTTGGGCCCTGCACCCCATGGGAGACCAGGAGAAGTACCTGGCTCCTGCCTTCGGATCAGCGCGGTGTGCCGGCCGCAGCGCGCCAGCCATGGTGGCCATTGGAGGGTGAACCAGCGGCAAAAGGAAGACCTTTCTCTCTGTCTCTCTCTCTCACTGTCCACTCTGCCTGTCAAAAATAAAAATTAAAAAAATGGACAACAGGATTTTCATTGTAAGAAGAAAAAATCATTATGTGGCTTATAATATAAAAATAAAGCCTGGTGCTCAAAAGCCAGAGCCATGCCATCAGCCTTGCTGTGAGTGTCTCTCATTTCTTCCAGCACCCACACCTCTCACACCTTGGGGCCCCTGAACTGGCTGGAGCTGGTCTCCGGCTTAAAAGCTTTAGGGACTGGCACTGTGGCACAATGGGTTAAAGCCCTGACCTGAAGTGCTCTCTTCTATGGGAGACCTGGATGAAGCTCCAGGCTGGCCGGCTGCAGCACGCCAGCTGCGGCAGCCTTTGGAGGGTGAACCAACAGCAAAAAGGAAGACCTTTCTCTCTGTCTCTCTCTCTCTCTCTCTCACTGTCCACTCTGCCTGTCAAAAAAAAAAGAAAAAAAAAAAGATGCTCCAGGCTCCTGATTTCAGATTGCCCTAGCTCTGATCTGGCCATTGCAGCTATTTGGAGAGTGAGCGAGCCAGTGGGTGGAAGACTCGCTCTTGCTCTCGTTCTCGCTCTTGCTCTTGCTCTCACTCTTGTTCTCACTCTCTCTCTCTTGCTCTGTCTCACTCTGTGTGTGTGTGTGTGTCTGTCTGTCTGTCTGTCTCTCTGTAACTCTTTCAAATAACAAACAAATCTTCACAAAATAGAATAAAAAATAAAAAGCTACTTCCAGTAAACTCATAAAATCCCCATAAATCCAGGACACAATCTCATGGGTAGATGCTATCTATAAGCCCTGTGCCAATCATCCAGTCAAGCATTTTTCACTGTGACCAAATAAAATAGTCCTCATTATGGCAAAGTGGCTTAGAAATTAGAAGACACAATCAGAGGCTATAAGAACAATTTAAGGAAAAAGTTAAATTAAAAAAACCCATAACTCAAAGCTGAATTTGTAATACTTCATTAATTCACGGTACATGTGTCCACCAAACTCAAGTACTCAAAGCACAATGAAGAAGAAAATAAGTAAAAATTTCCCAGAATACCCAAATACACATTATTAAGTCCAAGTGAGGTATCCTGACACTGGCTCAGCATCATGGCTCTAAAATAAACTCACTCTGTGTTGGCTGCTCTGATGCGAGTGGATCCACTCAAAGAGAAGAAAGTAGTAGGTGTGAACAGTGAATAACTGGAAAGACCAGCAAGAATGCTACAGAGCTCTGTGGCCCCTAACTGAATGTAATATGCAGGCAGGCATATTTTTTTTTTACAGGCAGTAAGACTGTGAGAGAGACAGAGAGAAAGGTCTTCTTCCATTGGTTCACCCCCCCAAAATGGCTGCCATGGCCAGCACACTGTGCCTATAGCCAGGCGTATTCTTGACTTCTGGTAGACTGCCATGCTCTCAGTTGTCATGGGACCATAAGTACTGAGCACAGTCAGAGCATTCAAAGACAGCACACAAATTTTACTTAGTGATAGTGGAGCACAGAAGCTTGGATTCATGGATGCTGTTAAGCCTCACTCATTTGCTACATCATCCTGTTTGGAGCCACTGGAACTGCAGAGCACATGAGCTCAGGGCAGGTAGAGGAGCATGGTGTGTAGGGTCTCATGCTGGTTGTAGCTGTGCAGGTGCGTGGGTGGAGGAGGAGGAGGAGAAGAGCAAGAGCCCTAGCACTGTAGGGGTGAGGAACAGATGATGGAGGTAGTTAAGGGTGACTTGTCTGCATTATGCCTGGTACTCCCTTGGATATAACTGATACAACATGAATGAGGTGAATATAAAGCTTACCCTAAAGGCACTTATAGTCCTGGGAGACAGATGACAAGGACATACACAATTACAAAACTATGTGACAAAAACTGTAGGTGCACAATAGAATCACCTACATCATTTGTGGATGTCATGCCCATGTCAGGCAGGAATCATCAAGTAAGGTCAGATCTCAGAGGTGGAAGAACTCAGGGCTGGCACCGTGGCTCAGTAGGCTAATCCTCCATCTTGCAGCACCGGCACACCGGGTTCTAGTCCCAGTCGGGGCACCGGATTCTGTCCCAGTTGCCCCTCTTCCAGGCCAGCTCTCTGCTGTGGCCAGGGAAGGCAGTGGAGGATGGCCCAAGTGCTTGGGCCCTGCACCCCATGGGAGACCAGGAGAAGCACCTGGCTTCTGCCATCGGATCAGTGTGGTGTGCTGGCAGTCGCGGCGGCCATTGGAGGGTGAACCAACGGCAAAGGAAGACCTTTCTCTCTGTCTCTCTCTCTCACTATCCACTCTGCCTGTCAAAAAAAAAAAAAAAACTCAGAAATGACACCACTGTCTGAAATGAAAATAGGCTGATGGTAGGCAGAAGCCTGGTGACTAAAGCTGGAACTGGAACATGGATCCTGTGAGAGGCTGTCAAACTCATCATTAACCTGGATAAGGCTGAACTCTCCCAGCTTCTGTCCTGGTACCCATGTCTTTGCAGAGTCATAACTAAGAAAAAGAAACTCATATCTGGCTTTAGCTGACTGGAAGGACTGTGGGAGCTCCCCACATTTGAGGCCAGAATCTCTTGATGTGATGTTGAGAAGCCACCAGAGGACATTCTGGTTAATGTACACAGGTTATGGGTCATAGTGTCAACAGTATACGCAGTGTTGGGTGCTGGCTCATGTGCTCACCCACACAGCTACTCTGAGGTTCTGACAGAGGGAGGGTGGGACATGGGATTTGCAAGACAGACTGGAGAGCTAGTGAAGCAGACTTCTTACCTGGGACTACAAGAGAAGGGGAAGAGAAGCTTGCAGGCTAGAAATGGAGCAAAGAGATAGCAGACAGTACATCTCCTTTGCCCCTTCCTTGAGAAGCACACCAAAGGTTATCAGTTGACCTCTTCTTAAACCTGAGTTGGTGATAATGATGTTGGAAGTTGTGAAGGAAGTGCCTAATGTGGTTAACTTTCTGCTTGTCTTTCCACCAAAAGGTCCAGCAAATGATATTTCCTTAAGACAAAAATAGGAATACACATAGCTTGAGGCTTGACTGAGAGTTCCTGCAAAATATAAGTAGTCCTTGCTGACGTGAAAGATGCTAGCTATGTGGCCCCTCGTTGGGGATTTGGAGTTCCGTCATTAGGGCTGGCTTTTGCCACTGTTGGTGCACATCATTGTCTCTATCAGAGTCTCTGGCCACTCCCAGGGCATTTACCTTTATTAGACATTTTCTCAGGTTCCCAGCTGAAAGGCACAAAATATGAATCAATCCTCCTAGCTAAAGAGTTAAATCTATCTGAACTGCAATAGATTCTGATTGCCCAAATTTTCATTATAGGGTTTCTACCAGAAATTACCTTCATCAAAGTCTGCTTTATTCTAATATTATCATACACAGTGATGGAGCAAGGACAAAAAGCCTTAGATCCATGTTGACCCCTCACCTACATAACAACAAGCAAACTCCTATTTCTCTGCCATGCTAATATAGCCCCACCCTACCTTTCCAAGCCCTGCCCTGTCTCTACTATTGGACACAGCACTATCCAAAGACCTCTGCTGCTCAGCCTCAGAGTACAGCCTCAGCCTGAAGGGCTCTCAGCTCACAATGTTATGTTAAATCCCAGACTCTCCCTCTGTCTCAGCAACCCAGCTTTAGTTCAGACCTCCAAGCCCTTTCCAGCCACTTTTTACTGTATAAATAAAACAGGTTATTCATGTGAAAACATCACACTGAAAATAAGGCAGTCATATTTTTCAAGGCCACATTTCTTTTCAATTTTTAAAGATTTATTATTTGCTTGAAAGTCAAAGTTACACAGGGAGAGGAGAGAGAGAGGTCTTTCATCTGCTGGTTCACTCCCTAGTTGGCTGCAACTGCTGGAGCTGTGCTGATCCAAAGCCGGGAGCCAGGAGCTTCTTCCAGGTCTCCCACATGGGTGCAGGTGAAGTAGGCAGGCATATAGGTTAAATTTGATTAGGTTTGTGAGCTGGAAGATCACACCTTTGTCACACTCCTGTGTGACCTCACACCCTACCTGATACCTTCGCCACGCTCCTGTGTGACATCATGTCCCTACCTGGTCACACCTGGGTGCCCACCAGCCAATCAGGTTAATTAACCTCTCCCTTTTGGAAGTGGGCTAAAAGCCTGGGACACGATATGTCCTGTCCCTTTTCTTTCGCCTGGCCTCTTGCCAGGAGGGGTTTTGCTGTAGCCCTGTGACTCCAGGGCACACGGCCTTCGGGCTTCCTGGCCTAGATACTCCTCCATGTGGCAAGTTGCTGGTGCTCGGTATGAACCCATATTTACCTCTCTTAAATAAAGCTCTCACTCTCCTATGCATCTTTCTCACTGAATAAAGGCTTAAAATGTACCATGCTGCCTCGTTGATCTGTGCTGCCATTTAGTATTCTTCTCTAAATATTAGGCAAGAACCCTCTCAGGCTTATTAACATTGGGGATTTATTAATATGCATATAGTGAAATCGTATGGCACCCCAAATTCCGGTAGCACATGTGGCACCCCAGATAGCATTTCTGGGGAACTTTTAGGGGCTACATTTCAGTATAGATTTTAGGGGAGCATGTCTGATTTCATATGGTGACCACGAAGGGACATAAAATTTCAAAATTTTTATGAAGTGATTTATAATTTTTAATAAGGGACTGGTTGTTAAGAAATTTTAAAACTAGGCAGCATGGTAAGAGTGGACTTTCTGTGGCTTCTGACCCTATCTCTCTGCCTGCACCCTCTCTCTCCTCCATCTGGGTTGGTGCTTTCCTTTCGTACCCAGCCATGGGAACTCAGGGCTCCAAAGTGCCCACCCTGTGGGGCTGTACTCATGGACTTTTCCTTCGGCCCTGGTGCTGGCTGCAAGGCAGGGATAGGATGGCCAGACTTGAAGTACGAAGTGGCCCCAGATCTGGGTGCCGCGGGTGCCCTGGATCTGGCCTCCCAGTTTCAGGTCCACCGGAGGGCCACCCACAGGGAGCTGCACTTCCACCCACGTCTCAAGCTAGCCCCGCCCCCCCACTGGAGTGTAAAGGCAGCAGCCATAACACGCTCAAAGCAAGCTGAGAGGAGAGGAGCCTAGTGAAGTAGTCAACCATGTGGCCAGAGCCACCCCACCCTAAGGGAGAAGAGCAGCTTGCTCACTCAAAAGGCAAGCAAGATTTTTTTTCTTTCTCTTTTTCTTTGGTTTTGCTGGTAATTTTCAAAAAGGAAGGCATGGGTTGGCTTTTTTATTTTTCACAGTTTCTGGCTTTAAGGACTTTGGTGGTATTGCTAGTCCAACGTAATACAAGAGGTAAAACCCTCTCAGTCTCAATCAGCTCATCTTTAAGATTGAGGGAGTGGTTTTGATAGATCATGGAAGTCTAATGTTCCTAATGTTCTGCTAATATAGACTGCAAGAAAGTCTCACCAACTTTCAAGATCAACACAGAAATAAAAGAAGAAAGAGAAGAAAGTCAATGAAGGGGGCTGGCGCTGCAGCTCAATAGGCTAATCCTTTGCCTGCGGTGCCGGCACCCCAGGTTCTAGTCCCGGTTGGGGCACTGGTTCTGTCCCGGTTGCTCTTCTTCCAGTCCAGCTCTCTGCTGTGGCCTGGGAGTGCAGTGGAGGATGGCCCAAGTCCTTACATGGGAGACCAGGAGGAAGCACCTGGCTCCTGGCTTCAGATCAACGCAACACGCTGGCCTCAATGCACCGGCCATGGCGGCCACTTGGGGGGTGAACCAATGGGAAAAGGAAGTCCTTTCTCTCTGTCTCTCTCTCTCTCACTCACTGTCTGACTCTGCCTGTCAAAAAAGAAAAAAAGAAAAAAAAAAGAAAGTCAATGAAGGGAAACCTAGGTAGAGTTCAAAGTCATTTCACTTGCTTCAGTATTTTCATCTAAAGTCTGTTCTTCAAATATGGGAACACCAATCACGTCCCACTTGTGGCTGTAAATTGCTCCAAATCATCTTTCATTCACCCGACTCTGCCCTTGCCTCATGAGGATGACATTGATTTCATGGCAAAAATGATACAGCTTATGTATTTAACCAGCTAGAAAAACCTCATCTTTAATGGTGATTTCATCAAATGATGTCCTGAGAATAATATTTTTTAAATTAAAAAGTTTACTTGCCTCAGATAAGTTACTATCTCATTAATCATGGCACATGAGACAGAGGAATTTTTAAGTTGTAAAAATTAAGGATATAAATAAGAATAGTCTAGAAACAGACTGTGTGCATGATTCCAGGAACCCCAAACACATTCTGCCTTTAATGGTCTCATTATTTGACAAGGATCCTGTATTTTCCTCGCAGGGTGACTAGATCTATACCAAGTCTAATAGATTTCCATAAGCCATTACTTCAGCTGTAAGAGGTGAGAGGGACTGAGAGGTATCACCTTTTTTTCTTCTTCTGAAATCTCCCTGGATCTGTTTGTCAGTGTCATCCTCTATCAGACAGTTGAAAGGATTCATTCCCATGCTTATCTTTCTTGCTCTTTCCTGGACCCTTCCAGGAACCTCAAAGTGTTCTATTCATCTTGGAGCATCCACAAGACAGAGTCAAGTCCCAGGCACATCAGGGGCGTTGAAGGGATTATGTATGAATTACTATGCTCCTCAAATCTCTATGGCGCTGGCATGTGTGCTGCAAACTTGGAAGAGATGGGTTACAACTTAACACTAATTACCATTCAGTGACGTGGTCCTGAGCAACATTTTAAAGTACTTCAGCTTGATCTAAAAACCCAAGGCTTCTTTTTCAAGTTAGTGGGAGATGAAAAATGAAGTATTTCCATGAGAGCAGGGAAAAGGAAGAAATTTTAAAAATATTTGGAGAAGTGTTGAGTAACCATGAGGGAGGCTTTGTGTGCATGCTGAGCCTAACACAGCACCTTCACAAGGAAATCTGTGAATAACAATCTGCTTGCAACTCAGCTTAGGAGGCCACTCCCTAGTACATCACCTTCTTGAGCAAATGCTGGACCTATTTCATTTCATCTCCTTTGAATCTTGAGTTTTTAAGTGAAGCCATTCAATGTGGAAATCCACCTATTTTCTGTGATGCATCGAACTACTTCATTACATGGATTTAACATGGTTCTAATGGTTCTCTAATAGAGATGTTTTACAAATGTAGAACTTCTTTTCAGTGGTTTCTACTACAGAAATAAACTCTTATCTCTAGTTACTATAATCATAGAAAAAGCAATAACTTTTTTGATTGAGGAAAAATCAGAAGCATTAATACAAAGTAAAAAACAACTGGCATTAAGAACACTGATTACCACATCCACACACATATGCACTGATGGCCACCAATAATATATGACAAAGTTTCAATATAAGAGTAAACTCAACTTAAAATGACTAAAATGTTTTCCCACCCTTTTTTTCTACACTGCCAATAAAACTTTACTGCAAATTATATTTGGTATAATAGATATTTTTTCTGTTCCAAAGTCCCTAACAAAAAACAAGAGTTGCCTAGACACGTATTTGTTTGGATCAGTGCTGTACTATATATACATATTTCTTTCCTGGGTTCCTAATATATCCTGAATCTAATCATTA
This sequence comes from Oryctolagus cuniculus, assembly GCF_964237555.1. Classification (NCBI taxonomy): domain Eukaryota; kingdom Metazoa; phylum Chordata; class Mammalia; order Lagomorpha; family Leporidae; genus Oryctolagus; species Oryctolagus cuniculus. Next base: position 26,649,035 of record NC_091452.1, read on the forward strand.
ACATTTTTCTACATTTCCATCCTTTTAATGCACATTCTCAACCCTTAAATTCTAACATAATTGCACCCAGGGATATCTGTTAATGTTCAATAGTAATAATGCCTTTTCCACCACACAAGACTTACAGAGCAATCCTCAATTAATTCTCAATTAATCTCTATTTAAAAAAAAAAGAATTCACCAGTGAATAGTCCTCCTGCTTCCCACATCCTTATGCCCTGCGTTGGGGCAGCTTCATTGCACAATGTATGGCTGAAAACCCAGCAGGCCCAATGTTTCATGGGACAGACGCTGTACTCCTCACACTTCTCTACATTGACTTTCCGCAAATCCAAGATGAATGCTTTATCCCCACCTGCTAAAAGTGCTTCAAATCTCCTTTAGGAACTCCTTCTGCTTGTCAGCTACCAAACTAGCAATTCTAGAATTCAGTCTAGGGATTCAAAAACACTGAATCTTGGGTGAGACTTTAAAAGTTAATGATTCTATGTTGGTAGTTGCCACTGTCTGATTCTATTAAGTTTTCATACTTTTCCCCTGGAAAAATCCAGCCTAGTTCCTTGCATGCTCCCCACCCTTCCTACTCTTATATTGAACATGTTCTCCTCCATGTTCCTCTGGGGGCCTGGAACTCTCCCTAGTTGACCTTACATTTTTAAATATGTTTTATTGTTTGCCTTCCCGCTTCAAAAATTCCATTTTCTGACACTCAAATCCATTGTTACGGTGCATTTGACTGCGTTTTAATTGCGTATCTACAACTTACTGATATAACATCTCAGTACCTCTGAGTCCATTTGTCTCTTGATGACTGCCCAAAGTTGATGCTTATACATTGTCCTCAATGAAGAATGACTTTAGGATGCATATTTGTCCTCAAATCCATGCTTGCATTTTCTTCTACCAAAGAGCTGGTTGATGCAAGCGTTTATTTTTTAAAAGTTCTTTTGTAAAATCATGCTCTCTATATTTCACTTTTAAAGATGCTTCCTTTTTTATCATATTTAGCTTCTCTCCGTGTTGGAGTTCTCATAATCTCTTGCTCTGTTGAGAAAGTCCTTCTTTCAGCAGCTGAAGATTAAAAAGGTTGGTCCTTACATCTAGACCAACTGAACACTTCAGTGGAAGAAAGGGTCCTGGCCGGCACCGTGGCTCAACAGGCTAATCCTCCACCTTGCGGCGCCGGCACACCGGGTTCTAGTCCCGGTCGGGGCACCGGATTCTGTCCCGGTTGCCCCTCTTCCAGGCCAGCTCTCTGCTGTGGCCAGGGAGTGCAGTGGAGGATGGCCCAGGTGCTTGGGCCCTGCACCCCATGGGAGACCAGGAAAAGCTCCTGGCTCCTGCCATCGGATCAGTGCGGTGCGCCGGCCGCAGCGCGCCGGCCACGGTGGCCATTGGAGGGTGAACCAACGGCAAAGGAAGACCTTTCTCTCTGTCTCTCTCTCTCACTGTCCACTCTGCCTGTCAAAAAAAAAAGGGTCCTGTATTTGCATTATCCCATACATTAGCCAATAGCCACACACAGCTATGGTGTGCATGGAATGTGCTTCATTGAATCAAGGGATTGCATTTTTAAGTCTACCTAATTAAAATTTAAAAAGCCATAAATGGCTAGTGGTTCCCTTACCACACAGCATGAAAGAGTATTATAATGGGACAGGCTATGTCCCATGTGGATTGCATGCCTGTTTTGGAGTCCTGGCTTCACTTCCAATTCCAGCTTCCTGCTAATGTACACCTTGGGAGGCAGCAGGTAATGGTTGAAAAACTTAAGTCAGGGCCACCCACACAGGAGACCTGGATGGAGTTCCAGGCTCCTGGCTTTGCCCTGGCCCAACCCCAGTGTGGCAGCAATTTGCAGAATGAATCAGCAAATAAGAGACCACTTTCTGCCTGTGTCTGTCTCTCTGTTCCTCTCCCTTTCAAATAAATAAAATTAAACAAATATTTTTATAAAAGGGAATATTACAATTATTGCTGATAAACACAGAGACAAGCCATGCATTGTAGTAAATCTGTAATGCTTTGTTGGGCAGTCATGTTGAAAGAATAACATCCAAAGGACAAGTGCTTATGTCTTAGGACTTCTCATTGAGAAACAGGACTCCTCTTGTCTTGGAATTCTTGACTCTGATGGTGTGTAAGAATCACCTGGGGACTTTTCGTAGGCTGGATGTGTCCTGATGAAATGATGAGACACTTGGGACTTGCACTAAAATACAGGGAAAAATGGGAACAGAGACAGGATGGCAGAAATGAGCTGGCATTTGTCACATGCTGAGAAACACTAAACAGGACTTGCACACGTCCTATACTCCATTCTCCCATTTCATGCTATGATTTCCATGTATTGTCAAATTTAACAAAAGGCAGCTGCACTCTAGATGAACTTAATTGTAATCTAAGAGGCTTCTGTATCTTTGGAAAGGGCTTGTATTACTCCAGTGCTTAAAATTTTGAGAATCACTGGTTTATGAAGAAGTCTTGATGCACAGAGAATATGAGCTATCTTTCCTTAAGATCCAAAGAGATCAGGAAAAAGGAATCAATAGCAAAGTCATAGAAAACAATATTTATTTAAAAAAACACTCATCAAGGAGCAGGCTTTGTGACATGGCTGTTTAAGCCACTGCTGGTGACATTGGCATCCCATATCAGAGTGCAGGTTTGAGTCTCAACTGCTCTGCTTCTATCCAGCTTCCTGTTAATGCACCTGATGGTCCAAGTACCTGGGCTCCTGCTACCCATGTGGCAGACTAGAAAGGAATTCCTGGCTCCTGGTGCTGGCTTCTGCATGGCCCAGTCCAAGTACCTGGCTCCTGCTACCCATGTGGCAGACTAGAAAGGAATTCCTGGCTCCTGGTGCTGGCTTCTGCATGGCCCAGCCCTGGCTGCTTTGGATACTTGGGAAGTGATCCAGCACATGGAAAACCTCTCTCTGTCTTTCTTTTCCCTATCACTCTGCCTTTCAAATTAGTAGATAAATAATCATTTTATAAAAAGAAATAAATAAAAAGACTGACCAAAATGCATTGCCATGTGCATTATCTTCACTCTCTTACAGAAAATAATGCTAACAGTGTTGCACAAGTAGATTTACCACCAACTTTCCTTTCCAGGTGGTCTATGGAACCTATCTCAGAAGACCTCATGGGAAGAGTACTGTTGGTCTGCCCACCCTCCCTTTCCTTGTACTTTATTCACTGGCCAGGCCACCCAGGTGGTCCTCAGTCAGTGTCTCAGATCCATGTTCCCTAATCCTATAGCACTGTTAGACAATGGTTAACTATGATCCTCTACAAAGTGGGTCATACATACTCAGACATCCTGGACTGAAGCAGCATCATTGTATCAAAATCCTCATAAAAGAGATTTTTAATCTATTTTTAAAGCCAGTGAATTTAAAAAATTTGAAAGCAGTCTGTTTTTCTTTAATTCACCAATGTGTGTACCACTATCAAGTAGTACAATGCAGCTTGCTTAATAGACATGCTTCCCAAATGTCCAATAAGTTCAAGTTTTATTTAGTACTTGACATTTTAAAAAATGATGAATTGACTACATATAATGTTCAACAATGCATAAATGTATAAAATGCATAAAGCTAAACAATGCATAACTCTGAAGAGATCACTATAGAATCTCATGTCTCATCTAAAAGTAATGTCACAAGATATTCATACATATTGGTTAATAGGAAATTGGATTTCATAGTTACCAGATTATTAAAAGTATAGACACTTTATATTTCAAAATACACATTTTTAGCTTGGTTATGGTAAACTTTTTAATAAGTTTGCACTTATTTTTGTCCAGACTTAATAAAAAATGGTAAACATATAATATATAACCAAAGGTATTTGATGTTAGAAAGCATCCATTGATATCAACCACACACAAACTCGAACAGTGAGACTTTAGAGTCTTTACTGCCAGTGGAGAATGTAATGATTAATCATGGAGGAATGCATCTGACAAGGTGTCATGCAGATTTTAATAAAAACAATGCATGCAGATTGGCAAAAAGATGCTGCAGTCTGTGGGTTAAAAATAAATGAATATGATAGGCAACTAAAGCTACACACACACACACAGAGCATGTAAAACTAGTGAAATCTGGGTAATGTTGGAGGATTGTATCAAAATGAATTTTCTGGTTGTGCTATTATATTGCAATTATTCAAGCTACTGCTGTTGAGGGTAGCTAGGTAAAGGATTTATAGGATACCTCTGCATCGTTTCTTTAAATACTGCACGTGAATTTACACTTGCTCAAAATAGTTTTTGTAGTGAAGTGCTAAGCAGAAGCAAATCTATTGGAAAAAGATGTGTTAAAACCAAACAAAATCAATTATCAGTGCAAATGTAATCAACTATTCAATAAAGGCTTTAATGATTGGATTAAGAAATTCTAGATGAAAGCCTATGAATATACACTCCAAAATTCTTATCAAAGGAAATCAGATAGTGAATATGGTACTGCATGTCGCTAGGGGTTCTTAGCTAAATGATGGATGCAGAAAACCTTCTGAAAATTTCCTGAATGAATCTTTCACAAGGAGTTCTAGGTGCTCACATCATGAAGTAACAGAACACTGTCTTGAATGCTAATGATGTACAATCATGCTCCAAAGATTAATTTTTCCAGAAAAACACTGCACTCAATAAAACAAGATTACACTCAAGAGACAGTCCAAGCAAAGTTGCATAGTATCTCAGCAATGCATATCAGGCACTTTGTGTGTCATATGCATCAAACTTTATGAGTAAGCATTTGTATTGTAAGTGTGGAATAGCTTCAGGTTAATGCAGAATTCTAAGAAGAAAAATGATTAAGTTAACATATTAGTGTGTGTTATAGTAAATAAATCCTACAAGATCCCACTAGGGAACAATGAAAACAGATAAAAATGCTCAGAGGACAGTTAACTTAGGAGTTCTGTGGGGAGGGGAATACATTAAATTCCAGAGACACAAAGTGGCAATAGGAATAAAATAAAGGATGATGTCAAATAGAATGCATTTGTTCCATGCTGAGTAGAATAAAGCCATGGCACTGAGGACTGAATGTAAGTGAAGATGAGAAGTCACCAGTGGAAATCATTAATGTGAAGACATTTGGAAAGCAAATTAAAATTAGTTATGTAAAGCAGGGATTTTTATGCATGTGTTTGGGATCAGAGTCATGATTGACAAAAAAAAATGTGGAATAATCAACCCTATTTTCCATACTTGATTTTGTTTTGAGAGTCTTGAAAAAACAAGGATCTGGAATAACCATGAGAGGTCAGAGTTAGAGTCTTTGCAGGGTTCAGTGATTTATTGGGGGAGGAAGGAACAGATGGGCCTGGTGTGCACAGGTGATGGGAAGATGATGTGGACCAGAGAGGGGGAGAAAGAAGGAAAGCATGTCTGCTTAGTGCAAACAAAATGGCCAATCACAAATGTGCTTGAGCAGCTGCTGGACAAGATGACTGTTCAATTTAAGAAATCAGCAGTTATCTAAGAATGCAGAGAGAAAGTTAAGTACTTGAGACAAGGATGGGTTCCTTGGTATAATTGGAGTTATTTTATGTATTACTTTATCTGGACACAAAGACAAATAAAACCATAGGTAAAATTCAACTTCACAAAATTGCCTTAAAATAAAAAAATTTTGAAGACGAAAAGAGATTCTTCAATTCATCAATGGTTATCCAAAATATTATTCTATTTATGGAAAGTATCTCTAATTTATAATAGATCCCGTGTGTATATAGATAGGACACATTAGAAGGCTATGAGGTGTCAAAAATATTCAGGCACTTTGTTAGCAGGAGCTACATCACTGGAATGTTCAAGATCTGAAGCCAAGAAAATGTATCAGTGTTTGTATTCATGAAACGAGGATCAAAAATGACTCTGGTAATCATAAAATCTGATCAGACAATGGTCTTTTACACCAAAGTTAAGTGTTTTGTCAGATTTCAATGTGTTCACTCAATGGCAGTAGCCAACATTTTAAATGATGCTGAGATTTATTTTTATTGGGAAGGCTAAAAACTTAAGGTTTCAATATGGGCGCCGGTTCGAGTCCCGGCTGCTCCACTTCCCATCCAGCTCTCTGCTATGGCCTGGGAAAGCAGTAGAGGATGCCCCAAGTCCTTGAGCCCCTGCATCCACGGGGGAGACCTTGAGGAGGTCCTGGCTTCAGATGTGACTTTCTGGCGTTGTGACAAAGGCCAATGTTTTCAAGCACGGAGAGGAGAGGGGTAATGAACAACACCTGTGGGGTTTTTTTTTTTTTTCAGTTTAAGAGTAGAAATCAGATTACAGGGTGTCAACATAATGCCCTCCATTCTTAGTTACTATTAAATAAAGATTAAATGTTAAATATTTAGCATCAAATTTCTAATCTGAGTGAAAGCTTATACATTGTTATATCTTGCACTTAAGGGTTATCCTTTTCAAATATTTTAGAGACTAACACAGAACTGAAAAATATTCTCATTTTTATTTACATTCTTCCTTTCATTCATTGATGACTTTCAACAATAAAGCATCTTCAGTTCGAAGAGTTCTTACCCCAAAATTAATCTACTCCGAGAAAAATAGTGAAAATGGTGCATTCTATAGTTTTGAGATTTTTAAATTGTTCAACATTCTCCTTAATCTCTGAGATACAACAGAGTATTTTTTTCTACTCTGAAGCAAATATTAAAAAGACACAACTCAGTAAGACAGAAATGAATAGTAAAACACAATGATGGGGCCGGCGCCTCGGTTCAACAGGCTAATCCTCCACCTAGCGGCTCCAGCACACAGGGTTCTAGTCCCAGTCGGGGTGCCGGATTCTTTCCCGGTTGCCCCTCTTCCAGGCCAGCTCTCTGCTGTGGCCCAGGAAGGCAGTGGAGGATGGCCCAAGTGCTTGGGCCCTGCACCCCATGGGAGACCAGGAGAAGCACCTGGCTCCTGCCTTCGGATCAGCGTGGTGCACCAGCTACGGCGGCCATTGGAGGGTGAACCAACAGCAAAGGAAGACCTTTCTCCTTTCTCTCTGTCTCTCTCTCACTGTCCACTGTGCCTGTCAAAAAAAATGATGGAATATCTAGGAAAAATTACAATATGATGCATAATTAGTTTGAGTAAGATGTAACTTTGGGTTTAACTTTCAGTTTATTAAGTGCACTGTGCACCTGTCATTCTATAATGCCAAGCATATCGACAAACACTGTTCCACAACAAATGTTTTATGAGTTGGTAGCTATAAATAAAATATTTGCCATTTTACAAAAATCTAATATAATGCAACATCTAATAAAATTCATGTCCCCAAATCATGTCCTGTTTTGGATTAAGTTCCAATTTTTAGGAAATATATACTTATATCCACTAATTTGAAAGAACATACTTACAATACATATTGTATATCCCCCACAAAAAAACTAGCATTATACCGATTAATCAATTTTAGTTATTTTACCTGAAAGTGGGCAGTTTATACCCCGTTCCCACACTGCTTGGCGAACAAGCAAATGTAATTGAAGCCAAGCAATTGACACCATTTATAGACATTGCTCAGAACCACCTGCTTTGCATTGATTGTTTTAAGCACCATTGTATACTTTCGATTTTTAAGCGTCCCTTTGAAGACATAGCAGATGTTGGCTTGCTAATCATGCTGAAAAGCATAGCGGGTTCAAAGTTACAAAAATGTTAACACATATAAAATTATTAAACTTGGTTATTTTCAATTGTCAATAAACTATAATGGAGGCCTAAAGTCCATAAATATTTGTTTCTAAACCCCTAAGCATCCATGATTTGTACATGTGTGCATTCATGTGTGTTTGTGAAAGGGAAATGCATATAAATGCACACTGGGAAATGTTACACACTGTACTTTTAGCTTCATTACTATGGATACAGATGCGAGGTTTATAAATATTTGGGCAGCTTTTCAATATTTTCTAGTGATTCAAATTCTGTTAGAATTTAGCATGGGCCAGTGCCGTGGCTCAATAGGCTAATCCTCCGCCTTGCAGCGCCGGCACACCGGGTTCTAGTCCCGGTCGGGGCGCTGGATTCTGTCCTGGTTGCCCCTCTTCCAGGCCAGCTCTCTGCTGTGGCCCAGGAGTGCAGTGGAGGATGGCCCAAGTACTTGGGCCCTGCACCCCATGGGAGACCAGGAGAAGCACCTGGCTCCTGCCTTCAGATCAGCACAGTGCGCCAGCCACAGTGGCCAATGAAGGGTGAACCAACGGTAAAGGAAGACCTTTTTCTCTGTCTCTGTCTCTCTCTCTCTCTCTCTCTCACTGTCCACTCTGCCTGTCAAAAAAAAAGAGAATTTAGCATGATCATAACACTACATGTACAGTTTGGTGTTAGATTCAGGCATTTGGACTTTACCATAGTTTTATGCATCATGTTCACTCTCCATTATAACTAAACAGTGATTATAAACTTTATGACCAATGCACATGATCTCCCCAATGCATTTCACTTAACACAATTTCAGCTTTCTAGAGTTCAGAAATCATCTTCATTTTAGGTTTTAGAAATATTAGAGGGAGCAGAGCCAGGCTCTGGAGGGCGTGAAGAGAAGCAGGGTCCCGCACTGGAGGGAGGCTAGGGGAGCTGGGTCTGGCTCTGGAGGGCAAGGATGGGAGCGGGACTGGACCCTGGAGGACAAGGAGGGGAGCAGGGCCGGACCATGGAGGGCAGTAAGGGGAGCAGGGCCCGGCCCTGGAGGGCAGTAAGGGGAGCGCAGCCTGACCCTAAAGGGCGAGGAGGGGAGCAGGGTCAGGCCCTGGCGGCTGTGGAGGGAAGCAGGGTCCCACACTGGAGGAAGCCAAGGGAACAGGTTCTGGCCCTGGAGGGCAAGAAGGGGAGCGGGGCCCAGTCCTGGTGGGCAGCAAGGGGAACAGGGTTCAGGCCCTGAGGGCAAGGAGGGGAGAGGGGTCCTGCACTGGAGGGTGAGGAGGGGAGAGGGGTCCTGCACTGGAGGGTGAGGAGGGGAGAGGGGTCCTGCACTGGAGGGTGAGGAGGGGAGCAGGACCTGGCACTGGAGGTCCGCAAGAGGAGCAAGGCCTTCCCTGGAGGGCAAGGAGGGGAACAGGGCCGGGCCCTGGAGGGTGAGTAGGTAGCATGGCCCAGCCCTGGAGGGCAGCAAGGGGAGTGGGGCCCATGCTCTGGTGGGTGCGGAGGTGAGCAGGGCCCAACCCTGGAGGGTGAGAAGGGGAGTGGGGTCAGGCCCTAGAGGGCAAGGAGGGGAGTGGGGTCCAGCCCTGGTGGGTGGCAAGGGGAGCAGAGCCCAGGCCCTGGAGGGTGAGGAGGGGAGCAGGGTCCAGACCCTAGTGAAAGGAAGGGAATAGGGCCTGGCCCTGGGGGCGGAGGGGGAGGGTTCTGCACTGGAGGGTGGCGGGGCAGGGGGTGGGCAGGGCCCGGCCCTGGAGGGCTGCAAGAGGGCCCTTGAGGGCAAAGAGGGGAGCAGGATCTAGGCCCTGCTAGGAGGTCCCCTAGGAGGGACCTGGAGGGCAATGATGGCCGTTTCTGAGGGGAGTGGGGTTTGGCCCTGGAGGGCAGGAAGGGGAACAGGGCCCTGCCCTGGAGGGAACTAAGGGGAGCCCGTCCCAGCCCTTTAGGGCAAGATGGGGAGGGGTCCAGGCCCTAGAGAGGGGGATAGATCAAGGGGGATGGGGGGGCCGTGGAAGCCAAGCCACGGGACTGAGCTGCGCAAGCTGCAGGGTCTGCGCGCAAGTGCTCGAAGGGGAGTGCAACAGCGGGGAGACTTGGGACGTCCAGGGCTCCGAGTCCACACATCGGCGCTGGAAGGGGAGCAGACCTGCGTGGAGAGCGTGGGAGCCCACAGTTCGGGACACCAGCGGCAGACTCAACACACCAGCGCTGGAACGCGAGGTGAGCCGAACCTCAATAACCCGAGACACCGGCAGGCAAGTGGAGAGAGGAGACTAGAGGGAACGACCCCCGGGGGGGGGGACTTCACCAAGCTAACTGGAAGAGAGAGAGAGGGAAAAAAAAAAAGGTGACTGGTACGGACACGGGTTTCTCTCTCTCCGCTCACCTCTCAAGGGCGAGCAAGACAAAGAGCAGGCGCCATCTTGGACATACGTCATAAGCAGAGCCACCTCAGGTCTGCACCGGCCCTGAGCCTAGCAGAAAAACCTGACTCTGGGCGGGGCGAATTAACAGGAGATTAGGACCTAGTAAATTTGTGGTGCTACTGAACTGAGACTGTGAAAAAAGAGACGGTGGGGGAGAGAACTCACGGAATTCACGTGAGCACTCTCCAGAGACGCTACAATTCCGTAACTTTGGCAACCCAGTGGGAGACTGAAGGAGAATTTGAGCCCACTCTGAGGGCAGAACAGATTCCCTGTGTGGTCCTTGGGAAAGAGCTTCCGATCTCTGGCTCCTGTGGGTATATCATTTGCCTGCTAACTACCTCCAACTTCGTTCAGCTGTGCAGAATAACTTCCCTTTTGAATCAAAAAAAAAAAAGAGAGAGAGAGAGAGGTTTACCACGCCTAACCTGGGAGTGTCACCTTTGGCACACCAAACAGAGCTCTCAGGCCACACCCATCTCAAGCCCTAAGGCTCCATCAAAAACAGATAGTCCACTGAATCTAGAGTCATAGTATAACAAGAAAAAGCACCACAGTGAAGAAGCCAAATATCTCCAATATGACAAATAACAAACGCAAAAACCAAGGTAATAAAAACAAGGAAGTCACCATGAAGCCCTCAAATGAAAAAGACACCCCAATTCAAGATTATGAGGATGATGACATAGAAGAAATGCAAGAAGCAGATCTCAAAAAATTGATAAGAACATTAAGAAGTTCTCAAAAACAAATTCTTGAACTACAGAAATCCTTAATGGACAAGATAGAAAATCTCTCTCATGAAAATGAAATATTAAGGAGGAATCAAAATGAAATGAAACAACTAGTACAACAGGAAACTGGGATAGTGACTGAAGTGAAGAATTCAATAGATCAAATGAAAAACACAATAGAGAGCCTTACAAACAGAATGGGAGAAGCAGAAGAGAGAATATCGGACTTAGAAGACAGAGAACAGGAAAGGATACAGTCAGACCAAAGAAAAGACGAGGAAATTAGAAATCTAAAACATATTGTCGGGAATCTTCAGGATACTATTAAAAAACCCAACATTCGGGTTCTAGGAGTTCCTGAAGGCATGGAGAGGGAGAAAGGATTAGAAGGCCTTTTTAGTGAGATATTAGCAGAAAATTTCCCAGGTTTGGAGAAGGACAGAGAAATCCTAGTACAGGAAGCTCACAGAACCCCTAATAAACACGACCAAAAGAGATCCTCACCACGACACGTTGTAATTAAACTCTCCACAGTGAAACATAAAGAAAAGATCCTAAAATGTGCAAGAGAGAAACGTCAGATTACTCTCAGAGGATCTCCAATCAGACTCACAGCTGACTTCTCATCAGAAACTCTACAAGCTAGGAGGGAATGGCGAGATATAGCCCAGGTACTAAGAGAGAACAACTGCCAGCCCAGAATATTATATCCTGCAAAGCTATCATTTGTGAATGAAGGTGAAATAAAGACTTTTGATAATAAACAGAAATTGAAAGAATTTGTCACCACTCGTCCAGCCCTGCAAAAGATGCTTAAAGATGTGTTACACACAGAAACAAAGAAACACGGTCATCAATATGAAAGAAGGTAAAGGAAGGAAACCAAGGAAGGAAAGCTCACAGCAAAAGATCACAGGGAATTCAAAGCATATATTAGAACTTATCTTTGGCAAATGGCAGGGCAACGTTACCACTTATCATTAGTCACATTGAACGTGAATGGCCTGAACTGTCCAGTTAAAAGACACCGTTTGGCTGATTGGGTTAAGGAACAAAACCCATCTATTTGCTGCTTACAAGAAACACATCTTTCCAACAAAGATCCATACAGACTGAAAGTGAAAGGCTGGAAAAAGATATACCATGCCAACAGAAATGAAAAAAGAGCAGGCGTAGCCATCTTAATATCAGACACCATAAACTTTACCACAAAAACCGTTAAGAGAGACAAAGAGGGGCACTATATAATGATTAAGGGATCAATTCAACAGGAAGATATAACAATTATCAATGTATATGCACCTAACTACAGGGCACCGGTTTATCTAAAAGATTTGTTAACGGACTTAAAGGGAGACTTAGACCCCAATACAATACTACTGGGGGACTTCAATACTCCACTCTCAGAAATAGACAGATCAATAGGACAGAAGATCAACAAGGATACAGTAGATTTAAACGACACTATAGCCCAAATGGATCTAACAGATATATACAGAACTTTCAATCCTACAACTAAAGATTTTACATTCTTCTCAGCAGTACATGGAACCTTCTCTAGGATTGACCACATACTAGGCCATAAAGCAAGTCTCAGCAAATTCAAAAGAATTAGAATCATACCATGCAGCTTCTCAGACCATAAAGGAATGAAGTTGGAAATTAGCAACTCAGGAATCCCTAGAGCATACGCAAACACATGGAGATTGAACAACATGCTCCTGAATGAACAATGGGTCATAGAAGAAATTAAAAGAGAAATCAAAAATTTTCTGGAAGTAAATGAGGATAACAGCACAACATACCAAAACTTATGGGACGCAGCAAAAGCAGTGTTAAGAGGAAAGTTTATATCAATAGGTGCCTACATCAAGAAATTGGAAAAGCACCAAATAGATGAGCTTTCTATTCACCTCAAGGATATAGAAAACCTACAGCAAACCAGACCCAAATCTAGTAGGAGAAGAGAAATAATTAAAATCAGAGAAGAAATCAACAGGATTGAATCAAGAAAAACATTACAAAAAATCAGCCAAACGAGGAGCTGGTTTTTTGAAAAAATAAACAAAATTGACACCCCATTGGCCCAACTAACTAAAAAAAGAAGAGAAAAGACCCAAATCAATAAAATCAGAGATGAAAAAGGAAATGTAACAACAGACACCACAGAAATAAAAAGAATCATCAGAAATTACTACAAGGACTTGTATGCCAGCAAACAGGGAAACCTATCAGAAATGGATAGATTCCTGGACACATGCAACCTACCTAAATTGAACCAGGAAGACATCGAAAACCTAAACAGACCCATAACTGAGACAGAAATTGAAACAGTAATAAAGGCCCTCCCAACAAAGAAAAGCCCAGGACCAGATGGATTCACTGCTGAATTCTACCAGACATTTAAAGAAGAACTAACTCCAATTCTTCTCAAACTATTCAGAACAATCGAAGAAGAGGGAATCCTCCCAAATTCGTTCTATGAAGCCAGCATCACCTTAATTCCTAAGCCGGAAAAAGATGCAGCACTGAAAGAGAATTACAGAACAATATCCCTGATGAACATAGATGCAAAAATCTTCAATAAAATTCTCGCCAATAGAATGCAACAACACATCAGAAAGATCATCCACCCAGACCAAGTGGGATTTATCCCTGGTATGCAGGGATGGTTTAATGTGCGCAAGACAATCAATGTGATACACCACATTAACAGACTGCAGAAGAAAAACCATATGATTATCTCAATAAATGCCGAGAAAGCATTTGATAAAATACAACACCCCTTCATGATGAAAACTCTAAGCAAACTGGGTTTGGAAGGAACATTCCTCAATACAATCAAAGCAATCTATGAAAAACCCACAGCCAACATCCTATTGAATGGGGAAAAGTTGGAAGCATTTCCACTGAGATCTGGGACCAGACAGGGATGCCCACTCTCACCACTGCTATTCAATATAGTTCTGGAGGTTCTAGCCAGAGCTATTAGGCAAGAAAAAGAAATTAAAGGGATACAAATTGGGAAGGAAGAACTCAAACTATCCCTCTTTGCAGATGACATGATTCTTTATTTAGGGGACCCAAAGAACTCTACTAAGAGACTATTGGAACTCATAGAAGAGTTTGGCAAAGTAGCAGGGTATAAAATCAATGCACAAAAATCAACAGCCTTTGTATACACAGACAATGCCATGGCTGAGGAAGAACTTCTAAGATCAATCCCATTCACAATAGCTACAAAAACAATCAAATACCTTGGAATAAACTTAACCAAGGACGTTAAAGATCTCTACGATGAAAATTACAAAACCTTAAAGAAAGAAATAGAAGAGGATACCAAGAAATGGAAAAATCTTCCATGCTCATGGATTGGAAGAATCAATATCATCAAAATGTCCATTCTCCCAAAAGCAATTTATAAATTCAATGCAATACCAATCAAGATACCGAAGACCTTCTTCTCAGATCTGGAAAAATTGGTGCTGAAATTTATATGGAGGCACAAGAGACCTCGAATAGTTAAGCAATCTTGTACAACAAAAACAAAGCCGGAGGCATCACAATACCAGATTTCAGGACATACTACAGGGCAGTTGTAATCAAAACAGCATGGTACTGGTACAGAAACAGATGGATAGACCAATGGAACAGAATTGAAATACCAGAAATCAACCCAAACATCTACAGCCAACTTATATTTGATCAAGGATCTAAAACTAATTCCTGGAGCAAGGACAGTCTATTCAATAAATGGTGCTGGGAAAATTGGATTTCCACGTGCAGAATCATGAAGCAAGACCCCTACCTTACACCTTACACAAAAATCCACTCAACATGGATTAAAGACCTAAATCTACGACCTGACACCATCAAGTTACTAGAGAACATTGGAGAAACCCTTCAAGATATTGGCACAGGCAAAGAGTTTCTGGAAAAGACCCGGGAGGCACAGGCACTCAAAGCCAAAATTAACTATTGGGATTGCATCAAATTGAGAAGTTTCTGTACTGCAAAAGAAACAGTCAGGAGAGTGAAGAGACAACCGTCAGAATGGGAAAAAATATTTGCAAACTATGCAACAGATAAAGGGTTAATAACCAGAATCTACAAAGAGATCAAGAAACTCCACAAAAACAAAACCAACAACCCAATTAAGAGATGGGCCAAGGACCTCAATAGACATTTTTCAAAAGAGGAAATCCAAATGGCCAACAGGCACATGAAAAAATGTTCAAGGTCATTAGCAATCAGGGAAATGCAAATCAAAACCACATTGAGGTTCCACCTCACCCCGGTTAGAATGGCTCACATGCAGAAATCTACCAACAACAGATGCTGGCGAGGATGTGGGGAAAAAGGGACACTAACCCACTGTTGGTGGGAATGCAAACTGGTCAAGCCACTATGGAAATCAGTCTGGAGATCCCTCAGAAACCTGAAGATAACCCTACCGTTCGACCCAGCCATCCCACTCCTTGGAATTTACCCAAAGGAATTTAAATTGGCAAACAAAAAAGCGGTCTGCAGCCTAATGTTTATTGCAGCTCAATTCACAATAGCTAAGACCTGGAACCAACCTAAATGCCCATCAACGGTAGACTGGATAAAGAAATTATGGGATATGTACTCTTTAGAATACTATACCGCAGTAAGAAACAACGAAATCCAGTCATTTGCAACAAAATGGAGGAATCTGGAACACATCATGCTGAGTGAAATAAGCCAGTCCCAAAGGGACAAATACCATATGTTCTCCCTGATCGGTGACAACTGACTGAACACCAAAAAGGAAACCTGTTGAAGTGGAATGGACACTATGGGAAACGGTGACTTGATCAGCATAGCCCTGACTGTTAATGAACAACTTAATACATTATCCCTCTTAGTAGTTTTTTTGTCTGTTCTACTTAATATGACTGGTTTAATTCTGTAATTAATACACAGTTATTCCTAAGTGTTGAAATTTAACTGAAATGTGATCCCTGTTAAACATAAGAGTAGGAATAAGAGAGGGAAGAGATATATAATTTGGGACATGCTCAAGCTGACTTGCCCCAAATGGTAGAGTTAGAAACATACCAGGGGACTCCAATTTAATCCCATCAAGGTGGCATGTACCAATGCCATCTCACTAGTCCCAGTGATCAATTTCAGTTCACAATTGATCATAATGAAAGGACTAAGAGTCAAAGGGAGCACATAAGCAAGTCTAGTACCTGCTAACACTAACCGATAGAATAAATAAAGGGGAGAGTGATCCAACATGGGAAGTGAGATACTCAGCAGACTCATAGAATGGCAGATGTCCTAAATAGCACTCTGGCCTCAGAATCAGCCCTAAAGGCATTCCGATCTGGCTGAAAAGCCCATGAGAGTATTTCAGGCATGGAAAGCCAAGACACTCTGGCAAAAGATCTCTGTGAGTGAGATCTCAGTGGAAAGAACAGGTCTTCAAAGAAGGAGGTACCTTTCTCTGAAGGGAGGAGAGAACCTCCACTTTGACTATGACCGTGTCTAAACAAGATAAGAATCGGAGAACTCAGAGGGCTTCCATAGCCTTGGAAACTCATGACTGGAGCATAGGGAGATTACTGATGCCATAGACAGGAGTGTCAATTGGTAAAGTCAACAACAGGAGTCACTGTGCACTTACTCCTCATGTAGGATCTCTGTCCTTAATGTGCTGTGCATTGAGATTTAATGCTATAACGAGTACTCAAACAATATATTTCACTTTGTGTTTCTATGGGGGTGCAAACTGTTGAAATCCTTACTTAATGCATACTAAACTGATCCTCTGTAAAAAAAAAAAAAAAAGAAAAAGAAAAAAAAGAAAAGAAAATAAACTATCAACTCCCAACTTGACTCTCACTGGGATTAAACATGACAATAGGTCTGATCTGATTTCATCATCATTAAAAAAAATCATCTATTATTTTTCACTTTATGTTTCTGTGTGGGAGCAAACTGTTGAAATCCTTACTTAATGTATACTAAGCTGATCTTCTGTATATTAAGATAATCGAAAATGAATCTTGATGTGAATGGAAGGGGAGAGGGAGTGGGAAAGGGGAGGGTTGTGGGTGGGAGGGATGGTATGGGGAGGAAGCCATAGTAATCCATTATTCGTACTTTGGAAACGTATATTCATTAATTAAAAGTTAAAAAAAAGGGGGGGATAGGGGGGCCTAGCCCAGGAAGGTAAGGAGGGGATCAGGGCCCAGCCCTGGAGGGTGAGGATGGAAGCAGGGCCTGGCCAGGGGGGCGAGGAGGGGAGCAAGGCCCAGCCCTGGTGGGCGACAAGGGGAGCAGGGTCTGGCACTGGAGGGCGAGGAGGGAATATGGCCCAGGCCATGGAGGGTGTGGAGGTGAGCAGGGCCAGGTCCTGGAGAGCAAGGAGGGAACGGGGCCCAGGCCATGGAGAGTAAGGAGGGGAGCAGGGCCTGGCTCTGGAGGGCGAGGTGGGGAGCAGGGCCTTGCCCTGGAGGGTGAGGAGGGGAACGAGGCCATGCCCTGGAAGGCAGTGAGGGGAGCAGGGCCCATGCCCTGGAGGGAGAGAAGGTAAGCAAGGCCCATGCCTTGGAGGGCAAGGAGAGTGCAGGGTTTGGCCCTAGAGGGTGGTGAGGGGAGCAGGGCCCTGGCCCTGGTGAGTGAGGAGGGGAGCATGGTCTGGCCATGGAGGGCAAGGAGGGGGGCAGGGCCCAGGCCCTGGAGGGTGGCGAGGGGAGCGGGGTCAGGCCCTGCAGGGCTAGGAGGGGAGCGGGGCCCTTTCCTGGAGGGCCAGGTGTAGAGCGGGGCCCAGGCCCTGGAGGGCTAGGAGGAGAGCAGAGCTGTTGTACCCGAAGTGTCCGATTCCCACCAATTAAGACCACCAGGAGCTGAGGCTGAGGCAAGCACAAGAATTTTATTTCAAACTCGAGTTTGGACCGATGTCCGCACCAGGCACAGCTGGGCTGGATCGGCGGCCCCTACAGTAAGGTCGTTAGGGTCTTTATACAGTTGAACAAACAAATTCAGCTGTATAGCTTCTGTTAGGCTTATGTTTTAAATTTATACTTGTCGTTTTATAATTGGCTAAAGTTTAGGATCCGAGCTGCTATGGTGTACATGCCAAACTGCAGGGTTTCGGGATGTTATCAATCACCTTAGCTGTCTGAAAGACACCTGGAACTTTGCATATTTCTCTACTGTCTGTTAATCGGCTGTTGCTAGGAGAGTCTATCGTAAGGGGAGTTTTATTTTCTTTTTTAGGAGCTTTTGGCTTAGGGTTCAGGGCCCAGTCAGGCCCGAATAACAAGATGGAGGCCTAGTCTAAAATAGCTGCACCTTGATCCAGGCTCAGGTCTCTCACCTCCAGGGCCAGCCCAGCTGACCTTCTTGCCCTCCAGGGCCTGGGCCCCACTCCCCTCCTCACCCTCCAGGGCCTGGGCTCCACTCCACTCACTACCCTCCAGGGCCAAACCCTGTCACTCCACCTCTTCGTGGAGGAACGACACCAAACCCTGCACTGTTCTTTCGTCTGCTCGGCCCTTCCCGGGTTTGCTGCTGGTCCTTCCCGGGTTGGCTGCCGACCCCTCCACCTCCGTGGAGGGGCAGCTCCCCCTGCCACTTTCCCCACTTCCGCGGAGGAATGACACACCACCGGCCGGCTCTCGGGGGCTGCTCAGGTGTTCCTTCAGATGTTCCCGGTGCATGGTGTCTCTCTCCTCCTCTATAGTCCTCTTCCACCAATCCCAACTCTGCTACCTACACGCCAAGCATGCTGCTCTCCTCCAATCAGGAGCAGGATCAGCTCCTGCAGCTTATCAGTCAAATTGGCGAGAGGCAGCTGCGTAGAAGTTTACTCCTCCCCAGCGCCATATTGTGGGAGAGCAGATGCATAGAATAAGTCTTAATTCCAGTAACTTAGTCTAGTCTCAGTTGCTCCCCACAAAACCCCACTCCCTTCCTCGCCCTCCATGGCCTGGGCCCCGCTCCCCTCCCCGCCCTCCAGGGCCAAACCCCGCTCCCCTCCTTGCCCTCAGGGATGGGGGCCCTGTTCCTCTTCTTGCCCTCCAGGAACTGGGCCCCGCTCCCCTCCTCTCCCTCTAGGGCCTGCGCTCTGCTCCCCTCACTGCCCTCCAGGGCCAAACCCTTCACCACTACTCACCCTGCAGGCCCTGGGCCCTGCTCCCCTCCTCGCCCTCCAGGGCCAAACCCTGATCCCATCCTTGCCCTCAGGGACGTGGGCCCTGTTCCTCTTCTTGCCCTCCAGGGACTGGGCCCCACTCCCCTCGCCGCCCTCTGTGGCTGGACCTCGCTCCCCTCCTTGCCTCCAGGTACTGCTCCCAGTTCCCCTCCTTGCCCTCCATGGCCCAGCCCCACGCCACTCCTCGCCCTCAAGGGCCTGGGACCCACTCCCCTAGCTGTCCTCCAGAGCTGTACCATGCGCACCTCCTCCACCTCCAGGGCCCAGCACTGCTCTCTGAAAGTGGAGGCCTCCTCGCCATCCATTCCAGGGCAGCACTCCCCTTGCCGCCCTCCAGGACCAGGACCTGCCCTCCTCTTCACCCCGCCCCCAGGGCCTGGCACTGCTCTCCTAAGGTGCAGGTTTCCAGGACCTCCAGGGCCTGGGCCCTGCTCCGCTTGCCACCCTCCAGGACTGCACCCTGCTCCCCTCACCACCCTCAAGGGCTGGACCACGCTCCCCACCTCACCCTCCAGGGCCTAGGCCCCGCTCCCCTTACCTCCCTCTGGGGCCTAACCCGCTCCCCTCCTCACCTTCCAGGGACTGGGCCTCCCTGCTCCACTCTTCACCCTCCAGGGCCAGAGCCCGCTCCCCTTGCTGCCTCATGGCTGGACCCCGCTCCCCTCCTCACCCTCCAGGGCCTGGGCCCTGTTCCCCTCCTTGCCCTCCAGGGCCAGACCCTGCTCCTGTCACCACACTCCAGGGCCAGTACCTGCCCTCCTCTTCACCCCTCAAGGCTGGGCACTGCTCTCCTAAAGTGCAGGTCCCCAAGACCTCCAGAGCCTGGGCCCCACTCTGCTCATTAAACTCCAGTGCTGGACCCTACTCCCCTCCCTGCCCTCCAGGGCCGGACCCTGCTCCACTCGCTGCCCTAAGGGCCTGGGCCCTGTTCCCCTCCTCGCCCTCCAGGGCCTGGACTCCGCTCCCCTTGCTGCCCTACAGGGCTGGACCGCACTCTCCTCACTGCCCTCCAGGGTCGGGACGTGCCCTCCTCTTCACCCCCCCCCCAGGGCCTGGCACTGCTCTCCTAAGGTGCAAGTGTCCAGGACCTCCAGGGCCTGGGCCCTGCTCTGCTCACTGCCCTCCAGGGCTGGACACTGCTCCCCTAGCCACCCTCCAGGGCTGGACCCTGCTCCCCTAGCTGCCCTCCTGGGCCTGGCCTCTCTTCCCTCCTCAATTCCCAGGGCTGGACCCCGCTCTCCTCCTTGCCCTCCAGGGCTGGAACCAGCTCCCCTCCTCACCCTCCAGGATCGGACCTCTCTCACCTCCTCACCCACCAGGGCCTGGGTCCCACTCCCCTCCTCACCCTCCAGGGCCTGGGCCCTGCCCCACTCCTTGCCCTCCAGGGCTGGACCCCACTCCCCTCCTCGCCCTCCAGGGCTAAACCCCGCTGCCCTCCAGGGCCAGGCCCTGCCCCCTCTTTGCCCCCCAGGGCTGGGCACTGCTCTCCTAAGGTGCAGGTCTCCATGACCTCCAGGGCCTTACCGCGCTCCCTCGTCGCCCTCCTGGGCTGGATCCTGCTCCCCTCCTGCCCTCCAGGGTCTGGGCCCTGCTCCTCTTCTCACCCTCCAGGTCCTGGCTCTGCTCCCCTTGCTGCCCTCCTGGCCCGGGCCTTGCTCCTCTCCATCTCTCCAGGGCCTCACCGCGCTCCCCTCGTCGCCCTCCCGGGCCAGACCCCTCTCCTCTTTTGCTCGCCAGGGCCTGAGCCCCACTCCCCTCCTTGTCTTCCAGGGCCAGATCTCACTGCCCTCCTTGCCCTCCAGGGCCTGGGCCCTGCTCCCCTAGTCACCCTCCAGGGCCAGGTCCTCTTCCCCTCCTCCCCACCAAGGCCAGGCACTGCTCTCCTAAAGTGCAGGCCTCCTGGCCCTCCAGGCCTAGGACCTGCCCACTCACAGGCTTCCAGGGCTGGACTCCGCTCCCCACCCTGCCCTCCAGGGCCTGGGCCCCGCTCCCCTTTCCTTGCCCTCCAGGGTTGGACCCCCCCCCTTCACCCTCCAGGGCCTAGGCCCCGCTTCCCTCACTGCCTCCAGGGCCAAACCCAGCTCCCCTCCTTGTGCTCCAGGGCCTGGGTCCTGCTCCCATCCTAGCCCTCCAGGGCCTGGGCCCTGCTCCCCTGCCGCCCTCCATGGCCGCGCCCCGCTCCCCGCCTCACAGTCCTGGGCCGGGCCCCTTCTCATCCCCTACACGTCCCACTAAAGAAAAGCTCCAGAGCTTTTTCACTTTACCTGCTCTGGCTCCCTACACTGAAGGCCTCGACTGAGCGCCCCTGCAAACAGCCTGCTCCGGCCGCATTGCTTCACTCTGCAGTCTGTTCATCGGGAACTCAAGAAGCCTCTCAGCTCGTGGAGTTGTTGAAGAATCGCTGCGGGGAACCAGCCTAGCACATGGGGCTCCGCGCATACAGAAGACTCTGGGGCAACTGCTTACTTTTTAAAATAGACAACCCAAGGCTCCCCGCGGGCACGCTGTGGGTTGGGCGCAGTTCTGAAAGCTGCGCACTCCTTTAGTCCACGCAGGAGTCCGTCCCACAGCCATTCCCATTGGAAATCTCCAGCATCCTGACCTCAAAGGTATCCCACACGGCCTCGGTGGCCTCGGTGCCCGGACAGCCTCTGCCAGATGTGCGGCCCGGCTCCGGGGCTTGGAGAGCTTCCGGGAGTGGCCGGGTCACACTGCGGCTGGCCGCGGCTGGCAGCCCCACCCTTCCTGGCAGCCAGGCCTCCTCCTCGGCCTCTGAGAGTCTGCCAGCGCCCGGAGAGGGAGAGCAGCAGCAAGGCCCCGCCAGGTCGGGGAGGGCGGGAGGCGGGGAGCAGGATCCGGCCGACGGGGTGCGCCTCTGGAAGTGCCAAGCGCTCCACCTAGCGGGGACGGATCCCGGCGGGTCCCAAGCGGTTGCCTGACTCCCGGCACTCGGGCCAGGCTCCTCTGGCAGCATGCGGCTGTGCAAAGGTGTCTCACACCCACGCCCACGACGACATGAGGATTTTTCACCCTACTCTGCCGATTTCACAGAGGAGGCTGCTGCGGCTCGGGGAGGGAGGCAGGATCACATCAATACTCCCTTGTCGAAGCCTGGATTCAAACCCAGGCAGATCTGGCGGCTGCTGCCCTGTTAAGCTTTTCCCTTTCCTGGGAGGCTCACTCACCTCTGCAGCTGGCCTGGCGCCTAGCAGCTCTCCAACAAGGAGCTGTTGAGTGGGGCCTGCTGCATTTTTGGGCTTTCTCTCCCATTACAGATGGATGAACTCCGTGACGGTGCTGAGTTCTGTGGAAAGCACGTAGTGGGGCCGCATGAGCCCTAGAGCCGAGGTGTGTCTTGGCTCTCTCCCACGTGGTGTGCCTGTGCTTGTGAATCAGGTTCACAGACGAGACAGATTGCCCCGTTGGTCCCCGCAGTGGTGCGGGAGTCAGGACAGAGTCTGCAACCCTCCCCCTCCACACGTTGCAGCTGCACCAGGGTTGGGAGCAGGACTAAAGGCATCTACTTCCCTCGCTGACGTCACCAAGGGAGCCCTCCTCTCCTGTCCTGCTCAGAGCCCTGAGAGGCTGAGTCACAGGGTCTGACCCATGGACGTGGGAAGCACTGATTCTGAATCGGCCTGGAAGGATGCCTGAGCTGGCAGGGTCTGCACAGCTGAGTGGGGGAGGGGACAACAGCTGGGGCTGGTCGTGTTAGGGTCCGAAAACGCCCACCGCCTGAGGAATGACTCCAAGAGACTTTCATGCAACCAGCAAAAGGTTAAAGATTTATTGATCCAACATGTTGGGGCTCTCTGAACATACAAGAACAGAGGAGCAGCGAGGAACTAAAGTATAGGGTTTATAAAGGCAAAAACCGCAAAATCGGGAGGGGGGAGAGAATACACGGTTGCTAAGCGGTTGCTAAAATCTTACAATCAGCAATTATGATCTTAAGACATAGACAAATCACATCTTCATTATTAGCCCAGGTAACCCAGGTGTAACCTTTCTACTTTTAATCTTGAGCAATCATGCTAGGGGGTTTCTGTGCTCTGCCAAGGGTGATGTAGTGCACTGCTATTGTCCGACTATTTGAGATCATAGTTTCAGACAGAGTCTCACGGTGGGGGGTGCTTTCCCAGAATGTAGTCTCAAGTGCTCCAAAATGGAGTCCCTACTGTCAAGGTGCTACTTCACTCTGTCTTATTTTCACAGCTGCACCAGGAAGGTTTAAACCTGTAAGCGTAAGCTTAACTTTTTACACCCGCACATATACAATTTTAACTCTTCAGTCGGGGTCCCTTGGCTCTCACGGAGAGCCACGGTTTTCTCCTTGTTCCCAAACGCAGACCCTGTATCCCTCCTGGAGCCCCCTGGCTTGGCTTGCCTCCTCGTCCCTCCTTAAGGTAGGTGAGACAGAGCTGTTCATATTTGCATCAGGTTACCCTCTCTGGGCTGGGTCTCAGCAAGCTCACACAGCCAGTGGGAGCCCAGCCAGGAAACAACCCATTCAAGAAGCTTCAGTGGCCAGGGAGGGGGGGGCAGTGCTGGTAAAGCTGGGCCAGGTGGATGCGCCACCAGCAGGGGAGTCACCCAGAGTGTGGCAGTGCAGGGAGATGCTCCCATTCCTAGGCTGCAGGTCAAAGGCAGGGGCTTCTGTTTCCAGCCCCCCACCCCCGTGAGATCTGGAGCCACAGGGAAGGTCTGGGCAGGGGTGCCACCAGGTCAGGGGAGCAGGGGGAATGGAGGCGCTGGTTTCTCCCCTCCTCCTTCCTACGTCTCCTGGCAGTGGGGGATCGGGAAGCTGGCATGTGCAGCTTGCAGGAGTACCGCCCCGGTGATAAGGAGAGAGCAGAGGAAGGGTGGAGCAAGGATCCCAGGGCAAACAAGCAAATGCCAGGCTAATCTCCAGCCAGTCAGCCCTTGGGGGAAGACTGGCCTCCCTCCAGTGGGACCATCTAGGGGCCCCCTTGGAGAGTAAACTTGGCTCCAGAAATAATTGCAAATCTTCTGCTGGTTGCTGCAATTCCTGGTGATGCCTGGAAGGCGGCGGCCTGTGATCGTGTCTTTCTTGTACATTTGTCAGAAGCTAGAGGAACCCAGGGCCAGGTTCTAGGTTAGACGACAGTATCAGGGCTCCAGGACCTGGAGACTCACAGGCACACGTCTCCAGAGGGGCCTGGAGGGTCATCTCAGCTCCCACTCTGAACTGATCTTGGAGACTGAGGCTCCTTATCTTTCGAAAGGGGACTGCATTTTGTGGGTAGGTTCTGTAAAGGAGACAAAGGGGTGTCAGGGAGGCTGTCCCTGCAGATGCTCGGGGAGAAGGTGTGGGCCTGGAAACCTGCAGCGAGTTGCTCCTCCACGATCACAGCTCCCCTGGGGCTGGGCACCTGTGACTCAGCGCAGAAGCAGACAGCTGCTGGAGTCGGGAGCTGGCTCGTCTACACTCTCCCAGGAGCAGGAGTTCCCTTGCAAGGCGTTCAGACTGCCTCCCTCTTTACCATCCCTTCCTTCCCCCCCTCCTTCCTTCCACAAATGTGGGTATTTCAGAGCACTTACTCTTTGCCAGGCTCTGGGCTGCCTGCTGGTCATGCAGTGGTGATGGAGAGAGACACGGGCCTCCCCGTTACAGTCCAGTACGAAAAAGTCTTTGCCAACAATCCCCGTTGAACGCCTCTATTGACAGGGTGCTCACTTCCTTCTGGGTGATCCATTTAGTGGGTCAGTTTTTTCTTATTGAAACCGCCTCCTGCCTCCCGATCCTGCGTGTTCTGACCCCTGGAGCTCCGTAGAATAAGTCTAACCCCATTTCCTGTGTTTCCACCCATGAACATGGGAAAATGTTCTGCCCAGCCAATTGCTCTCCCTCTCCAGTTTCTACTTGCAAAAGGGAAGCTGGTTCTCAGAGAGGCCAGAGCCAGGATGGGCTATAATCTGGGTCTCTGGGCTCTGTTCCAGGTGCACCTGGCACAGAGGGGAGCTGTGCGCTGGAGCCTCATACAGGACACAGGCAAAGCATTGCAGGTGGCCAGGGAAGTGGGCTTCATGCAGCACAGGCCCCACTGCCTGGGTGTGAGGTGGATGTGAGGCACGCTCTGGCCGCCTGCCCAGGACAAGCCTGAGCTCCAGGGTTTCTGGTCTGGTTCACAGCTTCCTCTCTTCCCAAAAGAATCCCCTTTATAGCTCTCGCAAGCTGCCCCCAGCCTCCCCGTGAACACTGGCTGACAGCTGCATGGAGTGCGGCCAGGGCCTGGGAGCCACCTCGCAGGGCTGTCAGAGCAGAGCTGCAGGAAGCCCAGCCACAAACACTTGGACAGGAAACCGGCGTGCTGGCCAGCTGAGCCAGCTCTGGTTTCTCCTGCGTCTGAGGGTTTGGCCCAGGGTAGAGGAAGGCAAGCCAGGTGCTGCGGAGTGCACTGACAGGGCTGCCGCCTCCCCCTGGGGCTGGGGCTGTGGGATCATGGGTATGAGCGGAAAAGCATCATCCGGGCTGGGGCGGAAGGAGGTGCTTCCTGAGGGAGGGGTGGGGAGCAGAGAACACAACACAGGGCTGGGCCGACAAGTGAGGGCAGGCCAGGACCCCTCCAGAGGATGAGTTTCTGGGTCTGGTCCTCCAGCACACACCCTGATTTCCCGACTCCGAGGCTGCCTCCACAGTGGGGAACACACTGTGGTCTCCTGGGGCGGCATGTCTGCAATGGTCCCAGCCTGAAGAATGACGCCTTTCGGGGGGGATTTTCATGCGGCAGTGTGAGTGAAGTCATACAGAATAGAGTGTGCTTGGCAATTTGGCATCCAGGGCTGACATTGGCACTCGACTGCTAAGTTCGCGCGATTATCTTCAAGGCACATGCATGTGCCATTGCAGTTAGCACCCTCCAGGACTATGAAGCCCTTGAACTTTGCAGGAGAGTTTCTTCTCTTGCCGTTGCTTCTCACAGTCTGATAAGCCAGCCAGAGATGCCTAGTGGCAGAGATCGGGAGATGAGTGGATCGCTCAAGGTCAAGATCAGCACCGGTAGATCCTAGGCCTCCACCAGGACCTGTGCTACTCTGGAGAGAGAGCTCAGTGACTGCTTTCCCAGCATCCGGGCATCTTCTAGCTGACCCTGGTCTGTGCCGTAGGCCCACCCGGGACCTGGGAGCTGGGCTGCAGTCAGTTGCTCAATGTTCCGTTTATTTGCCAAAGTCCATGTTGTAAACCTCCTCCTGGGTGAGTCCTGCCTGTGGCCTCAGCCACCCCCGTGGCGTCCTCACATCTCTTGTCCTCCTGATAATCCAGATATTGTTGTCATTGCTGGCCTCTAGCTGTTGGTTGCTATTTCCCATAGCGGGCTAGGCAGTCACTATGCTAAACTGAGTGGGACACATGGGCCATCCAGCTCTGCCATTGTGGTGCCAAAGAGGCCAGGAACAGTCAGTCAACAAGTAGACATGGCTGTGTTCCAATAAAACTTTATTCGCAGAAACAGCCAGGGGGCCAGAATCAGCTCCAGGGCATCGTTTGCTGACTGCTGCTTTGAAATCTGATTTTTACTCAACTGCAAGCACTCTCCCTGCCCCAGCACCAGGGTTTGGTTGGCTGTGTCTGTGTTTTGTGCTTAGTGGGAATTCAGCATTCAGTCAATGAATGAACAGAACAATGTATGAGTTTGCAAGCAAGACCATTCTAGAACTCCTAGGTGTCTTTTTCTTTTTCTTTTTTTAAAGATTTATTTATTTATTTATTTCAAAGGCAGAGTTACAGAGAGATAGAGGCAAAGAGAGGTTTTCCATCTGCTGGTTCACTCCCCAAATGGCTACAATGGCCAGAGCTGCGTTGATCCGAAGCCAGGGGCCAGGAGCTTCTTGTGGAACTTCCACATGGGTGCAGGGGCCCAAGGACTTGGGCCATCTTCTACTGCTTTCCCAGGCAATAGCAGAGAGCTGGATCAGAAGTGGAGTGGCCAGGACTCAAACTAGCACCCATATAGGATGTTGGCACTGCAGGTGGCAGCTCTACCCACTATGCCACAGTGCCAGCCCCTCCTAGGTGTCTTTTAAAAAGATTCATTTGAAGGCCAGTGCCGCGGCTCAATAGGCTAATCCTCTGCCTTGCGGCGCCGGCACACCGGGTTCTAGTACCAGTCGGGGCGCCGGATTCTGTCCTGGTTACCCCTCTTCCAGGCCAGCTCTCTGCTGTGGCCAGGGAGTGCAGTGGAGGATGGCCCAAGTGCTTGGGCCCTGCACCCCATGGGAGACCAGGAGAAGTACCTGGCTCCTGCCATCGGATCAGCGTGGTGCACCAGCTGCAGCACGGCGGCCACTGGAGGGTGAACCAATGGCAAAAGGAAGACCTTTCTCTCTGTCTCTCTCTCTCTCTCACTGTCCACTCTGCCTGTCAAAAAAAAAAGATTTATTTGAAAGGCAGAGTGATAAAGAGAGATAGAAATCAGATCTTCCATCCGTTGGTTCATTCCCCAAATGGCCACAACAGCCTTGCTAGGTCAGGCAAAGCCAGGAGTCAAGTCCATCCAGATCTGCCATGTGGGGTGCAGGGGCTCAAGTACTTGGGTCACAATCTGCTGCTTTCCCAGGTACATTAGGAGGGAGCTGGATGGGAAGTGGAGCAGCCTGGATTCAAACTGGCTGCTCTGATCTTGGATACCAGCATTGCAAGTGGAGGCTTACCCAGCTGAGCCCCCATGGCGGCCCCTATGCTTCAATTCTGTTCTCCATCTGGGCACTGTGGAATGTGGTTGAGCGTAGTCCTAGCTAAAGAAGAATGTGTAGGCCTGGCTTGAACCCATTCTATTATGGGTCTCCAGTAGTTACAGAAAATGTGAAGCGTGAAAAAACCATTCATGGATTTCAAATCTTTTTGTACCAAAACAAAAATGTGTCTTTTGATTCCATTTTCAGACTTTCTGAAGGCCCTTTATACAACAGTGGAGTGGTGAAAACTTCAGCCTGTAACTGACTCTTACTCTTTCTCTGTCCTAGTGCTCAGTCTGCCCATTTGAGATGTGGGGTGATGTCTTGATGAAAGGCTGTTGTGGGACAAGCAGAGGAGGTATGGGAATCTGGGGGCCCGGTGCTATGCCCAGGAGGGGTTGAGGGTGCGGGGAGCATTGCTGCCTACCTGGAAGAAAGTTGTGTTGCCAAGGAGGGCCTCTGCTGCTGCAGTCAGGCTCTGGCATGGCCTCCGCATTCTCTTACCCTGCGACACGGGAGGGGAGACAGCCCGTGGCCTGGGAAGCCTGGCTCCTGCAGATACAATGAAGTCTTGCAGGAATAACCCCCGATGGCTTTCTGGTAAGGCATCCCAAGCTTACTCTGCCTGCGACAAGTGCCTCATCTCAACCCTCCAGCCCCACACTGCTCTTTCTTCTCCATCCCCCAGGATCCTAAGCCAGAGACCTGAAGGCCATCTGCCCCAGGCTTGCTCCCTGTGCCCCTGTGCCCCAGGGCCTGCTGCCACCCTCAGAGCCACCATCTCCTCCTCTCCATGCCCTTGCCTGGCCAGGGGCTGCTTCCAGTGCCTGGATTCACTACCAACTTCTCTGCTTTGCCATCAGATTTCTGTTTCAAGATAGAAATCTGCTCCTCTCCTGCCCAGCCTCTGGGCTCATCATTGGCACGTAATTCCTAATGGACCAATGTCTGTTTCCTTAGCCAGAACCTTCCCACCAATCTTCACTGGTCTTTCTAGTCCCATCCCTTAGCACCAACAATGGACCCCACTACAGACATTCTCCTCTCTTGCATTTTTATGCTATCACCTTCCTCCTCCCCCCACCAGGATTCCCACCCTCTCCAAGCTATCACAGATTGGCTGTTAAATAATATAGCACCAGAGCCACTAAATATTTTTTTAAGATTTATTTATTTATTTTGAAAGTCAGAGTTACATAGAAGAAAGAGAGAGGGACACACACACATACACACACACACACACCTTCCATCCACTGGTTCACTCCCTAAATGGCTGCAACAGCCAGGGCTGGGCTGGACGGAGCCAGGAGCCAGGAGCCAGGAGCTTCCTTTGGGTCTCCCACGTGGATCGCGAGTCACCTGCTGCTGCTTTCCCAGGTACATTAGCAGAGAGCTGGATTGGAAGTGGAGCAGCCAGGATTGGAATCAGCGCCCATATGGGATGTGAGTCTAGGCCATAATGCTGGTCCCTAAATCACTTTTAAAGGTATAGCACTCAGTTCTGGATTGGAATTTAGCACAGGGAAAATCTATACCAATATACACTAAAAGCATTTCTTTTCACAACTAAAAGGGAACTTGGTATCAGACATGATATGGGACACCTGCATCCCATCTCAGAGTACCTGCAATCAAGTCCCACTGCTCCACTTTTGATCTAGTTTTCTGCTAGCACAGATGATGACTTACGTACTTGAGTACCTGGTACCTGTGTGGGAGACCTGGATGGAATTCTGGGCTCCTGGCTTCAGCCTGGTCCAGCCCTGTGTGTTGCAGGCATTTGGAGAGTGAACCAGCAGATGAAAGATCTCTCTTCTTATCTCTCCCTTCCTCTTTCTGTCACTCTGCCTTTCAAATAAACCAATCAATCTTTAAGAAGCTATTGAAGCCCCGTGGTGTGTCACAGCCAGCCAGCCATGCTTTGCGCTGGTGGGTGAGCGTTAGCCAAGCGCACATAGGGCCCCCAGTCTGGAAGGATGCTGTGTGATGATGTCACTCCTCTAGTTGTCCCCCCATGTACAAGAACAGAGGGCTCCTAGGGGCAACAGGACCTCCAGGAGAGCCTGTCAGTGGCTGGCAAGTCAGGCTGTGGCCACCTGGGAAACCACCAGGCTCTACATCCGATTCTCTGCCTCCACCAACAATGAGTCTGGAAGGGAGCACAAGGCTATGGGCTTCAGGAACTGGAAGGCTAAGAAATCAGGGTGGTGCCTCCCACTGACAGGCAAAGGTGGCTCCCAGGGTCCTCAGAAAGGGGCCCCAGTGCCAACGGCCTGGGCTGGCTCTCTGTGGTCCACCCTCTGCCCCTGTCCACCCGCCCCCGCCCATCGCAGCCTCTCTTGGTCCCCAGCACAAGGTGCAGCCTGCAGTGTGGCTGGGCTCTCACCCTCACCTGTTTGCTCACCTGAGCTAACTAGTTGCTGTCCTTTCTTCTCTCCTGTTCAAACTATGAGTGTCTTTTTTGCTCTCAGGGAACAGTGTTTAAAGGCATCATTCTTCACAGGGATCAGTGGGACTAAAAACTTGGGCAAATGCAATGAAATGGTTTTCTTTTAAAAATATGAAAAAGACATTTGTTTTTGCTTAAAATCTGCTGTTTCCAACCTCTCTTAGATAAACTTGCTGTTCAATCCAGGAGCAATGAAATGTTATGGACAGAGAACGAAATGAAAAATCTCTCCTCAGTTAAGAAGGGAAGTTAGCATCTCTATCTTGTGGAATGCTACTTTGGATTCTCTAAGGCTGTTAGGAAAACATTGCAGGGTTGAATTTCTATGGTACTTTGAATCACAAGTAAGAAGATACTGAAATCTCAATTTTCAAGCACACAAATGAGTGCATTTGGCCATAGTAAAAATCACCCCCAACGTTAAAAAAATGAACATCACAATGCCTTCAAATGTGGTGAGATTTGCTGAGGTTTAGGTTCACATTTTCTTTTCTTTTCTTTTTTTTTTTTTTTTTTTTTGACAGGCAGAGTGGACAGTGAGAGAGAGAGACAGAGAGAAAGGTCTTCCTTTGCCGTCGGTTCACCCTCCAATGGCCGCCGCGGCTGGCGCGCTGCGGCCGGCGTACCACGCTGATCCGATGGCAGGAGCCAGGAGCCAGGTGCTTTTCCTGGTCTCCCATGGGGTGCAGGGCCCAAGCACCTGGGCCATCCTCCACTGCACTCCCTGGCCACAGCAGAGAGCTGGCCTGGAAGAGGGGCAGCCGGGACAGAATCCGGCGCCCCAACAGGGACTAGAACCTGGTGTGCCGGCGCCGCTAGGCGGAGGATTAGCCTAGTGAGCCGCAGCGCCGGCCTAGGTTCACATTTTCAATAAACTTTTTGTGGCACAAAGCAGGCATAGGACTTGTCAATACTGTATTGATTAAGATTAGATTAGGGTTTAAACAGAGTAGTTTATTTCTCTCTCATGGAGAAGATCAGGTGAGTGTCAGAGGCCCAGGCTTATCTGTTCATTCTTTCACTTAGCAAGTATTTATTTAGTACCAACTGGACACTGGGGCTTATAGCTGTGGGGGCTGGGGAACCCGCAGATATCCTGTGTCATGGTCATACATTTACATTTGTTGATCTGCTGTTCATGCCCTTGCCTTCATGGTCCAAGATGGCAATGTTTCTGTGTTCTAGATAGTAGGGTATAGAAAGGAATGAAGAGGAGGCAAATGCAGCACCTATGTAATTTCTTTTTTAAAAATCAAGATTTACTTATTTGAAAGTCAGAGTTACAGAAAGAGAGAATCTTCCATCTGCTGGTTCACTTCCTATATGGCTGTAATGGCCAACACTGAGCCAGGCCAAAGCCAGGAGCCAAGAGCTTTATCTGGGTCTCCCACATGGGTGGCAGGGGCCCAAGCACTTGGGCCATCCTCTGATGCTTTCCCAGGCCATTAGCAGGGAGCTGGATTGGAAGAGGAGCAGCAGGGACCCCAACCAGCACCGATGTGAGATGCTGGCGTTGCAGGTGGAGGCTTGGCTACCATGCCAGAGCACCAGCCCCCCTATGTAATTTCTTAAGAAAAGTTCTTAGAAGCTGTGTGACTTCTTTCACACATTCGCACAATGAGTAGTCACACGGCCTCCCATACCTTCAAAGGGAGCTGGGAAATGTAGACTTTATTTCAGACATCCACCACATGCCCTGCTGGAAGACAGTTACTAAGGATGAAGGGGACATGCATGGGATTGGAGGGAAACTCCCAGTATCTAGCCCAAATAAAACATGTAATAAAAGATTCTATCAAATTCAGAATGTCCAAAATATTATTATTCTAACGTGCAACAAAGTATGATTTCATGTTTGTTTTTGTCCTGTCACTGTAACCTAGCATATATTCTACATTGACATCACTTACATTCTCTCACTCATTCACTTACCTTTCATCTCAGCCCAGACTAGCTGCATTGCAAATGTTCAGTGAGCACAATGAACGCTGCAGCTCTTGGAGACTGTGGTCCCTGGGCCAGCTGCATTGGCAACGCCAGGGAGCTTGCAAAACAAACAAACAAACACTCAGACTCTGATGCCTACTCCAGCCCTACTGAATCAGAGTCTGCATTTTTACAAAATCCTCGGTTTATTAGGTGAACTCTTCCATAATTCTTCAGATGAGGATTTCCGTTAGAGCTGAGTAAAAGGTCTACAGGAGAGAGAAGCTACCTCCAGTGAACGCTGCGATCAAGCCTAGACCTCACCTTTGCTTTTTCTGATTCCATTAGACTATTGATCAGAGAAGGGACAATTTTAAAGAAGTTGAAACAAATCATTTAATTTTGGTTCATTGACCAAGGGAGAGACTTAAAAAACCAAACAACACAGAGCTGCTGGGTTATGTGCAGAGTTGATTTTCAAGGCTTTCCTCCAGTGCCATGAGCACAGCTCTACAATATACTAGATTTCTCTTAAACTTGCTGCCTTTTTAGCAGTGTTATCGAGATGGCTTTAATCTACCACATGATTTGCAAACTTCAATTTGGACTATTCAAGAGTTTTTCAGGGGCTGGCGCTGTGGCGCCGTGGGTTAAAGCCCCAACCTGCAGTGTCAACATACCTTATGGGCACCGATTCAAGTCCCAGCTGTTCCACTTCCCATCCAGCTCTCTTCTGTGGCCTGGGAAAGAAGTAGAAGATGGCCCGAGTCCTTGGGCCCCTGCGCCCATGTGGGAGACCTGGAGGAAGCTCCTGGCTCCTGGCTTCAGACTGGCACAGCTCTGGCTGTTGCAGCCAACAGGGGAGTGAACCAGAAGATGAAAAGACCTCTCTCTCTCTCTCTCTCTCTCTCTCTCTCTGCCTCTCCTTCTCCTGTGTGTAACTCTGGCTTTCAAATAAAATAATTCTTCTTTTAAAAAAAGTTTTTCATATATTCACAGAATTGTGCAGCCATTATCACAACCCATTTTAAAGCATTTTTTTTTTGACAGGCAGAGTGGACAGTGAGAGAGAGAGAGAGACAGAGAGAAAGGTCTTCCTTTTGCCAT
The DNA here is from genome assembly GCF_964237555.1 of Oryctolagus cuniculus. Classification (NCBI taxonomy): domain Eukaryota; kingdom Metazoa; phylum Chordata; class Mammalia; order Lagomorpha; family Leporidae; genus Oryctolagus; species Oryctolagus cuniculus. The sequence continues at coordinate 26,682,242 of NC_091452.1, forward strand.
TGGTTCACCCTCCAATGGCCGCCATGGCTGGTGCGCTGCGGCCGGCACACCACACTGATCCGATGGCAGGAGCCAGGTGCTTCTCCTGGTCTCCCATGGGGTGCAGGGCCCAAGCACCTGGGCCATCCTCCACTGCCTTCCCGGGCCACAGCAGAGAGCTGGCCTGGAAGAGGGGCAACCGGGACAGAATCCGGAGCCCCGACCGGGACTAGAACCCGGTGTGCCGGCGCCGCGAGGCGGAGGATAACCTAGTGAGCCACGGCGCCGGCCTTAAAGCATTTTCCTCATCCTTCCCCATCACCAGTGAAATCTTGTAACCACCGCAGTCTCTCCTCGTTTCTTCCTGGCCCAGGGCAACCTGCAGTCCACTTCCTGTCACCACGGGTCTGCCTGTTCTGAGCACTTCATACCATTGGAATCAAACCACGCGTGGTCTTGGTGACTGGCTTCTTCCGCTGAACCTGTTTTCAGCGTTCATCTAGGGGGCCCAGTGCTGTGGCACAGTGGGTTAAAGACCTGACCTGAAGTGCCGGCATCCCATATGATAAGAGGAGCTTCCAAAGGCTGCTCCTCTTCTGATCCAACTCTCTGCTATGGCCTAGGAAAGCAGAAGAAGATGGCCCAAGGCCCTGGGCCGCTGCACCCTCGTGGGATACCCGGAAGAAGCTCCTGGCTCCTGGCTCCTGGCTCCTGGCTTTGGATTGGCACAGCTTCAGCCATTGTGGCCATCTGAGGAGTGAACCAGCAGATGGTAGACCTCTCTGTCTCTACCTCTCTCTGTAACTCTGTCTTTCAAATGAATAAAATAAATCTTAAAAAAAAAAGTTCATCTAGGTTATACCAGTACTTCATTACTTTTCAGGGTCGAATAATATTCCACATACTCAATATACCACATTTTGTTTATCCATTTGTAAGTTTCTCAGTTTTAACTTAGAAGTCATAGAAGAAGGGAAAAGATCCAAAACAGTGAGGAGAATCCCAAGGAAAGAAATCCTGCAGAATTCAGAGCGGTAGAGAATCAGAACTGAAATGAACCTTAAAATCACTCTGACACTTGTCCACATAGAGAACCGAAATCCAGAACAGGAAAATGACTTGCTCAGCATCTGTCAACATCGAGGGGTTGGCCTACAATCAGGACCCAGCGGTCCTGACTGCAGGTTCCATGCTGTTTCCTGCTACCACATATACTCAGGGCCTCAAGACATTGCCATGTTGCCATGGAAACAGTAGTTCCTGGAAATACCTGGGAGAGACAGCTCTTTTCAGCTTTTCTTGGCCTCAGAGTTTAGAACCTGCAGGTCCATCTGGAGTTCTTTCTGGAGAACTGTTTGGAGGACTGGCGCTGATATTTGATGCTCTAAACCTCTCCAACCTCACTTTCAACCACACTAGAATGTGAAAAACTCAGGAATCCTGCATGTCATAGTGGGATGGCCTTCTCACCAACTGCTCACGGAGGGCGGATGACTTGTCCAGGGAGTGATCTTGGCACGTGGCAGGCCGTGTTCTCAGGGCTCGGTCTCTTCCCAGGGTGGATCTTGCTTGCAAACCACAGGAGCTTCTTCCCATGCATGGCGTCACCACCCCAGGATGCTTGCTGCCTCTGATTTTGCTGTCACCAGCACACATAGGCTCTGACAAGCTCCATGTCTTTGCTCCACTCTACAAGGTTCAACATGGCAGGTATGCACACATGCCCGGTGAGTGCCTTGCAGGGTGTGGGGGTGGGCGTCAGCTCTCTGGTCTAAGTGATGGAGACAGAGCCCCGGCTCTCACATATTTTTAGGATTCTTCTAATTTAGGAAGATTGTTTGGATGCTGGTAGTCAAAAAACAAAAAGGAGAAGAAGAAGCGAGTGTCCTTGACAGTTATAAACATAGTATCCTCGAATGAGCACAGCACCCAAGCTTTGTCTCACTGAACAGCACCAGCTATGGGAGGGAGCGGCCAGGAAAGACAGGAGATGGAAATTTTAAAAAGACCGAGGATCTCTCTCCTGGGGGATGTGTTCCATTCTGGTTAGGAACTGGGGGCTGCCAGAGGATGACATTGTTAGGGTCCGAAAACGCCCACCGCCTGAGGAACGACTCCAAGAGACTTTCTCTCATGCAACCAGCAAAGGGTTAGAGATTTATTGATCCAACATGTTGGGGCTCTCTGAACATACAAGAACAGAGGAGCCTCGAGGAACTAAAGTATAGGGTTTATAAAGGCAAAAACCGCAAAATCGGGAGGGGGGAGAGAATACACGGTTGCTAAGCGGTTGCTAACATCTTACAAACAGCAATTATGATCTTAAGACATAGACAAATCACATCTTCATTATTAGCCCAGGTAACCCAGGTTCAACCTTTCTACTTTTAAGCTTGAGCAATCATGCTAGGGGGTTTCTGTGCTCTGCCAAGGGTGATGTAGTGCACTGCTATTGTCCGACTATTTGAGATCATAGTTTCAGACCAGAGTCTCACGGTGGGGGGGTGCTTTCCCAGAATGGAGTCTCAAGTGCTCCAAAATGGAGTCCCTACTGTCAAGGTGCTACTTCACTCTGTCTTATTTTCACAGCTGCACCAGGAAGGTTTAAACCTGTAAGCGTAAGCTTAACTTTTTTACACCCGCACATATACAATTTTAACTCTTCAACATGTTCCCAGTACCCAGAAATGCGCACCAGGTGAACAGAAGGAGACACAAGGTGGGCAGTGCTCCACGCCGGGAGTAGCATCCTGGGCCGCTGCCAAGAGGAACAGGACCTCCAGGCACAGAAATCTGGGCGCGAGCCTCAGAGGCTGTGCTGCCCACTGTGGAAGCCACATGTGACACCCGAGCACGCGTGGGGATGGTAACCACAACCAGAAAGTACGTGTTGAAATAAGCAAAGTACTTTAATTCATTTTACCTGTTTCTTTTTTTTTTTTTTTTTTTGACAGGCAGAGTGGACAGTGAGAGAGAGAGAGACAGAGAGAAAGGTCTTCCTTTGCCGTTGGTTCACCCTCCAATGGCCGCCGCGGCCGGCGTGCTGCGGCCGGCGCACCGCGCTGATCCGATGGCAGGAGCCAGGAGCCAGGTACTTTTCCTGGTCTCCCATGGGGTGCAGGGCCCAAGCACCTGGGCCATCCTCCACTGCACTCCCTGGCCACAGCAGAGAGCTGGCCTGGAAGAGGGGCAACCGGGACAGAATCCGGCGCCCCAACCGGGACTAGAACCCGGTGTGCCGGCGCCGCTAGGCGGAGGATTAGCCTAGTGAGCCACGGCGCCGGCCCATTTTACCTGTTTCTTTGTACTTTCTAGTGTGGCTACTATAGAATTTTTAAAAATTATTTATTTGAAAGAGTTACACGGAGAGAGAAGGAGAGAGAGACTGAGAGAGCGAGAGAGAGAGAGAGAGAGAGTCCTCCATCCATTGGTTCACTCCCCAATTGGCCACAACGGCCAGAGCTGCATTGATCTGAAGCCAGGAGCCAAGAGCCAGGAGCTTCTTCCAGGTCTCCCACGCGGGTTCAGGGGCCCAAGGACTTGAGCCATCTTCTACTGCTTTCCCAGGCCATAGCAAAGAGCGGGATCAGAAGTGGAGCAGCTGGGACTCGAACCAATGCCCATATGGGATGCCAGCACTGCCTACGGTGGCTTTACCTGCTTCACTACAGAGCCGGCCCCCACAATAGAATTTAAAGTCACACCTGTGGCTTACGTGGTACTTCTGAGAGCTGCTAGGAGGTCTTTTCTGGCTGGGAGAGCTTTCAATGAAACCCAGCCACCTGCTTCTCGGTCTTTCTGATGTCCCTCCTTTGAGACTGCACCAGGTGTCCTACTCTAAGGAACCCAAAAAGTCACAGCTGGATCACCTGTATGGTGGACTTGGGTAAAAACGTGGCTGCAGATGTGTGGTCTGGCCGACTTGCTAGCACCTGAGCCCTGGAATGGGTCCACTTTCTTGTCTGCCAGTGCCCAGCACAGACAGACTGCTGCAGCCTCCTATCACAGACAAGCCCCGCCTGGAGAGCAGCCTCTTGCTGTGAGAGCCAGAGGAAGAAGTGGGGAAGTGAGCCCTGCCAGTGCAGGTCCTTTCCTGCGCTCACCTGTCAGACAAAGCCTCCTGCCCTCCCAGGGAGAAGGAGGGCGGGAGCATTCTCCTAAGGCTACCAGTGCAAGGGGAGACGAGTAAAGGGTTAGGTGTGCTTGTCGTAAACTTCAGAAGTGGCTCCGTGCAGGGCGTGGTGAGACGCAGAGAGCCTGGGGTTTGAGGTGGAGAGCCTGTGCCATCTGATGCTTGCGCATGTTACTCAGCCTAAGCTCCATCTTCTCTCTGGTGCTGATGAGGGCCGTATGGGCAGGAAATGTGGCCACGCCTATAGATACACGTGGCCCTGCTGAGCACGGGCTGGGCACACAACGCAGACCAGATGCTGCGCCATCTGCTGCTGTGGGCGTGCTCAGCGTGTGCTGCGCCGCAGCACGGGGAATGGAGCACTGCAACTGGAGGCCAGGGTTTCGCTGCTCTCACGTTTGAGTTTCGGGCTTGTGGGCTATCAAAGCCGTTAGGGATGCAGAGCCCGTGGTGTCCTGTTGCAGATCAGGGGCTGGACGGCTGCCACGTGTGACACCTGTAGCTGCTTTGCTCTCTCCCCCACCCCGCCACTGCTTCCTAAGCCTTCATGGTTCAGGGAGGCAGGAAGCCGGCCCTGGCCAGGAGCGCCCTGCAGGTGGCAGGGGCTTCAGTGTGAGGCCTTTGTGCACGGCTCTGAGGCCCCCTCTGCACCCTTCACTTCTAGCGATGGCCTGGGCCTGTTCTTATTCCCTGTTTTCCTCCTATTTTCTGTCACTGTGACAGCCTTAGGTCACCTCAGGTTCCATGGGGCTCTGGGAAGAGATAAGGACACAGTTGATGATATTTTTCCTTACTTTTTCCCATTTACTTTACTGATTTATTTTTAAATTTAAAATTATTTATTTGAAAGGCGCGCACACACACACACACACACACACACATCTTGCATCTGCTGGTTCACTCCTCCTCAGGTGCCTGCACCAGCCGGGATGGGGGTGACGCAGGCCAACGTCTGGAGAATTCTTCCATTCTGTCTTGGGTTGGCTGTCTTCATTGACCCATGCTTTAAATTTCAGCCTGATTTGTGATGTCTGCGTATGTATTTTAAGCAGTCAGCCTGGACTTCATCAAAATGACAGTATTTTACCTAATCCGGTTGTAGGCAAGTTTCAAATAGCCTAAGCTCAAGTCTCTGACCTCAGGTCCAGAGGGTGAATGTTGGCCCTGGAAGCTGCCATCCTTTTGGGGCGGGGGTGGGGGGGCTATAGTAAGGCTCGGGATGGCCGGCCCTGGACACTCGGCGCGGGGCGGGGCGAGGAGGAGCCGCCATTCCCGCGCTCCTCCAGGGAACCATTGATTTACCCCCTCTTCAGGCGCGCAGGTGCGCGGGCTCGGTACCGCAGGGTGGAGAGAAGAGTTTCCTTCCCCGGTTCCCACAGGCACTGGGCAGCCGGGCGGGGTGGCCTTTATTTCGCGCCATAAAGGCCTCCCCAGTGTCTGCTGGAATTTCCACAGTTCAAGAGACCTCTGCGCACAAAGGCGCGCCCCGGCTGGAATCGGGAAATACTTTTGATTTTCTGAATCCTTTGGCAGCTGGTGACAAAGGGCCAGGTATGGCGCCGCGGCGGGGGAGGCTCTTGCAGAAGGCGACCGCGCGGCAGGGCGTGCGCGCCTGGGAGGCACAGAAGGCGGCCGCCGCGCCACGAAGGCCCGCGTGGGGACTCCGCGCGCTGCGGAGCTGCGCTGGGGGCGGCGCGCGACGCGCACGGGCCAGCCCCCGCTGCCGGCTGTTCCCGCCAGCCCCGGAGGCCCCCAAAGCGGGCGGCGCTAGAATCTGCTCACGCTGCCCGGGTTCAGCCGAAGCTCCGGGTTGGAACGGGTCTACAGGGAGTCTGCCTGTTTTCCGGGTCTTAGTTGGTCATTCCGGGAGCCTTGCCTCCCTGTGGGTCTGCAAAGTTCCTCCTTGATTGAGAACCCTGGAAAACCATGCTAAAGCCAGGAGTTGGGACTCATTCCGCCCTGCCCGCCTTCAGTCATTCGAAGTTACTAAGCATAGGGTCCTCCCCCTGCCCAAAACTGCGATCTGCCGCCTCTGGCTCCCGCAGCATCAGCAGCCACCCGGCTCCCCCACCAGCCACCTAGCAGGCCTCTGTGAGTGCAAACCTGGCCCTTCTCACGGGCACATTCGCCAGAGCCGCGCTTATGGAGCTGCCCCAGGACGGCATTTCCTCCACACAGCGCCGGGGCCCTTCACGGCCACCACCGCGAACACTGGCCTAGCGCGGGCGGTGCCATTCCTTCCAAAGTGCGGCAGGCTGTCCAGGATGGTGATTTTACTGGTAGGGCCAGTCAGGGTTCCAGAAAGCTGGCAGAAAAAGAAGCCAATGTCTTGAGATGCTGTTAACCTCTGCCAGTAAGCCCCTGATGCACTCATTCTCTCTCTCACCTAAGGCACCGGACCAGCCGCTTCCGTGCCTTCTATCTCTCAGAACCAATGATATCCTCAGGCGACGCCGAGGTGTGCCCGCTCCTGAGGGAGGCATTTATTTCAACGTGATGTAATTACTGATTAAGTTCAGTGTAAGGCAAGCCCATGTGTGAGAGAGAGCGCAACATTTGCAATCAGCAGCAAGAAGCCTGCTGATGAGGTCTGATTACAACACAATTCAAATATAGAACAAGAGCCCTGGGAGTCCTAGGAAGAGAGCCCATCCCCACCCGAGCTCCCGAGCCTCTGTCTGCATCACCATGCAGTGTGGTGCTGAGAGCATGGCCGCTCTAGAGGGTTCTAACTGCGTCTTTGCGTTATGTGTCTACTGCTGCATAGGAAATCCACACAGATGCAGGGGCGTAAAGCAGCGTGTATTCAGGATCTGGTGGTTCCTGGGAGTCAGAGGCCCGGCCACAGCTTTTCTAGGACCCCTGTTCCCGGGTCTCTGTTCCGGGGCTTCGCTCTGCTCAGGGCTAGGGAAGGGTCTGCCTGTGGTGATTGATGGGATTCAGCTTCTTGTGAGTCATCTCCTCCGAGGAGCTCAGCTCCTTGCCGGCTGTCAGGGGAGGCCACTCTTGGTTCCTTGCCACACGGGCCTGGAGAGTAACTTCCTCCATGGACACCAGCGAGGGAGGTGGTCAGAGGAGCATCTGGGAGGAACATGGGTGCCACCCGCCTTGGGGGATATGTTCAAGATAGCAATGCCCCCCACACACTCTTAGTCGGATTCTTTTGGTTAGAAACATCTTGCTTGCCCTGGAGGGGGCTGCATACCAGGAGGCCTGGACCCTGGGGCTTCCTTAGTCTGCCCAACAATTCATTCCACCCACAGGGAAGCTCACACACACCTAGACACTTTCTCAAGAGTTAGTTGCTGCATGACAAACGACTACCCAAAGTCTGGTGGCTAGGTGCAAGTCAAGGACTTTATCCTAATGCCTGTGCTCTGTCCTCCATAGCATAGCTTCCTGCATAATGCAGCTTTGCAGTTTGGGAGCCCTCTAGCCCTGAAAAGCCACTTCTGATCTTTGATGGCTGTCCAGGTTAACCACCCTTCTCTGCCCCCAAATCCAGGTGTTTCCCACTGAACGGCCAGGGGCCCCCACAAAATACCTCCAAACCAAAATGGTGGAAACATCCCACCTTCCAGATTAATTAAATCAAAAATTGTAGGAACATTAGGGTTTGCTTAGTTTCTTTGAAAGGCAGAGTTATAGAGAAAGGGGCAGAGGAGGTCTTTCATCTACTGGTTCACTCCCCAGATGGCTACAATGGCTGCACTTGGGCGAGGACAAAGACAGGAGCCAGGAACTCCATCCAGGTCTCCCACATGGATAGCCAGGGCCCAAGCACTTGGGCCATCTTTGGCTGCTTTCCCAAGCATATTAGTAGGGAGTGGGATCAGAAGCAGAGCAGCCGGGACTAACACCAGCACTCTGATGTGGCATTCTGGCATAGTGACCGGTGGCTTATCCTGTTCCACCACAACACCAGCCCTGCCAAAGCCTCTTTAACAGGTGAAAAAACAGAGGTTAAAAAAAGTGATTTATTTATTAAAAATGGGAAAAAAGAAACAAAAAGCTTGTAGTGCCACAACCTGATTTTCTTTCTTTTCAACAAATGCAAAGTTGTCACAGAGATGTGCTGGCTTGAACGGCCCACCCCAGGAAGGGCCAGCTGGTGGGATAACTGGGACTGGTCCTCAGGGGGCCCTCAGTGCTACCTCTGCCCCGCATCCCCACGGCAGCCTGCAGCTCCAGTCCTCAACCCCACCCAGGCTCTGAGACCGAAGGAGAACAAGCAAGCCAACAGGTGTCCTGATCCAGCAGGCTCCACTGCCTCGGGAGGGAAACAGCACAGATTGTAAATTCCAGACTTGCAAAGGCAGCTGGACCAGTCCATCCCTGGGTGCCCACACATCACCGATACAAACAGCATTGTGTAACATGACCTGAGCTTTACCTCTGTAGTTTCAGGCTGATTACAGTTCGTACTGCAAGAGGTGAGTCTAATTTAACATGCAGAGTGTGTGTGTGTGTGTGTGTGTGTGTCCAAGCCTTGGTCTCCCTAACTTCATCACCCTCCTCTCTGTCTGCCTGCACGGGAGAGAAAAAGGGGGTATTTCCTGGCCTCAGGTCACTGCGTTTGGCTAACCAGCAAAGTTATGAACGAAATTCCCTCCTCTTTTCCTCTTACGAAGGCTGCGCCTGGCTGCATTCCCCTGCCATGGTCTTTAGAGAATGGCCGAAGCTCAAACGAGGCAGCATAGGAAGGGTGAGTCTGTGCCTGTGTGTCTTGAGTTGATGACCCCTACATGATGTCTGCTAACTTTGGAGACCTGAAACCACTCCGTTTGTTGAATGAAGAATTCAACCAGAGAACACGAAGAGGTTGCCCCTTGGATGGGCTCACAAAGTACTTGTGTCTTTTGGGCTTTCTGAAGGCACTTGCTCTCCAACAGAAATCAGAAATACACTTCATGCAAACGGCCACCTAATCATCTGGGAAGAAACACCAAAAGGACATTTATGCCCCAAGATGATCTCTTCTGTGATTCATGACTGAGTTGGTGGGAGCACTTGTGTGGTGAACATGGTCCACATCAACGTAAGGGGAGCAAGGACTGAAGTTCAGTGCCGAGCCACGCCCTGGCCCCGCCATGGGCTGAGCGTGGACGGCCAGGACTGTTCTGCAGAGCCACTCCCTGGCCTTGCCCTGGCTGCTTCTTCCTCTTCTGACTGCACCCCCGAGCCTCCCCTCACCCATGCACAGCGCAGATCATCTTCTCTGGACTCTCACAGCCCCGCTTTATAGCTGTCCGGGCACTTACTGCATTCACCCTGGGAAACTCCGGTGAGCAGAAGAGCAAGGATTTTGCTCCGTTCCTGTTCCTGTTCATTTTCGCAGGCCTTGCAGCACTCAGACACTCATCACGGTTCACTTCTGCTGCGTGGATGAACTGGCAAAACTCTCCTTGATGAGTTGCTTTGATTCCTTGGTAATAGGTGGCCTCCCAGCATTCCTGTGAATACGCAATCGCACATCTTCCAGCGCTGAGGTGACACAGCCATGCGATCCAGCTCCCCGTTAATGCACCTGGGAAAGCAGCAGAAGACGGCCCAGGGATGGGCCCCTGCCATCCACGTGGGAGACCCAGATGGAGTTCCAGGCTCCTGGCATCAGCCACTGTGGCCATTTGAGGAGTGAACCAGGGATGGAAAACCTTCCTGTCTCTCCCTCTCTGTGTCTGTCCAGTTTGTCAGATAAATAAATAGAAGTCACACACACACACACACACACACACACACACACATTGTATGACGTGTAAGAAGAAATTCCCACAGGACTCTCAAATGACGCAGGCTGTGGCTTAACCCATGGCACCACTGCACTGGCCCCATCCTGCATGTATCTGAGAGTGGCTGGTCACCCTCAGATGGCCTCCTACCTGGCTTCTGCTTCCCCAGCCCAGTTCTGTGGTCGCCCTCTGAGCTCTCCTTAGCTACTAGGCTATGCCCCTAGTAGTGCACAGCCATGGAGCTCCAGGCTTTATACATCACACAAATGGTCCTTCTGACCCCCCCTTAGCCAAGGTAAACATGATTAAAATCCTATCGTCTAGACAGCCAGTAGAAACTTGCTCATGAGAATCTACTTAATGGCTTTAAAATGAAGCATTTCCCAAGAGTTCAGTCTACAAGGCAGTCAAGGGAAGCGGCCCAGTCTACCATTCCCACCACGGATCACCCTCTGCTTCTGCCTGAAAGCAACCGTCTGCCTTCCAGCCAGGCCCGGACAGGCAGCCCGGCAGCTCCACGAGTAGCCGTGGTCCCTCTCCACCTCCCCTGAGTGCACGACCAGGTTGAGCCCAAGCCCACCGGAGCTCTGAAGCCACACCCTAGGACTTGTGACAGCCGTTCCTCTCTGCCCTGTGGCTGCTGTTCACTCATGCCCCCCACTCTCTGTGGCCTAAGGAGGTTGCGCAGGGACCTGGACCATGCATTGAAGGGGTGGCTTGATTGTCCATCTCCAGGTCCACTTAGCATGGTACCTCAGCATGCGTTTAGCCACTTGCTTCTTCCCAGGTCCCTGGACCTCCCCGACCTGAAGCTGGTTCCGAGCACTGCCCTGGTCATCTCGCTCCACAAGAGCATCCCCGGGCTTCCCGGTTCCACCCCTAACTTTGCAGGTCTTGTCCTCGAGGCTGCGGTCAGCTGCTAGCTGCATTCCGAGCCCCCTGATCCTCCTGAGGGCCCTTCACAGCTGCCAAGCCTGCACTGGATTCTCAAAACAGAATCAATGGGTTTGAAAACACTTTGTAAATTTGGAAGTGCCGGGAACATGTAGAGCAAACCAGCGCAATGAGGATGAGTTGTGTCTAAAGGACCAGAAGAGCTAAGACTAGAGAGAGGAACGGGGAGGTAAGCATGACTTTAAAATATTCAACACACACACACACACACACACACACAAAAAAAAAAAAAAAACGGTGCCGCAGCTCACTAGGCTAATCCTCTGCCTTGCGGCGTCGGCACACTGGGTTCTAGTCCCGGTCAGGGCGCCGGTTTCTGTCCTGGTTGCCCCTCTTCCAGGCCAGCCCTCTGCTGTGGCCAGGGAGTGCAGTGGAGGATGGCCCAAGTGCTTGGGCCCTGCACCCGCATGGGAGACCAGGAGGAAGCACCTGGCTCCTGCCTTCAGATCAGCGTGGTGCGCCGGCCGCAGCGGCCATTGGAGGGTGAACCAACGGCAAAGGAAGACCTTTCTCTCTGTCTCTCTCTCTCACTGTCCACTCTGCCTGTCCAAAAAAAAAATATTCAACGCAAGTGAATATTTATAAAATAAAATATTCAACACAAGTGAATTGATTATGGGGATCACAGGAGAATATTCATCTTTCTTAACAAATATTGATGAGGTGTGTTGTACACTTTTAGAGAACAAAATGGATTTCTCTAGTAGTATATTTATGATTTCTATTCTACTTACTTCCAGACAATTTGCAAGACACGCAACACATTGTCAGCCAGGAAAAGAGAAAGAGTTCTTTCTGCACTGGTCCCACTTTAAGTCTGTGTGATCTCTTGCCCTCTCCATCGTCCGGGTGTGGGAGGAGGGGCTCAGACAGAAAACCTGTAAAGTGCTGCCCAGCACGGACAGCCCGTGGTTTACTGAGAAACACTAAAGCAGTCTCCTTCTCCGTGTCCTCCAGGGGCGCATTCACTTCCCGCGCAGCTTTCCTTGGTGCATGCCTATTATCTGCCATTCATGCAGGGTGCTTTTCCCTGACGGGACCATGAGAATTCCCAGCTCAGGTCTGTGTTGCGTTCAACTTTGTGTCCTCCTAACCCAGAGCCTGGCACACGGCAGAGGGCCAAACTCTGTCCTGGGAACAGACGAGAGGTGCTGAAGACCAGGGATTGAGAGGACGGGCTACAGAATGAACCTGAGCACTTGTCTACATGGAAAGAACTGTAGTGGGAGGAAGAGCTCAGATCAACCTGCCTGAAAACCCTCCCGGGGTCTCACCTGAGGTCGGTAGATGCAGTGAGCCTACATGGCAGCAGGCCTTCCCTACACTAGGGGTGTTCTGCATGCGTTTGCTTTCTGACCTCTCTGCTTAGTAGGGCTCCGTCTGGCCATCTCCCAAGGCTGACATTTTGGCATCCCAACCAGCTTCTTAGGCTGATGGAGGCGAGCCCTCCGTGTCCACCTAGTGGCTTGTTCAGACTGCCCGGGCCGCTGTTGGTGGGTCATCACTCCATGGGAGCCAAGATGATGTCAACACACCATTTCTTTCTTTTTAAAGGAACACGTATTTACTTGCAAGTTGGTATTACAGAGAGAGGGGGAGAGACAGGCAGAGACAGAGAGAGAGAGATCTTCTCTCCACTGGTTCATTCCCCAGATGACTGCAAGGGTTGGGGCTAGGCCAGGCCTAAGCCAGGAGTCAAGAGCTTCATCTGGGTCTCTCATTTGGATGGCAGGGGCCCAGGCACTTGGGCCATTTCTGCTGCTTTTCCTAGGCCGTCATCCCGCTGGATCGGAAGCAGAGCAGCCAGGACTTGAACCCAGCACCCACATGGGATGCTAGCATCACAGGCAGCAGCTTTACTCATTACACCACAGCGCCAGCCTCAAGACATCATTTCTTAAGTGGAAGACTCAGTCATTTATCCAGATGTTTTGTCTTCAAGGAATACATAGATACCCTGCTCTTTGGTAACATTTAGACATATAGATGCCCAGGTGTTCATCAGGAGGTTTGTGGACTTCAAAGGGTCCAAGCATATCCCAAAAGCGACTACAAAATGTTGAGACTATGCCAAGCCGGCTGAGTCTGAATGATTCCCTCCCCATCAGAATGACAGGGAGGGTCTCCGTTTGGCCACCGTGTTTCCAAGGGCAGCTGGCGCCCCTTTCGGGCTCACTTTCCCTCTGAGCAGTCAGTGTCATTCACAAGATCATTCTAACAGCGCTGTGGCCGCAGGATGCGACAGTGCTGGTGACATATGGCATGATGTCTCACATACCAGAGTGCCAAGGTGTTCTCTGCCCTGTCAATCTGCAGAGGGTCTTAGCACAGGCTCCAAGCTCTGTCGGCTGCCAGAGCCCTAGTCCAGGGGGCCCAACGCAGTGGGCAGAACGTACTCTGTAAACCCAAGTCAAGAATCCAGAAAATGACCAGACAAGTGCTATGCCTGCTTGGCTGAGAAGACAGAATGAGAAGAAAAAATAAATAAAAAGGAGAAGAGGGCTGAAGAAATCCAGAAAGTAAAATTCAAATGTAGATAAACAGAAAGAGGAGGAATACTTTTACCAGTCTGAAAGTGAGGAAATAGAACTGAGTGTTCAGGTACCTGTGCAAATGAGTGCGACCATCTGGTTATATAAACAGGGAAGCTGTGGCAGACAGAAGGGCCAGGAGCACTGAAGGTCACAGCAAGCCAGAGACACACCTGGAATTGGAGCCCATATCTGGGCCAGGCTGAAACTAGGGGCATGGAACTCAATCCAGGTCTCCCACCTGAGTGGCAGGAGCTCGGGTACTGGAGCCATGACCTGGTGCCTCCCAGAGTGCACATTAGCAAGAAACTAGAACTTGAACTTAAGCACTGTGGTATGAGATGCACACCACATACCACTGTGGTATGAGATGCATACCACATATTCTCTGGGAAGTAAACCAGACAATAGATGACTCCACTCTCTCTCTCTCTCTCTCTCTCTCTCTCTCTCTCTCTCTCTCTCTCCCTCTCTCTCTCTCTCTCTAACTCTGCCTTTAAAATAAATAGATAATCTCAGATGCATACTTACAACTGCAGAATCTTAGTTAGGATGAGTTTTGCCATGGTCCAACAGGTTTTCTCAGCCAAGTAATTTGCATTTCTGAGAGGAGCTGGGGAACCTGCTCCACCCTTAGTTTAGGGACTTTCCCAGTCTGCCAAGTACCCAGGAGTAACCTTCCACATTTATTTTGGTGGAAAAAAAATTGTAATTCACGCTTATGAGGGCTCTTTAGAAAGTCCATGGAGGGGCCAGTGTTGTGGTATAGTGGGTAAAGCCGCCTCCTGCAGTGTCGGCATCCCATATGGATGCCGGCTCCAGTCTTGGTTGTTCTACTTCCAATCCAGTTCTCTGCTGTGGCCTGAGAAAGCAGTGGAAGATGGTCCAAGTGCTTGGGCCCCTGTACCTGCGTGGGAGACCTGGAAGAAGCTCCTGGCTCCTGGCTTCAGATCAGCCCAGCTCCAGCTGTTTGGCCCATCTGGGGAGAGTGAACTAGTGAATGGAAGACCTCTCTCTCTCTGCCTCTGTCTTTCAAATAAATAAATAAATCTTTTTAAAAAAAAGCCCATGTAAAAAATCTGCATCATGAAAAATATTTTGTCTGGATTTCAAAAATTTTTCGATTCCACTTTTCACGAACTTTTGGAAGCATCCTTGTCTTAAGAGCATGTCAACTGTCTTCCCGAGTTCTCCTTGGAATTCCTTCAGCATCTCACAGGAGGGAGAAAGATGATTTCTGCCTCGTGTCAGACCTGTGAACACCGTCGCCAGCACCGCTGGCCTCTCTTGGGAAGCCTTGTTCTCGTCTTCACACAGAGGGCAATTTAAACATTCCTTTCATAGCCTGGGCCTTTTTATTTGCCAGGGTGGCAGAGACTATTTTTAAAGAACAACTCATACGGTCTCATTTATCCTTCTCCTGTCCCAACCCCAACAGACGCACACGTCCGGGATTTCCTCCTCCCCGGGGCCCTTCCTCTCCGGTCCACACAATGGGGGCTAAACCCATCACTCGCTGCCTCCAGGAAGGGTGTTGCAGCCCAAGGCTCACAGCCAAGATTTCATTTCCTGCGGCAATGTCCCCGAGGAGTAGCAAGGGACAAAGCTGGAAGAGTACCCAGGTCAGCTTAGGGAGGCTTGAAATGTCGAATGCACCAGCTTCCTCTGGATCCCCAGCAACTTTGGTGTGCCCAGAGAAACTGTTAAAGGGGAAGTGTGTTCTCCTGTTTCCATGGCTGCGGTTGGACTGTAAGGAATGGGGAATGGAAGAGAGTTTAGCAGTGGGCAGACCAATCCCAAGGCTCTGGGGAACAGCTGATGTTTTGAGTCCTCAGATCTCAGGGTTTGAACTGTGATACCTTTTCCTCCGGGACACCCCTCCACCCACACACCTTGTGCTGCCTCTGAACCCCCAAAACTTTGTGTTTCCAAGAACAGACAGAGGAAAGTGCACAGATAAGCCAGCTCTTGGCTTTGTCTTAAAATCAAGGATGTGGAGTTACAAGAAGTTACACTTGGGGAGGACACCGTGGTACAGCAGGCTGAACTGCCTGCCCCTTGGGACAGCCACAACCCACATCTGAGTGCCAATTTGAATCTCAGCTACTCGGCTTCCAATTCAGCTTCCTACTAACACACTTGGGAAGGCAGTAGATGATGGTGAGCCTGAGAGTACTCAGGTCCCTGCCAACCACATGGGAGTCTCTGATGGAATTCTTGGCTTCTATCCTCAGCCTGGCCCAGCCTCAACTGGTGTGGGAATTTGGGGGAGTGAACCAGTGAGTGGAAGATTCTCTCTCTCTCTCTCTTACCCTGCCTGCCTGCCAAATTAAATAAATCTGAAAAAAAAAAAAGAACCTGGACCTTGGAGTTTAGATTTTGTATAACAAATCGATTAGAAGGTCTAGATCAAAGCTGGGCCTCCCTTCCTCACATGAGCTGAGGATTCTTGGTACTGCGGGAGGCACCTGCTGAGAAAGAGGCTGAGGACCGAGGCCTGCAGGGAAATCAGCCTCCAGGGCAAGGCCTGCTCCGGTGGCATTCGTGGACCCTGCAGCGCCCCTGGCTCCGGCACACCACTCCCTGTTGGAACATGGCCGGGTACCATCTCTCGGGGGTGACTCCTGCCAGGGCGGCGGACTTTGTGTGGCCTCTATGGGTTGCCATTTGGATGACTCCCTCTCCCACACCCTGGACTCCACTGTGGATGCTCCACCATGCCAAGTGGGTGCCCGGCGCCCTGAGGGCTGCTGGCACTGGGAGCTTCCCCACACCACGTCTGCACTTCAGGGACCAGACTCGGACACAGCTCAGAGACACTCTGCTCGAGGCTTCTCTGTCGGCCCCGGGTTATGATCTGGCCCAGGGGCACGTGTTTCATACACTGGGAAGCTTCTGGCTGCCTCTCCAGACACCCACCCCACTCAATACCCGCCCTGCTCCACTCTCTCCCACAAGGCTGCTCAGTTGGGCTTCAGCCTCTGGTTTTCGTTGGGGCTGGTGGGGGCAATTTGAGGAGTGGGAGAGGCTGGGCGGGAGATTGGAGGGCGGGACAGAGTGAGGCCATGGCAGTGGTCTCTTGAGTGACCCCTCTGACTGCTGAGCTCACAGAAGCCCTCCCAGACCTGGAAACCCCCCTTCCCATGTTCCTTCCAAATGGGGGCAGTAGCAATCTCTCTGTGACCAGCAGCCTCATGGTATCTCCCTTGTCTCTTGTTTCCCTTTACCCTGCCTGTATCTTCATAACTGGTGCCTTCATTCAACCATCCTTGAATTATCCCAAGGCAGAGGAGATGTCTGTCTGCAGGAACCCCATTGCACACTACGTTTTCCAAAGGTGGTGGCAATACTCTCTTCTGTCCCACAGCTCTTCTGACGGTTTGCCCTGTGACATCCAAATGGCTCATAGAAGGCCGCACTTGGGACACTTTGCTTTGGAGCCTCAGCTGTCCCATGAACAGTTTGACTGCCATGATGTGAGGAAGCCCAAGATAGCTCATGCAGGGGACCACATGGAGACTGGTAGGCACAACATTCCTGGCCAGCTCCCAGCTGCTTTGGCACTGCCCACCCCCAATCTGACCACCAGTACAGGTAAGACTGGAGCCAGGATTATCCAACGGAGCCCTTCCCAACCTCCTGGCCCAAGAAGAGACTGGACTGATTGCTGCTGCTTTAAGCTGCTAAGGTTGGAATGATGTGTTACGTAGTGGCAAACAACAAGGAGGGACCCTGACTGACACATGACACAAACCTCTGCGGAGGCCAATGGAAGATGTTGGTGTGGGTCTCCTGGGATGAAGGGATCGTGCCTTGCCATGTTCTCTAGGGTGGCTATCACACAAGAGTGCCTTCCCGAGTGCTTGTGAACGCATCCAAAGGACATGGCTAATTTGAGGTTTGGTCCCCAAATAAGAATTGGATGCCCCGATCTCCTGAGAAATTAAAAAAAAAAAAATAGAGAAGATCGCATCATTGGCCACGTGAAAGACGGACTGTGGATTCTGCTTCTTCCACTTACAAGTGTGACTCTTTGGACCCCAGTGAGCAAGACCAGATGTCCCCCAGAATGAAGATATTCTTTTAGGAGGATTTTTGCATTGAGGAGCTAAACTCCAGTTGTGCCAAAATGAGATCCTGGACTTGCACCCAAAACTTATCGAAAGCCCCACATGAAGTGTAGTCTCCTTGCTCTCTCTGATTTGTACTTGTGTGTTTTGTCAGTTCAAGGCCAGAAAAAGAACTGTCTCGAACTGGGAAATGGAGTTAGATGCGGGGAAAGAGGCCACTGCTTGGATAACTTTTCTGAGATGATGGGTTTGGAAACTGAGTGTGTCAGAAATTTCCTGGAAAGTTTATTTTTGCTGAGTTTGAAGCCTGACTGCAGACCATTAGAGCTCTTGGATAATGCCAGTTTGTTCAAACATGCAGAGAGCCAGTTGTCCCTAGAAATGAGCTTATCTCCTGCCAACCGCGAATTTTGTGTTCTGGCTCGCCGATGTGCTTGAGCACTGAACTTTTCAAACAAATTGTAAGTAAAGGTCAGAGAGATGCTGTGCTGCCCAGATGCAGGCCGACCCGAGTGCGTCTGGACCAGGGCCTTTGCCGGGCGATTCACAAACCCGGGGACTCTGGCTCAGGCCGTCTTGGAGAGGCTGAGCCTCTGCAGGTGAGGCGGACGCTCCTGTTGCCCGCATTTGGGGAGCATCTTCCAGAGGGCCTGGGTGACTCATCCTGGGGAAAGTCCCCGTCTCACCTGCCTCATGCCTGACGCACCTGTATTGGGCTATCTTCCCAGTGGGCCTCAAAAGTGGTGTTTTTTTTTTTTTTAATTTTTTGTTTCGGATGAAAATACCCCGCAGTTGGGGTGGTGGTATAAGAAGGTTCTCCACCTGAATGTACTCACTGCTGTTGTTAAAGAAAAAATTATCTAAACACTTGTTATAGATGATAAACGGGCTTTATTCAAAGGGGTGGGAGGCGGACATGGTGACAGGTACAGGAACCACGGCAAGTGCAGGTGGTCAGTGAATGCAGAATGACCAAGAGCCTCAAGGGTAAAGGGTTCCAAGCAGACAGACTTGGTAGGCACATTGCTGAAGGTGGCCAGAGTGGTAAGATACCAAGAGCAGGAGGTTCTCACCCACCTCACTCAGCAGGTTCTTGCTCGACCTGGGTTTTACAAGGACAGAGAGGGAAGCCCAGAGTGGAGCAGAGCACTCAGAGCAGCCTCCCTTGTTTGGGTCCAAGGAGGGAGCCTTTGTCACTATCTGAAATAGAAATAAATAATAACAACTAGCTTGCTGAAATCGACACTCGGCAGGCTGCGCTGTGTGTCACTGAGTGACGAGGCGTGTCGCACTGAGTCACCCAGCCCTTACAAATCCGCTGGTCCCACTGCACCCTTCTCAGGCAAGTGAGGGTGCTGGCCCCAGGGCTCCCAGCTGGGTGGAACAGCACTGAGATTGCTGTCAACCCCGCAGGCCCTGGGGCCGGAGAGGGAGGGGGCCACAGAATTGGAGGGCCAGGTCCCAGCCAGCCTCGCCAGCCTGCTTGTGTTTCCCAGGACAGCATGGGTACCTGTTCGTCCTAAAGGGGTATTATCTTTCCCCCCATTAAACCAGTGACCCATGTCTTTCTTGAGCGCTTACCAACTTGTGGTGACACCAGACTCTATGCTAGGCCCCGAGGTCATAAGGCTGGGTGCCCCACCCCCTTGCCTTCCGGGAGCTCACAGCTTACTGGAAGATGTGGCACCGTCTCTGGGCCCAAATGACAGAAACAAAGAGCAACCACAGGCTGCTGATCACGTGGCCATTTTCGTCATCCCAGGGCAGATGGGTTTCAAACGAACACGTTCTGCAGCCGCTGACCCCGGCACTTCACTCTCTCCTTAGGAGGCTGGGAACATGGCACTAACATCCCTGAAGTATTCCTCTCTCTGCATCGTTGCTTAATCTGCTCGTCCTCTACAGTGCTTTTTTACCTCTCCCCCTTATCCGAATCCTACCCTAAATGGCCATTTCCTCCCAGAAGGCTGCCCATGGCGCCCAGTGAAGTCCCCTATCACGCACTGTCGTGGAGCATCTCACAGCACAGGCCACATGTGTCCGAACTCACCTAGGGCGACCAGCAGCCCTGGTTTCCTTGGGATAGCTTTCTAGCCCATTACATTTCTTTGTGTGTGTGTGTGTGTGTGTGTGTATGTGTGACAGGCAGTTAGACAGTGAGAGAGACAGAGAGAAAGGTCTTCCTTTTTCCGTTGATTCACCCCGTAATGGCCACTGCGGCCGGTGCATTGCAGCCAGCGCACTGCCGCCGATCCAAAGCCAGGAGCCAGGTGCTTCCTCTTGGACTCCCATACGGGTGCAGGGCCCAAGCACTTGGGCCATCCTCCACTGCCTTCCCGGGCCACAGCAGAGAGCTGGACTGGAAGAGGGGCAACCGGGACAGAATCCGGCACCCCAACCGGGACTAGAACCCAGTGTGCCGGCACCGCAGGCGGAGGATTAGCCTAGTGAGCTGCAGCGCCAGCCATCCCATTGCATTCCTATTGCTGCAAGAGCAAATGATCACAAATGTCTGTTAAGCTTGTACACCCACAAGATGCACAGGCGTGAAGCGGGTCTCAAAGGCTGAGTCTGTCCGGTTGCAAGCTCACTCAGGCTGATGGCAGAAAGCATTGCTTGCAGTGGGCCGAGGTCCCCATTTCATTACCAGGTGCGAGTGGAAGCCATCCTCAGCTCCCGGAAGCCATCCTCAGCTCCCGGAAGCCACTGCCTTCCTCACCGTACAGCCCCCTCCATCTTCAGAGCCTCTTAGATCCAGCTCCGAGTCACCCTCAGCTCTCTGACTCCGAAACTTACACTTCTCCTCTTCCTCCTCTAAAGTACACAGCTTCAGCCTTAAAGAGGGATTTACTGCCTTTGCCCCGAATCCAGCCAACCAGGTGGCCACACAATCAGCAAAGCAGCAACAGTTACAGACGTTGCCATTTTCTACTTCGGGGCTGTAAACAAACAGAGCAATGGGGCAGACAGGGCTTGGAACATCCGCAACTTGAATAGAAAAGGAAGACAAACAGAACTGTGTCCCAGGATTTAAACCAGGCCTCTGGCAGCTCCAGCAGTTAAAAAAAAAAAAAAAAAAAAAAGGCTTCCTTCTCCCCTTCTCCCTGCAACACAAAGATTCCATGGAAGGGTCCCCTAATACCTAAGCTTAGCGGAGCTTAGCAAACTGCAGCAGGGGCCATGGTGACCCCCACGACGAATCCCTGGAGCAAGCTGTCCGGGAGACAGCCACCCCCACTGCCTGCTCCTCTTACCCTTCCTGAAGGTAGTCAAGGACTTGGAGTAGAGAGAAAATTAAAGACAAGTCCTGTCCCTTCGGTCCAGTTTCTTTACGAGACTTGCATTTCCCATCATGAACATGATCGTTTGAAATATTTCTTAAATCTGTGAGCTGCTCGGCTCTGCTTGCCCTTGTCAATTAGAAGAAAGTTCTGGGGGCGGAGGTGTGACCTAGCAGGGACGACACCTGTGCCACGCCCAGGGCCCAGGGTTCAGTGGCTGGCTCTGAGCCCCGAGTCCAGCTTCCTACTAGGCAGATCCCCGAGGCAGCAGCGATAGCCCCAGTGATTGGGTTCCCGCCACCCATGTGGGAGACCTGGGTCGAGTTTCCTGCTCCTGGCTTCAGCCCCAGTGTTGAGGGCATGTGGGGGATGCGCCAGCCATGCATGGACCTCTCTCTCCCTCTCTCTCGCTCTCTCTTTCTCTCCTGCTTTCAACGAAACACTTTTTTTTTTTGAAAAAATAGAGAAAGTTCCCTCATATAACTTGGTTGTAACTTACAGTAGTCTGTTTTAAAGTGTTTGTCTCTGGTTTTCTCTGGACTGGAATGAAATTCAGGGACCACTTAAGCCCAGGACTTGAGGCGCATGGCTGGCTGTCAGCACCTGCCTGGAGCTTCCTGGACCTATGGAATCAGAATCTGGTGGCTTACCCAAAAATCCATGGCTGGGATGGAGCCTGTTGGTGGATTTACATCAGGGAATCACAAATGGTCTAGGGCTACTGCCCCCACCATATCCCCAGTGCATGGATGTGAAAACTGAGTTCCAGAAGGAGGTTGTGCTCTGGCCAAGGCTGTCCAGCACATTAGTGGCCCACAACTGCTGCACGGCCTCCTAGCAGCCTAAAAAGACCCCTGTTGGGCCCACTGGGTGGGGGGGCTGGTGCCGCCCCCCACTAGCCGCTGTGTGCATCCTCTCATGACAGAGGCCACGCTTCAGGGTTCCAGATCTCAGCAGTGGTTCTGCGTCCAGGCTCCAGGAACGGTCCTTCCTTCCTTCCTTCTTTTTAAAAGAGAAGACATCCGTTCTTAGGCACGAGCCTCTGCAGGGCTAAGCAGTGGAGTCACGCATGCCCCAGCAGGAGCACCAGCCGAGGGCAGCTCCAGATCTTGGATTCGTGACTTCTTTCTTTGCAAGCAAAAGAAAACAGTGTGGACTCCACCTGCCATCCCTCCAGTTCTGCCACTGCAGTCAGCTACAGGGGAGGGACAGCAGTGTTGGACTCAGAAATTCATGTGAAATGGCTTGTCCATGACTGAGCAAACCAAGGTCCCCACTTCCGGCTGTTGATTCTCTTCTTCCTGTGAATTTCCACCTGAGAAACAATTGACTTTGCCAAAGCAGAGCTTCAGTCATTGCAGAAGCCAGACTGAACGAATGCGTCCTTATGGCTGTTACCTGCTCAGACAACACTTGTTCACACACTTGCGGGCTCTCCGTGGGGATACTTACTTCTGGGAATCTTTATTTCAAAGAGAACAGCGCCTTCGAAAAAAGCCAATCCCTGCACAGCAGGCTCATCTTTCACCAGGGCTGCAGCAGTGGAAACATGACTGCCTGAGGCTCCGTGTTCATGTTTTCTCAATGACTTCCAGATCTAATTTTCTGTGTTTACAACTTGGAGACACTTTTTCTAACCACTGGCATCACAAACCCAAATGGGGTGGGAGGTGGGCTGGGGCTGCACCCCAGCTGGGTTCTCTCTGCATCTCCATGATGCCCGTTGGGAATAGCACCTGGCACACTGGGCAGCTGCCTGTAGACGCTGGCTTTTCATAGGGAAATCGACTCGATGCCAGGTTGCTATTATGCTTTTTTCCAACGTGATGCCTTGGGCCCAGGGAGGGGAGCGGACTGAGAGGGCGATCTTTCCTGTGGTTCTCATCTCCTCCAGGCCCAGTGACTCTCACTTTGAAGTTACCTTCCATTCCCTGGAATCACAAGTGTTGTTAGTCTCTTGCCCGGAAGCCCCCAGGTACACCAATGTGGCAGGTCACCTGTTCAGGTACACAGGG
The DNA here is from genome assembly GCF_964237555.1 of Oryctolagus cuniculus. Lineage (NCBI taxonomy): Eukaryota > Metazoa > Chordata > Mammalia > Lagomorpha > Leporidae > Oryctolagus > Oryctolagus cuniculus. The sequence goes on from NC_091452.1 coordinate 26,704,933, forward strand.
AGGCTCTGCAGAGCCTGAGCGTGAAGCCCTTGAATCCTTTCCCCTTTAAAAAACAAACAAAAAACCATGTGGCTTTAACACAGCCACCTCTGAGAAATCCCCTTGAACTAGATGCTCAGTGTGGCTAAGTGATGTCACACGGGCCGACTTGCTGAATCCTTACCAGCTGCCACAAACCTCCTTCCAGACAGTGCACTGCCTTGACTCATCCTGTCACTGTCCTGCTTCCGGGGAGGCACGGAGAGTGGGCATGGCTGGCAGCCTGAGCAGCCACCACCAGTGCTGCCTGGCGGGGTGACCTTGGCCAGGTCCCTGACCCTCCAAGCTCCAATCTCCTCTGCTCTCTTGCTTCATAGGGACAATCGGTGTCTCCGTGGGACACGCGCATATGACAGGACTTTGTTCAGGCACTGAGGAAGCCAAATGTTCCATGATCATCAACCTTGAGGTTCTATGGGAAGGTGGTTAATGGGGTTCAGGGGTGCTTTCAGTTGCTATGCAACTGGGGATATTTGTAGAAACAAACCTTGGTGATTTTGGAACGCTGATATCCCTGAAGCACAGACGTGAGGTGTCCTGGTGTCCTCACAGCACTGCACCTCACTTTGTCTTGGACTCCACCATACTGTGGAATGACTTCCCTCTCAGGGGCCCCAACAGCTCCCTGCCAACTGGCAGGTGGGTTATGGTGCTGTCTGCAAAGACTCCCAGGTCCAGGCTGCTGTGATTTGGCTCCGAGGTCCTCAGGCTGGTGTGGGGGGAATGTGGTGGCATCAAAGATTAGGAAGAAGAGTGTAGCTGCATCTCAACTGAAGGGTGTTTGTGGAAAGAAATAAGCAAGTGAAAATTTTATTACCAGGAGGGGCAAGCGTTATGGTGCTGCAGGCTAAGCTGCCGCTTGGCAGAACTGCTGGGGAAGGCGGGAGACAAGGGCCCCTCTTGCCTACGTGGGAGACTGGGATAGAGCACTGGGCTCCAGGCAGCCTGTTGCCAGCATTTGGGGAGTGAACCAAGGGATGGAAGACCTCTCTCCCTCTCTCTGTCTCTCCCACTCTCTCTGTCACTTTGCCTTTCAAATATATAGACCTTTATTTAAAAAGAAAAATTTTCTTCCTAGGGAACTCAGATCTAAATTAGTTTTAACCTTTCTTGTGGTTTTGATGTAACCCAAGTTGCGAGTTCTTTGGTCACTCCTCTCACACGTATACATATGAAGTGCAAGCTTCATACCTATGCTCATATTGTTTCTTTCTTCCTATCTTGAAAATGTCTTGCTTTCAGCTTTTTCCAAAAATTTATGGATATTTTCATTTTTTATTTGAAAGGCAGAGAGACAGAGAGAGATCTTCCATCCACTGGTTAACTCCTCAAACACCTGCAACAGATGAGGCTGAGCCAGGTGGAAGCCAGGAGCCTGGAACTCCATGAGGGCCTCCCACATGGGCAGCGGGGACCCAGGTCCTTGAGCCATCACCTGCAGCCTCCCAGGTGCGCATGAGCAGGAAGCTGGGTGGGAGGCCTAGGAGCCAGGACTCACACCAGGTGTCCTGTGTCAGGACGCAGACGCTCTGTGTGACAGCTCCCATGCTGCACCCAGTGCCACCCCTACCTGTGAGCTATTTATACACATCTGAGTGGATCAATACAATCATTAACAGGGAATTTATGAAAGAAGTGTATTGTGCTCCTCCGTGGTTTTCAGGACTGTGGTCTGGTGACTGCAGCCCCCAGCCTGGGGATCCCTGCTGGCTAGCCATCAAGTCCAGCCTTGACCCGAGCCTGGAAGAGGTTTTGTGCTGCTTTTCGTGTGACCCGGGGACAGTCACTTCCCGTCTCACCATCACTGCCTCCTGTGAAAAATGAAGGCGTTGGAACAAGCAGCCTCTGAGGCATCTTCCAGACAGAAAGCTCTCCTCTGCTCATGGGTACCACGCACTTTCACAAAACCCAACACCAAAATTAACAGATAAAGCCCATCCTCCTCCAACACGTTTCGGCTTACAAAGCTGGCCAATAGAGGTAAAACTGCCTGCGTCATAAAAAAAAATAATTAGAAATAGCTGCTTCGTGTCAGCACTATTTGATTTATGCGTGGCATTTCCAATCCCCTCAGTCCTGTCATTGACACAGCTTTGTCTCGTCTGACCTTCCCGTGCTGGTTCTCTATCCCTAGCAGCTGACCCTGCACATCCATCACCCAAACGCCAAGCAACAGCCCCGGAATGTTCAGCTGGATTCTCTAATGGCTCTGACCAAATCAGGCTTAATGTGCTCTCTGGTGAGCAGTCACTCCGACAGCATGTGTTGCCTTCTCATTATCATTCTATTTCTACCATTAGGCACGTTTGAAATATAAATCACAGCTAACGGCTTTCAAAGGGAGGTGAGCTCTTGGTCTCGACTGTGGAGGCGGGCCCCGGAGCACACAGTGTGACCTTGGGGGAGTCGCTCCTCTGGGGCTCACTGTCCCCACAAGGAGAGGCAGGGTGGGAAGGGGCATGTGTATCCCCTCACAGTCCAGTCACCACTGGGGTGGTGTCAGGAGTGGGGCATTGGTAAGGCAGCTGCACGTCCCAGCCCCTTGCCGCCACCATCACCGTTTGAAAGTGGAGTCTAATGTGGAACTCAATATACAAAATAAATCCAAATAATACTGAGTTGGCATAGCTTTATTTCATGCGTTCTAATTTGTAACATTTATTACGAAGTTGTTTTGACCAAAGCAGGGAAATGGCGGGGTGAGGTTGACCGCCGCTGTCTCATCAGCCTCCACGCCCATCAGCTTCTTTGGTGCTTCCAGGGTGCCAGTGGAAGCTTTTCTGAAGGTGGTACTGAGGGCCTGGGGCACTCCCCAAGGATGTGGACAGCACAAACTTTTTGTTCTAAGGTCAGTCTTAAAACGAATGCCAGCTTCCCATGTTACTGGTTTCTGATGTGTTAAGATAGTAGAATTGAGTATGCGTATTATTCCTTGTTTCAGGCTACGAAAATATTCCTAACTCTTTGATTAAAATACAGGTTTCACTGCAATGCTTGTAGGATTTTCCAGTCACTTGTGAGGACTGTCTTCAGGCAGTGGATGGGGACAACTCCAGGTCCAAGGCAGCCCTCCCAGGTGAATCCACGTGAAGCAGGTTCAATGCCATGCAGAGGCCCGGGTGAACCGCGCTATGATTCCCATAACCTGGGCTTCTTTTTTTAAGATTTATTTATTTATTTGAAAATCAGAGTTAGAGAGAGAGAGAGACAGATATCTCCCATTTGCTGGTTCACCCCACCCCAAACGGCAGCACTGGAAGCCAGGAGCCAGAAGCCTCCTCCAGGTCCCCCAGGAGGGCGCAGGGGCCCTAACACTTGGGCCATCCTCCACTGCTTTCCCAGGTGCATCACCAGGGAGCTGGACTGGAAGTGGAGTGGCCTGGCATCAAACCGGCACCCATATGGGATGCGGTGCTGCAGACAGCAGCTTTACCCGCTGCCCGCAGCTCTGGCCCTGAGATCGTGTCTTTCGAACTTCAGAGTACAAGTTATTTCTGCTTTATTTTTGCCTCTTAATTACAAGTATTGAGATCAGCCACAACCTGTTTTAAAGCCAGGTGCTCACACTCACTCCCTTTTGTGGCTGTCTATTGCCCTCGTGGGCCTTCTCATCACATCTCAGCAGGCTCCTGACCCCACCTGTGACAGTCACTGAGGTGAGAGGAGGCACAGCCATGCACAGGGGCCTCGGTGGAGGTGGGAGCAGCAGGCCTCGGAAGGCTGCAAAGGCAAGGCCCTCCTGGATGGAGAGGGGCTCCTCCCGCTGCACAGACCCCAGCCCAATGCCTAGCAGTCTCCTCCCTGTGCCACAGCTGGGAGTCTGGGCTTTGGAGTCATAGATCCAGTGTTTCCAGGGGCCGTCGTTTAGGCGCAGTGGGTTAAGCCACTACCTGTGATGCTGGCAATCCAACAGGAGCACCAGTTGGAGTTTCTCCCGGCTGTTCCACTTGCCATCCCGCTCCCAGCTGGTGCACCTGGGAAAGCAGCAGCAAATGGTCCGAGTACTTAGGCACCTGCACCAACATGGAGTTCCTGGCTTCTGACTTGGCCATTCGGGGAGTGGACCAGTGGATGGAAGAAATCTCTCTCTCTCCATTTCTCTTGAAAGAAGGGAAGGAAGGAAGGGAAGGAGGAAGGAAGAGAGACAGAGATTTGGGTTGCACATGACTTTATTTCCCTAGTCTGGTAAGATCTATTCAAACATCCCACAGCCAGCGCCCAGCGCCCAGTGCCCAGTGCCCATGTGCGAGAAAGCACACAGCACACCGCGACGAGACTGCAGAGACTGATGTCCAGCTCCCCCTGTGTATTCCCTGGCCAGCAAGTGTAGACCGTAGACCCCAGATTGTTTCCAAGTGGCCAGGAGCAGGCAGCACGTGATTTCTCAGATCTTGGCAACACCCAATCTCACGCTAACATCATATAACTGAAGGAATTCAAAAGGAAAACAACAGAACACTCAGATGTGTGCTAGTCAAGGCTGAAACCTTTGCTATAGCATTCCAGAGAAAGTAACTTTGCAAAGGAGGAAAGTAAGGAAAATGAGGGTGAGGTCTTGCCTGTGCCCACCTACTCTTTCTCCTTTCCCAAGGGCATCTGGGGGCCCTGTGCTCTGTGTCCTCATCTCTTTTTTTTTAATTTTTTTTTATTTTTGACAGGCAGAGTGGACAGTGAGAGAGAGAGACAGAGAGAAAGGTCTTCCTTTTGCCGTTGGTTCACCCTCCAATGGCCGCCACGGCTGGCGCGCTGCAGCCGGCGCACCGCGCTGATCCGATGGCAGGAGCCAGGTGCTTCTCCTGGTTTCCCATGGGGTGCAGGGCCCAAGCACTTGGGCCATCCTCCACTGCACTCCCTGGCCACAGCAGAGAGCTGGCCTGGAAGAGGGGCAACCGGGACAGAATCTGGCGCCCCGACCGGGACTAGAACCCGGTGTGCTGGAGCCACAAGGTGGAGGATTAGCCTATTGAGCCACGGCGCCGGCCTGTGTCCTCATCTCTTACGTGAGGGGATGGGACCTAGCCAGGTGGTTCCACATCCCCCAAACCCAAGACTCCTAGGGGTGGTTAGTGGGGGATGACAGGAGGGCTGGGAACAATTCCCAGTATTCCACAGGGAATGCTGCCACAGCTCTGCAGGTTGCACAGACCCACGGAATGAAGGTGCCTCCTTTCTTTGCCTCAGGCCGTGTGGTTACTCCGAGGGCCACCTCCTGCACAGCAGAAGTGCTGCCTGGGTTAGAATGGTGATGAATCACCCAGGTTTTGACAGCAGGCGGAGCCGGGGTCAGCCCTGCACTCGCCCACTTCCCAGCCAAGGGGCTTCGAGGGAGCAACTCATCTCTGCGACGCGTGGTGCCCTCATCTGTGAAACAAGGACAATACCATCTGCCTGGAGAGACAGTCACTACTATCATTCAGAGTTCTGATTCACAAAAAGCGAGAACTGAGTTATGTAATGGAAGTGGCACGTGGGTGGACAGCAGTCTCCCCAAACGGGTAGCTCACAGGTGTTCTGGGCGCTGCAAGACCAGGAGCCTTCCCACCAGGCGACCCTGGGATTCTGCATTTTGGAAAACCTTCATTTCATTCCCATGGCCTGATTCTGCACGTCCTCTGGTGTCGTAACCCTCAGGCCCAGGACCATAGCACGGGCCACATGCCCTGCGGTGACCTCCTTCTAAGCCACCCCTGCATTCTCTAGATTGAAAACTGTTGACTGAAAAGGGCAAACAATGCCCTGTGTCATGGTGGCTGCAGCGCACCCTCAGACATCCGCACCCCTCCCAACACACGCTTCATGGGCGGTGACATCAGGACCTGGGGAGAGGGCGAGATTTGAGGACAGTTTATTTGGGAAGGAGTGTTCCGGCCATGGCACCATGGGAAGAAGTTGGGTCAGAGGCACAGAGGGAAGGAAGTTGGGTCAATGAACTCTGCTCTGGGCGTTTGCTTGATTCTCAGTGATCTTACTGCTTCGCTTTCTTCCTGGGGCTCTTTCCTGCCCATGAATTACGCGTGGTTTTTCTTTGCTTAAAAAACAAAGCGAACCTAAAACTGCTCTACAAATAGGCTATGACAAATCACGTATGCTGTGCTGGAAAGGGTGCCAGAAAGCATAAAAGCTGGCTCCCAAGTTTTCCTCCTGTTAACCTGCTGGGGGCCTACAGCCTTGTACCTGACGGGGACACCTCCCCACCTCGCAAGGCGCCCCTCTCCCCTCCCCAGGTCTCCTTTTCACCGCAGTGAGATGCTGCCACAGCTAACATGGTCATTCTCCCGAGAATGGGATAAATTCCTTTTCTTCTCTGTAAGACCCTGAAATGTAATCGCTCACCTGGGGGAGGGGCCTCGGCGCAGAGACCCATTTGCTTTTACTCTGGACTAAAATGGAAAGAGTGAGATTCACGACTTAGAAGTGGAGCTTGTGAATGAAAATTCACGGCAGCTGTGAACCTTGTCGGGCTGCTACCGGGAGTCCCTTCTCTGCGGCTTCCTTACATCGTGAGCTTTCACTGGGATCAAATGAGGTCATTCTTATCAGAGAGACACAGTGTTTCCAAGGCTGGCTGGAGAAACGTTTCCCTGGAATCTAAAGAAGAGAAAGCCCCTAAAGGGACTCCCCCAACCAGGAGGTGGCTCTCCAGAGCACCCACGTACTGGTGCATGCTACAATTTGGGGGAGACTCTCCCAAGAAATGAATCCAACTTAACAAACCGCAAGCATTTAGATGTCCACAGATGGCTATTCTGAATACCTTATTGGGGGCACAATTTCAAATCATTGGGGTATTACTGAACCCACACTCACAATGCTCCAGACCTATGTCTCCTGTTTATTAGATACGGTGAATACCATGTTCCAGAACTTTCCTATCCCAAAAGAGATAAAGTATTCTCACATGGCTATTGCCACACTCTCTGTAGCTATGACGTAGTTATTAAGCAAGAGATTGCCTTTAAAAAAAGATTTATCTATTAATTTGCAAGGCAGATTGACAGAGAGAGAGGGAGGGAGGGGAGATTTCCAGGGGCTGGGTCAGGCTGAAGGCAGGAGGCAGGGACTCCACCTAGGTCTCCCACACGGGTGGCAGGGGCCCAAGTACTTGAGTCATCTTTCTGCTCCTCTCCCAGGAGCATCAGCAGGAAGCTGGATCAGACTTTTTAAGAAATGTCCCCTGGAGGGCCGGTGCTGAGGCGCAGGGGGCCTTAACCACCTTCGACACTGGCACCCGTGTCAGAGTGCCGATTCCAGTCTCAGCTGCTCTGCTTCTGATCCGGCCCCTGGAAGAGCTCTCTCTCTGTCTAACTCTCTCTCTCTGTCACTCTGCCTTCCAAATAAATAATCTGTAAAATAAATAAACAAAATACAAATAATAAGAAGTGTCCCTTCCTATGAGCCAAGAATAAAGTGAATCTGAGAGTAGGGAGGAAAAGTAAACCTTTCATCACCGAAAGAATTCCAACTTTGCAGTAAGAGGGAGTGAGACACTACCCTAACACGTGAACTCTGCTGGCTCAAGTGACCGGGAGGCACCTGGCCACAGGAAGCTGTTCAGCCCCACTGCCACCTGCTGTGCCCACCGCTGGCCTTTAGACAACCTGTTAGAAGGTAAAGAAAGGTCATCTTATGTTCAAATTTCGCTGCCTCAGAAACCCTATCTTTCCCATTCTCTCTTTTCTTGGCAACTCTAGAAGCCCTTTGTAAACATCCTCCCTGAAAAGTCTCTGCAGATGTGTCTGATAAACTTCCAGTCGGGGAGAGTTGGAAGTCCTGGCTGAGAAGAGACTGGGTGGAGCCTTGAAGAGATCATTCCCTTTGGAGAGGCAGCTCAAAGCACCAAGCTCCAGCAGGGTCCCGGTGCAGCAGAAGGAGCACAGTCCTGGTCGGCTTGCCCAGGCTTTTTTTTTCCAGAACTCAAAGTTTGTGGCAGTCTTGTTGCTATTCAGGATGGAAGAGCTCAGACTATTGGTCTTAAATACACAAAATTGGGAAAGAAAATGCAATGAAACATTAAAAAAGACGTTTCAAGGGCTAGCTAACATGCAAACCACTCCAAAAACCAAAAGAGCTCATCTGGTAAAAATGTACTTTTACATTATATATATGAATTGTTGATGGGGCCAGTGTTGTGGTGAAGTGGGTTAAGCCACAGCCTGTGATGCTGGCATCCCACATGGGCACTGGTTCAAGTCCCAGCTGCTTCACTTCCAATCCAGCTCCCTGCTAATGGCCTGGGAAAGCATCAGAAGATGGCCCAAGTCCTCAGGCCCCTGCACCCTCGTGGGAGACCCAGAAGACACTCTTGACTCCTGGCTGCCTTTGTGGCCATCTGGGGAGTGAACCAGCAGTGGAAGATCTTTCTCTCTGTCTCTCCCAAAATAAATAAGTCTTTTAAAAGCAAACAAACAAACAAAAAATTTGGCAAACTCAAGTCTCACGTATCATCTGTCCATCTCTTCCTAACCCTCTTCCCTCACAGGTCAAAAGGTATGTGTCTGTCCACTGAACACTGTTGTTTACCTCCCAGATGAGGAAGCCTATCGAACGCCAGGCCTAGGGATCCTGGTGGGTTCTCACTTCCTCCAGCCCTGCTCTGATTTCTGCCCATTAGGATGCAGCCAGCGTCTTCACTTTGGGTGCTCAGCACCAGCTTCCCAGGGAACACTGCCAGAGAATAGAAGCTAGTTATTCCAAAGCGGAGGGGCTTCCTGCACTGGAGGGAGAGGGGAAGCAAAGGCCCTGATGGCCTTCCCATTCCGAGGCCCGAGGACCAATCCTTCCATCCCATCCCAGAGGGCCCCTTGTAGTTGAGAAGCAATTGGCACAGATCGGAAGAAACGCAACTTAGGTATTAATCCCTCCTTCCACCCAGATGACCAAACAACTCAGTGGGGATTGCAGCACTCTTACGGTTTGTAAGGTCGGATGCTGAGTGACTGTGGAGAACACTGAACTAGGTGATATTAAAGCAAAACAAATAAACGCAACCCCTCTTCTTTCAGTGGGATCTCTCTGGTGAGTCCTTGACTTTGAGCATTTAGATGATAGACTACACCTACTTTTTAAAATTAAGCTTAGGGTGGGTGCTTGGTGTAGCAGCTAAGCAGTTTAGGGACCAGCGCTGTGACGCAGCAAGTTAAGCCACTGCTTGCAGCGCTCGCATCTCATGTGGGCACTAGTTCGAGTCCTGGCTGCTCCACTTCTGACCCAGCTCCCTGCTAATGGCCTGGGAAAGCAGCATGGAAATGATCCAAGACTTGGGTCCCTGCACCCATGTGAGAGATCTGGATAAAGTTCCTGGTTCCTGACTCCAGCCTGACCCAGCCCTGGCTATTGTGGCCATTTGGGGAGTGAACCAGCTCGCTCTCACTCTCTCCCTCCCTCTCTCTCTAACTCTGTCTTTCAAATAATACATAAATAAATGTTAAAAAAAAAAAAGACACGGCTTTGCATCCTGTAGCAGAGTACCTGGGTTCAAGGCCCTGATCTGCTCCTCATTCTGGTTTCCTGCTCATGTACACCCTTGCAGGTGACAGTGACGACTCAAATACAGGGGTTTCTTAGTCCTGGCCTGCTGGCTGTGGCCTGGCTCAGTCCCGGCTATTTCAGGCAGTTGGGGAATGAACCAGGGAGCAGACTGCTCTCTGCCTGTCTCTTTCTATCTCCCTCTCCCTTGCCTTTCTCCTTTTTTTAAGATTTATTTATTTATTTGAAAGTCAGAGTTACACAGAGAGAGAAGGAAAGGCAGAGAGAGAGAGAGAGAGCGAGCGAGCTTCTATCCGCTGGCTCACTCCCCAGATGGCCGCAACGGCCGGAGCTGAGCCAATCTGAAGCCAGGAGCCAGGAGCTTCTTCCTGGTCTCCCATGCGGGTGCAGGGGCCCAAGGACTTGGGCCATCTTCTACTGCTCTCCCAGGCCATATCAGAGAGCTGGATGGGAAGTGGAGCAGCCAGGTCTTGAACCGGCGCCCATATGAGATGCTGGTGCTTTGGGCCAGGGCTTTAACCTGCTGTGCCCCAGTGTTGGCCTCTCTCTGTCTTTCAAATACATACAAAATAAATTAATTAAAATTAAGCTTTGTCAGGGGTATAACTGACATAAAACAGCTGCACATGAAGCATACAACTAAGTTTTGACACATGTGTGACACCCTGGAAGCCATTGTGGCAGTGAGGACACAAGGACACAAAGTCTCCTTGTGTCTGCTGCTGGTCTTTCTTGCCTCTCCAGCATCCTGTCTGCCTCTACCCATCCCCCAGTCCCCAGGCAGCGACAGATTTGCTTTACACGGCTGGAGACTCGCTTGCATGTTGTAGAATTTCATATCAGCAGCATGGCAGAGGCTGTCCTACTAGCGTGACTTCTCACACTCAGCATAATTGCTCCGAGTCTCACTCATGTTTTCTGTGGACAGCCATGTGCCTGCGTGAAGACGTTTTGGCCAGTGGTGGAACTCCACATGCAGCAGCGGTCCCCAAGAACCTGTCTCCTGGTGACATCCAAGACTGGGTCATGACTGGTGTCAGTATGTTCTGTGGTGCGTTTTCCAGAATGCATCCCGGTCCACTTTGTTGCTGAACCGTGGAGGAATGACTTGTAGGATCCAGCCCCTTCACGTATCCATTCACTTATTCACAGACATGTGCATTGCTTCCAGTTTTTTGGCTACTACAAATAACAACGCCTTGACTGTTTCATGTATGAGTGTTTGCATGCACATGTGCTTCCATTTCTCGGTGTAAATACCTACATGTGGAATGACTGCATCATACGGTAGGCGTATGTTGTTTTCCCAGATAGTCTGCACCTCAAGTGGTGTGTGAGGGTTCTGGTTACTTCAGATCCTTGTCAATGTTTGGCACTGTTTGGTCTGTTTAGTTTTAGACCTTCTGGGAGGTGTATCGCGAGTTTCTACCTCACTGTGATTTTATTTGCCTTTCCCTAGTGACCAGTGATGCCCATCTTTATGTGTTCTTGGTTGCCATCCTCAGTCTTATAGGATGAAGACTCTGTTTACGTCTCTGGCCCATTTTGTAAACTTTTTTTTTGTAGTACTGAGTTTTGCAGGCTCTTTATACAATCTGGAAACAATTCTCTTATCAGATTTGCAACTTGCAAATATCTTCCCCAATTTCTTTTTAATTTTTCTCCAAAGGTGGTTGTTTTTAAAGTACTTTTTTCTGAAAAGAAGTTCTTAATTTTGATGAAATCTTTGTGCTGTTGGTGGTGTGACTGAGAAATCATGGCTAACCCCAGGTCACAACGGTTTTCTTTTATATCTCTTCTGAAAGTTTTAGAGTTTTGGGTTTTACATTTAGATTTAGGACCTGTTGTGGGTTATTTCTTGAATATGGTGTGAAGTAGAGCCAAAAGTTATTTTTTAACTTGTTGTCAGATTATTTCAGTGCAACTTGCTGAATAGTTTATCCTTTCTTCACCATCATTCTCTGCATCTTTGTTGAGGGTGTGGGATCTATTTCTGGATTCTTTGTATTGTCCCATTGATCTATTTGTTTATTGTTGTAATATTGGTGTTGTTACACCAATATTGCACTGTCTTACCCAGTGAACTTTAGAATTAATCTTTAAACTAGAGTGTGTAACTTCTCCAACTTTGTTCTTTTTCAAATATGTTTTGGCTTTTCTATTTCTTTTGTATTTTCAAACTGGACAGAACAAGCCTAGTGTGTGACATCCAGAAGCAAATCTAGTTTTATGGAACTGTTTTAAATCACAATAGTTCTCAGTTTCTTGGCACAGAGGAGCCATTGATAGATACCAGCACCCAGCATCTTTACTTAAGAGCACAGTATATGGGTATCTTGAACAATGAGTGTTTAAGTAAACATAGAAGAAAGGAAGAGAGGGAGAAAGGCAAGCTTCAAGGAAGAGGTGAAATTTCATGGTAGAATTTTGATAAGCAGGAAACAGAACACGAGTTAGCTCTCAGAGAGAAAATGCAAAGCATAGTTACCAAGAATTCTGATCAGGTTGTAAGAAGGAGGACATGTGGTTGGTGCTGTGGCCGGGGAGGCCTGGATTCCACAGAGCAGTCCTGCCTCAGGTCCCAGTTACTTGTGGCTCCTATCCAGCTTCCTGGTTTATGTTACTGGGAGGTAGCAGATGCTGGCCCATTACTTGGGTTGGTGCCACCTACACGGGAGACCTGGATGGAGTTTCATGCTTCTGGATTTGGCCTGGCCCACATCTGGCTGTTGTGATATTTGGGAGGGAACCATCAGATGAAAGATGCCTCTTGGGGCCGATGCTGTGGCGTAGTGAGTAAAGCCTCTGCCTACAGTGTTGGCATCCCCTATGGGCACCGGTGCAAGTCTTGACTGCTCCACTTCTGATCCAGCTCTCTGCTGTGGCCTGGGAAAGCAGCAGAAGATGGCCCAAGTCCTTGGGACCCTGCACCCATGTGGGAGACCTGGAAGAAGCTCCCGGCTCCTGGCTTTGGATCGGTGCAGCTCCTGCTGTTGCTGCCATCTGAGGATGCTGTTGCAGCTATTTGAACCCGCAAATGGAAGATCTCTGTCTCTCTTCTTCTATCTTTCTGTATTTCTACCTTTCAAATAAATAAAGAAATCAGTCTTTTTTAAAAAGATATTTATTTCTCTTTTTCTGTCTCAACCTCTCTCTGTGTCACTCTGCCTTTCAAATAAATAAACATTTATATATACACGTAAAGAAAATGGGAGGCCAGCGCCGTGGCTCACTAGGCTAATCCTCTGCCTGTGCACCGGCACACCGGGTTCTAGTCCCGGTCGGGGCGCTGGATTGTGTCCCAGTTGCTCCTCTTCCAGGCCAGTTCTCTGCTGTGGCCAGGG